>NW_026596149.1:17145927-17164084 GCF_907164565.1 Psammomys obesus
GTGTGTGTGTGTGTGTGTGTGTGTGTGTGTGTGTGTGTGTGTGTTGCCAGAAACTGTGCACTTGTGTTTTTTTTATTTTATTTTATTATTTTATTTTATTTTGTTTTGTTTTATTTTATTTTATTTATTTTATTTTATTTTATTTTATATGCATTGGTGGTTTTGCCTGTATGGCTGTGTGAGGGTGTTAGATCCTCAGGAACCAGAGTTACAGACAGTTGTGACCTGCCATGTGGGCACTGGGAATTGAACCCAGCACCTCTGGAGAAGCAACAGTACTAATTACTGCTGAGCCATCTCTCCAGGCCCCTTGTTGAGCTGTTTCTCCAGCCCAGGACTTGCACTTGTTAGACAAATTCTCTGTCATTGAAGTGCATCACCAGGCCCTCCATTTTCTTGGGGAAAAAAAAAAGCAAAACAACAACTTACTTTCATTTTTAAATCCAAGCTAAGGTATTAGGCACAAAAAGGAAATTAGTGAAAAAAGATCAATTATTTCTTCTTAAAAAGTGAATGAATCTCTCAAGAGAAAATGCATATAAATCAAAAATACAAGAAAAATATTTTTCAAATATTTGTTCTAGGGCTGGAGAGATGGTTCAGCATTTGAGAGCACTTGCTGTTCTTACCGAGTTCTGTTCCCAGCATGCAACACAGTACAGCATGCAACCACCTGTGGCTGCTGTCATAAGAGATCTGATGTCCTCTTCTGGCCTGCACAGGTACTGCTCACACACAGTGCACATACACACGCACACATAAATTTAAAAGTAGCTTAAATTAAAAATGATTTATCCTGTACTTCCCTGGTATCTTCATAATCAAGATGTTCTCTGTCCCTCCCATGACTACATCTTTCTAATCCCATGCAACTTCTCTGATAGGTCCAAGTGCACTGCCACCATGCACGTTCCAGGCACTGTCGTGGTTCCAGTGACAATGACTTCTGTAGGAAATAGACCCCTCAGTCTGAAAGCATGGAACAGCTGTTGGTCATGGTCAGTCTTGGATGCTATGGGCAAGGAATTCAAACAAAAGACAGGACTAGTTTGCCTCTGTCTCTGAAGTGACTGGGCCCTTAGCTCGATCCAAAAGCTGACTTCACACAGGTGTCAAGTGACAAGTGACACTGGCAGTTGTTCGGCAACCTCAGTTCCTTTTCAAGAGAGCAGCTCCCCGAAGTCTCTCCACAGTGCAAGCCGCAGAAGAAGCCAGACAGAAGCTTTCATATCCCAGCTTTGACAGCCACGTAATGCCACTTCCTCACATTCTGACTATCAAGGCCACTGAGAGCTCCACCAAGTTCAAAAGACTCTACCTGTTGATTGGAAGATGTGTTGTTTCCGGCCCCAGTGTCCTCTACACTGGTCTGGCTACTTCTGCTTTTGTGCATCCCTTCATGTAGTCCTCAAAGAAGCCTGGGGGATTGGATTTCATTAGTTTTTAAATCCTTTGCATACGTGTGTGTGTATGTGTGTGTGTGTGTGTGTGTGCGCGTGCGCGTGTGCGCGCAGGTAAGTACATCTTCATATGAGAGTGCTGATATTAGTTGGAGATGGGAGAACAGCCATGGATGTTGTTGCTTGTCTTTTACCTTGTTTGAGACAGGGTCTCTTGTTCATCTCTGAGTACTTGAGGCTGGCTGGCTCGCTCTCTGTGGTGAGGCTCCCATCTCCCCTTCCTATCCCACTGTAGGAGTGCTGGGATTACAGATGTGCAGGACCACAGCTTTACATGGATTCTGGCAATCCAAACCCAGAGCCCTGTGCTTGTGAGGCAAATGCTTTACCCACTGAACCATCTCCCCAGCCCTGGGTGAAGCTTCTAATGCTAGGTCTTGCATGCTCTTCCCCTCAGGGAAACTCCTTCACTTGGGTTGAAGTGTCCCTGCTGTCTGTGCAGAAAACCCCCACCTCAAGCCTCATTAACACAGCATAGGCTTTTCACTTCCTCAAACAGAACACACTAAGCTTTCTTCCACCTCAGTGTCTTCCTGGAAATTACTTTTCTTGATATGTCATGTGCTTTCTGTTCCCAGCCTAATGAACATCACTCCTCAAGAGTTATTGTCCCTGATCTCACTGTAAAAGTTTTCTCTTACACTCCATCATTTGTAAAAATGTGGGCAAATCAAGAGGACATTGGACTAACTTAAATAAACCAGGCACAAAAAGACAAGACATCGAATGACAGGACTTAACTTGCATGAGGATCCAAGGCGCTCAACCAACCCTTGCTTGTGGAGTTCTTAAAGGTCAAGTCCATACTGCCAGGGGCAGCTGTTTACTTGGAGAGGTTGGGGAGAATGTGGAGAAAGGGAAGATGCTGGTCAAAAAGCACTGTTCAGCATGGTGCCCGTAGTTACCTCCAGGAACATATACTTAAAACTTGGCTAACTGATGAGTCTGCTGTTAAGTGTTATATGTCAGTTTGCTTGGGTTGCTTTTGGAAAATGCAATCAACAGAGTGGCTTTGAAACTGCAACTCTTTCTCAGTTTTGGAGGCTAAGAAGTACAAGAACAGGGCACTGGCCCAGCCAGTCTGTGCTGAGGGCCACATTCTAGATTAGAGGTGGGGTTCTCATGAGAGACTTTTTCTATACACTAACCCCATTGCTCAAAGGCTCTACACTCATGACCCAGTCACCTCCCAAAGGCCCCAACTCTGAGTGCCACCAACTTGGAGGGACTATATAGATATTCAAATCATAGCAGCATAGTAGTTATAAAATAATAAGAAGGGGGCTGTAGAAAATGTATGGAGGTGCTGGACATGTTTACCACATAGATTAGTGATTTTGGAGGAGGGCTTTGCAGCCAGTCCTGAAAATACCTGATAAAACAGGATTGGATGAATGGGGAGGAGGTCCCCTCCTATCAGTGGACTTGGAAAGGGGCACGGTGGAGATGAGGGAGGGAGGGTGGGATTGGGAGGGAATGAGGGAGCAGGACATGGCTGGGATACAGAGTTAATAAAATGTAACTATTAAGAAGAAAATAAATAAATAAAAAATAAAACTAAAAAAAAAAAAAAAGGAGTGATTTTGTGAATTAGCCCCAAACTCACCAAGTTGGGTATACCAAATATATGCAGTTTTTGTGTATTAATCATAATCTAATAAAATAGTTTTAAAGAAATAGAAACAGGACATTCTGTTTATATTTGACTCATTTAATTAGAATTTGAATAAACAATTAATGGTTTTTGTTTTGATTTTTGAGACAGGGTTTCTTCGTGTAGCCCTGGCTGTCCTGGAACTTGCTTTGTAGACCAGGCTGACCTCAAACTTATAGATTTGCCTGCCTCTACTTCTACGGCTGGGATGAAAGGTCTCCACTGCCTGGTTTACACTAAACGATTTTTAGTGGAAGACTGTCCCAAACATTTTGCAGAAAATATATGTACTGTATTTATTAAACAAATACAAATTCAAGTCATAATCTTATATTTTTATTCACTGAATTTAATGACATTTTATGAAATGTTAACTCAGATGGCAACTTACATTCTTTTGAAATTTTCTGATGCCTGGGATGCCAACTACCTCAGATTCCTTGGTCTCTATCAGACAAGTGGCAAAAGAGACAGTGTAAGAGATCATGTGGCCCTTGCATGGGCTAAAGGCCATCCTAGCACGTGTCATTAACTATAGTAGCCCTGTATCTCCACCTATACACAAGGAGGGCTGGAAATGACATCTCACCATAGACCCAAGCACTCTGCTGTTGAGGACAGGTCAGTAGAAGGACCCAGGTTCTGGTAACAAAGTTCTGAGTTCACATCGTAGCCCAGCCTTTCGCTCCCGAGAGATTCCACATAAGGTCCGTTTAGCCTGTGAGCCTCAGTTGCCCCATTTGTGATTAGGTCACAGTGCCCACCCTGCAGTCTTGCTGTGAAAGCTCAGTGCCTGGAATACAGAAAGTATTTAACAAACAGATATTATTTTTGTATAATATATTTTATCGTCTATCATTTAAAAACATTTTAAGATATTTAGTTACTTTACGTCTCCGGGTTCTGCATGTATATCTGTGCACCGCATATGGGCAGTGCCTATGGAGGTCAGAAGAGAGCCGCAGATCTCTTGGAGCTGCATTATAAAAGGTGTGACCCACCGCCAGAGTGCTGGGAACCAAGAGCAGTCAGTCCTCTTAACAGCTGAGCCATCTCTGTGGCCACTATTAAAAGTATTTCTGTGAGCCGGGCTCACTGGCGCACACCTGTGATCCCAGAACTCCGGGAGGCAGAGGCAGGCAGATCTCTGTTAGTTTAAGGACAACCTGGTATACAAAACAAGTCCAGGACAGCCAGAGCTACACAGAGAAACCCTGCCTCAAAGAAACAAAATACAAAAGTATTTCTGTGACTTTTGCTGCCTGATGTTGGTTTATCTAACAGTAACATAGACCAATAGTTTTATATGCAAATATGTGAATTATATGCATGTATATATGAATATTCTTCATCCATTATAGTCAAGGTTTAGCTGAGATGAGATCCCATAGTTAAGGATATCAAAATACATCTGGATTATTTTTTTGCCAAATGTCCACACCCAGACACACTACATAAATGTAGAGGGCTGTATTTGCTACATTTTTCAAACACCTCAGAAATTTCTTTTTCTAGTATGAATGACAGTTATGCCCAGACTGGTTCCTTATTTCAGTTGCCTGACCACAACCTAGTAAAAGAAAACTCAAGAAACCTATTGACTTTTTCTCATTCGTTTCAGCTGCGTGCTTGTCCTGTGAGGCTGAGTTTCCCCTTGCTGATTTTTTCCAGCAGACATAGTACCGCCTGTACAAAATCTTAAACTCTTTTTGCTCCTGATGTCAATCGGGGCTAAAAGTGAGCTAATGACATCAGACGGATAGCTTTCAACCACATCTTCTTCCTGCTTGTTTGGCTTTCAGCTTGCTTTCACTTTGCCATGCCGTGAGGACTTTCATGTGAGGCTGGCCGTGTGCTGTGCATTGGCAGTGGCCATACTCTGTATTGTTGGTGTGGATTTATCTTTACTACATCTCCTTTCAAGTGAAATGGAAATATAGGCTCAGGGGTAGAGATTCAGCTGACCACAATATCAATTTACCAGATTTCCTCAACTTTGTGACCTATTGTGACAGCCTTGGCCCATTCATTCTATTGGCCTTTCCTATCTACCATTTAAACAGATTACATTTAAGGAAAATATTATCCAAAATCTTAAAGACAAACAATGATTCCCACTTTCTTTTGAATCTAAGGATGATGTGGGATACTAGACAGCTTTGTATGCTTTCAGAGACCACAAACATCTGCAAACAGCCCTTCTCCCTTCAAGATATTTTCAGCAAGCAACAAAATACTGTTTGGGGCTGGAAATGTGGGTGAGTGGTAAGGCACTTGCCTGGCATGGGTGAGGTCCTGGGTTTAATCATGAACCAAAACAACTGTCCTCTAGTCTACTTACATCCATAGGTAAATCACAAGCTGTCTATGTTGGTTGTTTTTCTCAATGCTATGACCAAAGTCTTGACAGAAGCAACTGAAGAAAAGAAGGATTTTTTTTAGCTTATGGTATAAGGAAGGACACAATTCCTCAAGGCAGGAAGAGCTTGGTGGCAAGAATGTGCAGTCACACAGTGCTGCAGTCGGGAAACAGAGAAAGAGGAGTGCTGGCGTTCAGTTGACTTTCTTCTATTATCCCTTTTCGTTCATCAAAGATTCATCAGCTCATGGAAGGATGCTGCCCATATCCAGAGTGGGCCTCCCTTCCTCTGCTAAACCTCTCCGGCAATTCTCTCAAAGACAAACTCAGAAAAATGTCTCTCCTAGGTGATTCTAAATCAAGCTGACCATGGAGATTAATCACCACACTGCCCGCATTTCCATGGGGCAGATTACAGTACAGTATAGATTGTACTACTGGGCAGATTGGCAAATCTATATTTTCACTATTTCTATCTTACAAATGAAAGACCGTATTTTATACTAAGGCTCAAACATATCTTTGACAAAATTAAGATGAAGTTTATGGTTTATTAGCAAGCATGTCTAACCCATGGCCTGTAGGATTAGATCCATTATGAATGCAGCCCAACACAAAATTGTAAATTCACTTAAAATATTTTGAGATTGGGCAGAGATTTCTGTTTTGTGTTTGCTTTTGTCTTTTGTATTTCAGTTGTATGGTTCTGAGGCATGAATGTTGTAGACCGAAGTTTTGTGTTGCAATGTCACAGTGGTTGGACACATCTGGTTAGAGTATGCATTTAAAGTTAATATTTGAAAAGGTGTTCACTCCGAGAAAAAGAGGTCATGGCTACATTTTGTTTGTTCCATCTCCAAAGGGAAAGGGTAAATATCATAAGACATGGCTTCTCTTGATTTAAGCTGTGTCCTAGATGGGAAAACCAAGAGATTCACTTAGTCCATTCCCAGGCTTCAAAATCAAAACTTTGCACTTAAATTGTTTTGTTGTTTTAAGAATTTCTCATAGATAACTTTGTGTGTGTGTGTGTGTTGTCGTCACAGCATGACTGTAGAGGTCAGAGGACGGCTTTCAGGAGTTGTTTCTTACTTTCCCCTTTGTTGGATGGAGGGTTTCTCTTACTGTCCCTGTCACTGCTGTGCTACAGACTCCAGGCTACCTATGTATGCAAACTTCCTTTAAATCTCTTGTTTTCTGCCTCACCCTGAGAGTGCTGGGATTACAGATTTGTGCTACTGTGTCTGGGTTCTGGGAAGCCAAGCTCAGGCCATCGGGCTTGCAGGTGCTTTGACCCACTGAGCCATCTTGCTGCTCCCATGTTCGGTGACTTTTAACAAAGATGAGCAACTAAGCCACATCTGATTTCTCTTGCCTTCTCTGTTCTGAGTCACTTTTTCTTCAGAGTACCACATACAAGAAGACAACATAGATACCTTCCATTCCACTCCCTTGAAATTAAAAATAAATAAAAGAGAGAATGAGAAAGAAAGCAGTAAGTGATAGAAGGCAATTATCCCTTCTGCAGCTAAAAGCAGTCAATTTCGTATGTGTGGGTGTTTTGCCTCTGTGTATGTTTGCATTCCTTATGTGTACACATATGTCTGTGTGCCTGGGGCCTGTGAAGGCCAGAAGAAGAGTCAGATCCCCTGGAATTGGAGTTACAGATGACTTTGAGCCTCCTTGATAGTGCTGTGAATTGAACCCTGGTCCCATGAAAGAGCAGGAAGTGTGTGCTTAACCACTGAGCATCTTCCCTTTGTGCCCCTCTCCTAGGGAGATGTGTGCCTTCAGCATGAGAGCAGGGCTTCCTCCTTTTTGGAAACCAAACAACAACAAAAGTATATAGTCTTCCTCTCATTTGCTGTGGTCAGGGAAGAGAGTGAGACAGAACTCAGGCTGTGCCTATGAGAAGAACTAGCTTTTTCTTGTCATCAGTTTACCTTTTAGATGTGCTGGCGGGGCCAGCAAGGAATGGCTCACGGTGTTCACTGGCTTTAGTCTACCCTTTCTGGTCAGTTTAAAGCTGCTATCACTGATTGATCTTTAACCTTGAAATCAGCTGACAAACAGCCCTGTGGACCTTTACCACTCACTGGGAGGCCAGTGCTGGCTGATTTTTAATCAGGCCAAGGAAGGCAAGCTCTTTAAAATGAGTTATAAGTAGCTGGAAATTATCTACCCAAGGGCTTGAAATCTCTCTGCTTTTAAAGTCTTTAAATCCCTTATCGCCTGGGTTATTGTCTGTAAAAGTAACTTTTATTCACCTGATTAACCCAGGCCTACTCCTGGAAGCTTCCAGCCTCCATACAATCTAATCTAGGCCAAGAATGTTTTCAGCATCTGAGGCTTACTGCTGAATAAGCTCACCCTTTCTACTTTCTGACCCCTTGCTGGCTGGTTCAACTCAGCTGTTCTGGCTCAAACTAACTCTAGCAATCTGTTCTAATCTTCTGGCTCCTTCTCGTTCTCTTGTTCATTCTGTCTTCACCTGTGTCTAGCTTGTTCTCTCTGTCTCTGCAACCTGTCTCTGGACAACTGTCCTGGTAAAACTGCCTTCTCTGTCTGTAACATTAACTTACAATGTTACATTAACGTTAATGTAACATTAACTTTTATTCATCTGTTGTAATTGTTGTCTCAGAAGCTTACTTCCTCTATTTACTAACTTAGGCCTAGTCCTAGAAGCTTCTAGCCTAGAATGTTTTCAGCCTCTGAGACTTGCTGTTGCATATACCACCCTTTCTTGTTCTTTCTGAACTCATTTTTTTTTTTTTCCAAGACAGATCTGTGTAGTCTTGGCTGTCTTGGACTTACTTTGTAGACCAGAGTGGTTTTCAACTCACAGAGTGCTGGAATTACAAGCAGGTGACACTGTGCCTGGCTAGTCACCACTTTCAAAAATGAGTCCTTCCTTCTACAAACTGACTTTACCTTCATTGTTTGGGATTAGAGGTGTGTACAATTATGCCTGGACCAAACTTTTGTTTTTTTGTTTTTGCTTATTTGTTTTAATCTGAAATGTGCTCTATACCAAGCTGGCCTTGACCTCAGAGATTTGCTTGCTTCTGTCTTCTGGGTGCTGTGATCAAAGGTGTATACCACCAGTGCCTGTTGTGTCTTCATTACAGCTGAGTCACACAGACCTGGAAAGTCTTTGGATGTGATCTCTTGCAAGAGCAGCCATATCCTGAACTAAAATTCCTCTATAATCATTCCATTTGTCTCAGAGGAAGCTGGTGTATTGATAGTCTTATGCCTCAGTTGGTGCCTGGGAAAGTCATCTATTTCCATTCTTTCTTCCTAGGCTCCCTTCAGCATCCTTTGATATGTTTCACGGTTGGTGTCAGTGGCCAAGCACCTCACTGTTGCTCAATTACTTCCGGGACAGGCAGGAAATGGACTAGTTTGGGGACTATTTCTATCCTAGGGATACAGCAAGGATACATGCTGTAAACACATCACTCCTCTTTTACACTAAAGATTGAGATAGAAGCAGAGCCCTGGACTATTATGGGAATGGTGTGTTAATTCCATGTGAGTACCAAGAATCTTCTTCTTTCATGAGAAAAAAAAAATGTGTCTTGAGGTGGCACTATTCCTATTTGTCTGAGAAAGCGCCAGTTGATTTCCAAAGTGCTTGTACAAGTTTACATTCCCACCAGCAATGGAATAGGGTCTTTCTCCACATTCTCTCCAGCATGTGTTATCACTTGAGTTTTTTATCTTAGCCGTTCTGATGGGTGTAAGCTGAAATCTCAGGGTCGTTTTGATTTGCATTTCCCTCATGACTAAGGATGTTGAGCATTTCTTTAGGTGTTTCTCTGCCATTCGATATTCCTCTATTGAGAATTATCTGTTTAGCTCTGTACCCCATTTTTTAATTGGGTTACTTGATTTGTTGCTGTTCAACTTCTTATGTTCTTTATATATTCTGGATATCAGCCCTCTGTCAGATATAGGGTTGGTGAAGATCCTTTCCCAATCTGTAGGCTGTTATTTTGTTCTGATGACAGTGTCCTTTGCTTTACAGAAACTTTTCAAGACCCAGCTGTACCACTCTTAGGCATATATCCAAAAGATGCTCAAGGACACAACAAGGACATTTGCTCAACCATGTTTGTAGCAGCTTTATTTGTAATAGCCAGAAACTGGAAATCCAAATGCCCCTTAGTTGAGGAATGGATACAGAAATTGTGGTAATGGAGTACTACTCAGCAATTAAAAACAAAGAAATCATTAAATTTGCAGGCAATTGGTGGGATATAGAAAAGATCATCCTGAGTGAGGTATCCCAAAAACAGAAAGACACACATGGTATATACTCACTTATAAGTGAATATTAGACATATAATATAGGATAATCATGCTAAAATCTGTACACCTAAGGAAGCTAAGCAAGAAGGAGGACCCTGGGTAAGATGTTCAATCTTCATTCAGAAAGGCAAATGAGACAGACATTGGAAGAGGGAGAAAACAGGAAACAAGACAGGAGCTTCTCACAGAGGGCCTCTGAAAGACTTCACCCAGTAGGGTATCAAAACATATGCTGAGATACATAACCAGACGTTGGGCAGAGTGCAGGCAATCTTATGAAAGAAGCAAGAGGTAGAAAGACCTGGAGGGAACAGGAGCTCCACAAATGGAGCAACAGAACCAAAAAATCTGGGCACAGGGGTCTTTTCTGGGACTGATACTCCAAACAAGGACCATGCATGGAGATAACTTAGAACCCTTGCACAGAAGTAGCCTAAGGCAGCTCAGTATCCAAGAGGGTTCCCCAATAATAGGACCAGGGACCATCTCTGACATGAACTCATGGGCTGGCTCTTGGACCACCTCCACCTGAGAAGGGGAGCAGCCTTGCCAGGCCACAGAGGAAGACAAAGAAGCCAGTCCTGATGAGACCTGATAGACTATGGTCAGATGGAAGGGGAGGAAAACCTCCCCTGTCATTGGACTGGGGGAGGAGCATAGGAAAAGAAGAGGGAAGGAGGGTGGGATTGGAATGGGGTGGGGAGGGGGTTACAGCTGGGATACAAAGTGAATAAGCTGTAATTAATAAAATTTTAAAAAGAAAAAAAATTGTGTTTTATGTTAAGACACTAAATGCTTTTTATATAAAGTACATAAATTATACTCATAAAACTCAAAAGATACTAAACAATTTTAGTATTCATTAAAATATATATACAGTGGGGCTGGAGAGATGTCTCAGAAGTTAAGAGCACTTGCTTTTCCTCCAAAGGTCCTGAGTTCAATTCCCAGCAACTACTTGGTGGCTCACAATCATCTATAACAAGATCTGGTGCCCTCTCCCAGCCTGCCAGCACACATGAAGGCAAAATACTGTATAATAAACAAACAAACGAATAAATAAAACAAAATGTTTATAAAGCATTAAAATATTTTATATCAGGCAAAATTCAAGTTATAATTTAATATGAATGAAGATGAATTATAGCAAAGGGTACAAGGTGTTTACGAAACTTTTAAAACTATTTCTTACTATTATTTATTTATTTATTTTGTCTGTGTGTGTGTGTGTGGCAAGTATGATGTGTATGAGTGGGCATGCATAGAATCGGTTTTTTCCTTCCACCATGTGCATTCTGGGAATGGAACTCAGGTCCTCAGGCACCTTCCTTTACCACTGAGCCATCTTCAGCCCTAGTATCTTAATAGTTTATGGTTTCATAACATTTTCTTTTTATTGGGGGGGCACAAGTGTGTCATCGCATGCACGTGGAAGTCAGAGGATAACCTTTGGGAGTCAGTTCTGTTCTTCCATTGTGTGTGTTCCAAGGATTGAACTCAGATCATCAGGCTTTGTGGCAAGCACCTTTATCTACTGAGCCTTTGCCCTCACCCTAACATTTTATTTTTTTAATTATTTTGTTTTACTAACATTTGTGTTTTGTTTCCATTTCCATGCATGGTGTCAGATCCCTGGGATACCAGAGTTTCAGACAGTTGTGAATTGCCATGTGGGTGCTGGGATTTGAACCTGGGTCCTCTGGAAAAGCAGCCAGTGCTCTTAACCACTGAGCCATCTCTCCAGCCCCTCACATTTTGTTTATTATTATTGTATGTGTCTGTGAATGATGTGTGCATGCTGCCACAGGGTGCACGAGGAGGCAGAGGACAACTCTGTGAAGTTGGGCCTCCTCCTACCTTTACACATGTTTTCAGGGTGTAGTTTGGGCTGTCAGCCTTGTGAAGCAAGCTCCTCACTGCCTGAGTCATCTTGCCAGGCTCAAACGTCTGTGTAATAGCAGCTCGACTGAGATGTAATTCATCTAACACATAGTTCATCCTTTTAAAGAGTGAAATTGAGCTGGGTAAGATGGTTCATGCTTGTAACTCCAGCACAGGGGAGGTGGGGCAGAAGGAGTGAGTTCTTGGCCAGTCTAGGCTACAAAACAAACAAACAAACAAACAAAAAACAGGCCTGCATGGCCTACTTACACCATTTTTATTTATTTCATTTATGTATGTGTGCCAGTGTGTGCGTGTGATTGCACGCACCAGAGCATGTGTCTGGTGGTCAAAGAATGTCTCTCCTGAGTGGCTTCTACCACTGCATACTGCAAACTAGCTGGCCTGTGAGCTTCTGATGGATTCTCCTGCTTTTACCTTAGATCTCACCACAGGAGTTTTAGGATTGCAGATGCCTACCACTACATTTAGCTTTTTCCCTGGTTTCCCTGGACAGAATTAAGGCCATTAAGCAGCAAGTGCCTCTATCTATTGAGTCATTTCCCAAGCCCCTTTTCTCCGTTGCTGAAAAAGCCCTCCCTGGATAAGATAATATATTACTTACTTTTGCATAGTGGTGGCCAAAATATGCAACAGAAACAACCAAAGAGAGGAAATAGATACCTTTGCTCACATGTGCAGAGCTTCAGGCTGCCAGGCTTGTAGAGCTACCTGCCGAACCATTTCAATGACTCCTAAGGTTTGTTTACCCTGGCCAAACCCTAATCTCTCTGAGTCAGTTTCCTTTAGGTGGCAATTACGAGAGGTAAATGAAGCAACATGTGTTAGATACCTGGCTAGGGCTCTCCAAAGCAAAAGTGCTGGTGGGAATCTAAGCTGGAGAACTTCATCAAAAAGCAATGCTGGTGCATGAACCATGTGACTGTATCAGTGAAGGAAGCTAGGGAGAGCGGGTGTTTGTTAAAGGTCTTCAGAATAGGGATGGAGCTTCCAGAAAGGAAGGAAACGCCAGAAATAAAGGGTTAGAGAAGGTTTGAGGGCTGGGGAGGAATTAGTCTGACGTTATAAGTCTGAGTGGCTCCCAATTAGGGACAGGCATGAGCTGACCCCTTGCTGTGCTAAGGTATTTCCAAGCCAACTGCAGTGGACAAGATTTTCTGGGGCTGCATGGCATTACCTCTGGGAAGGCCACATTCTCTCTTGCAGTCATCACAGTGTTTCCAGGAGAGTGGCTGATGAGGCCTATTTTTATTGGATAAGCGCGTATGAGGGCCCTTGAGCCTCCTGCATTCTGTAGCAAGTAGCCTTGGGCTTGAGTGAACACTGCTGCCCCCAGACCCCTCGGACATGACTTAAGTGCACTGGAGAATGGAAATAGATTGTCCTGCCACATAGGGCCAGCAAAGAAAAATCTATTTTCTAACTGCTTGGTACATACAACAATGGTACCTTTGTTCTCCATCAGTAAACTTGTAGTCTCCAGGGATGCTGTGCAGGCCTGCAGTGACCGAGCAGAGAACATGCAGTCCTTTGATAATGGCTCTTTATGCCAGTATCTAAATCAAAGTAACAAACTCGCTGACGATGATTCCAGCAAATACAACCCGTGCTTTGAGGTCTGACCCTGAAATGAAGACCCACCCCCAGGGAAGAAGCACATGCCATCTTGGTGCATTCAAAGTAATAGAAACTTTGAGTCTTGTGGACAGCTGTACTTGCCTTAGGAGCTCAGATAAAAACAAAATCTGCTGCTGGGGGAGAAATCTGGGCTATGCAGGAGGTTTTTCATAACTGTAATAGATGCTGATTATAAGTACTCCTTCCCTGGCCTGCCTTTGCCTATGCTTTACACAGCTAATACAACTTCATAAGACCTTTTGCTTTGGTTATTGGCATGCAATTCACATAACATAAATATAGAAAATATCTAAATGAACCATTCCGTGGCATGGCGGAAAGCTGACTGAAGGGGCGTGGGGAGAGGTTGTCATCTAGGCAGGAGTGATAGTTGTCAGTGATGCCGCTGTCTGGGGGGAATCACCCATGTTCCTGTAAATAATGCCCCACCATAGTTCTGTAAGCAAATCCAATAAACTCATCAGTTCACCAAACTAGACTTGAGAGGAATTGTTCTTTGCTCTGTGGCTAATGCCGTATCTGGCATGAATAGATATTTGTCCATGTCTTCAGGAAACAGTCACACAGTAGGTTCCTTATACCAGCATAGAACCCTGTACCTCTTAGCTATCCTTCTCTCCCCACCCTTCCCTGTCTGCCCTCATAACAGCCAATCTACATGCTGTGAATTTATTTATCCCAGATATTTTCTTTTAATCGAGTCACATTGTATGTGAGCTCTGTCCTAGGTTCTTCACTTATTAATATAATATTGCATGCTGTAGCATCATCAAGATTCAATTCCTTTTATTTTGAATCAGAGAGAGAGAAAATATAGTCTATGTATACATGGGGGTTACCTTGCTAATGCATGGAGGCCAGAGGAAGATGATATGGGTGTCCTGCGTTACCATTCCTCTGTATTCCTTTGAAACAGGGTCTCTCATAGGCTGGTGCCAGAAATTCCCAGAAACCCTTCCTTCTCTGCCCCCACATTGCTGGAATTATAGGCATGGGCAGCCACACCTTGCTTTTTACATAGGTGCTAGAGGCTAGGACTCGGGTCTTCATGCTTGCCCAGCAAGTGTCCTTAACCCCTAAGTCGCCTCTCCAATGCCATATTTAAATGTCTTACATTTTTCCTCTCCGTTAGATACACTACTCCTCATGAGCAAAGTGTATTCATTAAAAACAAGAGCTTCAGTTCCAGGACCCAGAACAGTGCCTGGGTTGGGGTAATGGGTGGAGTTAATACGCATGAGACGATCCGTGAAATGAGTAAGCAGTAGTTGTAAGGTGAGCTTATGAAAATGGGATTTATCCTTAACATCCACCGTATTCCCTCCTGCATGCACAAGGCATTAGACACTTTGATTTCTGGAAAATAATGCAGAGCAGACATACTGAAAAGGGAATGTGGTATACTATATAATGGCTCACAGCCATTGTGGACCTGTTCTTTTACCTACTCATTTCCCTTCTCCTTCTAGAGACAGGATCCCTCTTTCTTTAAAAGATCTAATTTTTTTTCCATGTAAGTAGGCAGGTACTGCTGCCTTCCATTCACAGGTCAAGCCTGTATAAACTGAAGTTTCTGAAGACATATCTGGGTCAAAAATCTTGCACCCTTTGGGAAAGGTGGGGGGAGGGGTCTACAGCTGGGATACAAAGTGAATAAACTGTAATTGAAAAAAAAAAAGATCTTGCACCCTGATTCATGACTATGGGGAGATGGAATATCACGGATCAAAACCCAAAAATTATGTTGGGCTATCTTTTGTCACTGTAATAACCATTTACTACCAACCTCTAAATCTGAGCCTCATGGCCACTAGGTAAAACTTTTGGAATTCATTGTTAATCTTAGCAGGCCGCTAGCTTCCACCAGCCTTAAAGCTGTGTATATTATAACACCTGAAACCTATAGAGGACATTTCCTAACTCTGCTGTAACCCACCTATCTTATGTCTCACCAATGTGTTTTGTTTCTCCATCCTTTTATGACTTTCTTATATTCAACAATTACAAAAATTCATGTAACCTCTTCCAAAGTAGAACATTTCATATGAATTAATCCACCCAGCCAAAGTCACTCATATTTAATTCAGATGAACTATCTCTTATTCCTTCTGAAGTAAGAACTGCGCTTTGCATTAACAAATGATGGGCATATTAATGAAAGAGAAACTTGAAGTAGTAAAATTGAAGCTATAAAGAATTTATTTAGGAAATACTAAGATACATAAAGTAGAATTTAGATAAGAAAGCACTGTTTCAAATATGACTTAAAGACAAGTAGAATACTAACCAGGCTTGTTATTAACTGTACGAGGGAAACTTTTATACTATAATTGAAGTTTAAGGTTGCTGAGAAAGTTCCTGCTAATGTTTATCTACCAAGATTGACATCCAAAAGACTCCCTTCCTATAACAAAAGGAGATAAGCCTGTCTTAACAACTGGCTTTTAGGGCCACCCTCATATCATGTCTCTATCAGAGAACATGTGTCTATGGAGCAGCTCACCAAGGCAATGCAGGGTGACATCCATCATTAAGTCCTGCTCTGTCATTAGGTTTTTCATATCAGGGCTGGAGAGGTGGCTCAGAGGTTAAAAGCACTGGCTGCTCTTCCAAAGGTCCTGAGTTCAATTCCCAGCAACCACATGGTGACTCACAACCATTTATAATGAGATCTGGTGCCTTCTTCTGGCCTGTAGACACACATGCAAACGGGATAGTGTATGAATAATACATAAATATATCTTTTCGAAAAAGTGCTTGTTTCTTAAAAAAAAAAAAAAAAAGTTTTTCATATCAGCCTGGTATAGTGGCTCATGCCTTTAATCCCAGCACTCATGGAGGCAGAGGCAGGCAGATCACTGTGTGTTCAAGGCCAACCTGGACTACAGAGGAGTCCAGAACAGCCAAGGCAACACAGAGAAACCCTGTCTGGGGGCGAGGGGAGAAAAAGTCTTTCATATCAGGAAAAACTTAATTCTGCCAGCTGGGTAAGATGTTACTGGGTAAAACTATTTAAAAGCAACTCGGGTGTACTTAAATAATTCTGATAACCAGGTGGTGGTGGCACACGCCTTTAATCCCAGCACTCAGGGAGGCAGAAGCAGGTGGATCACTATGAGCTCAAGACCAGCATGGTCTATAAAGTGAGTCCAGGATAGCCAGAGATACACAAAGAAACCCTGTCTCAAAAAACCAAATAATAATAAATCTGACAATACTTTTGCTGGTGTAAATTTCCATATGCCCAAGTGGCCAGGCTTGCCATCTCCTATCTCTATTTTAATTGTTCAAAGTGTAACTTTGGGCCAGGACCTGAGAGAGATTAAAGGATGACAATGTATGTGGAATATATAATAAGCCTAAGGTGTACTGAAATTAGTAAATTTTTTATTAGAGGCCAGCTCCTTTTTGGGCATTAGCCAGAGCTATACCTGTACTATATTAAAGAGCTTTTTCTTTATTAATTATCAATCTCTTAAGTGTGTGGAGTGACTGCTCACTGGGAAGGCATATTAATTCTGTAGCAATATAATCCAAATGAGATCAATGAAAGCTCTCACTAGGTTCCTATGGAAGAACCTTTGTGCTGGAGGGAGTAGCCTGCTCAGAAGCTATGGTGATCCAGAAGAGGCTGTCCAATATTTGAAGAGGACAGAGCCCCAGCACCGTTATTTCACCTGTTGGGTTTAGCCACACATAGAGACTGAAGACCCAAAGTTCTGAGACCGTTGAACTTCTCTTCCTGTAAAGATGGTTTGAGTTGAATTTCTGTAAAGAAAACATTGACTTCGAGACAGAGTCCCGCCATACAGCTGTTGCTGGCCTTGAACTGGCTGTGCATGTAAGCTAGCCATGTGCTAGTGATGCTCCTGCCTCTGCCTCCTAAGTGCTGAGATTATAGGCATGTACCACAACACTTAGGCAAGTTTTAATACATATATAAATTTTGACAAAAAGAGAAAATAACTCACATTTTGGTGTCAAACAGACCCTTGCCACTTACTGGTGGTATGGCCTTGAGTGAGGTATGTCACATCACAGCGCTGCAGTTTCTTCATCTGGGAGTGGAGAGGAAGTCCACCTCCATCAGAAAATCACAGATAACCAAGCTATGCATTGAGGCCATTAGTGTGACTCCTCTCCTCTCTTCTCTTCTCTCCCCTCCTCCTATAGAACCTGACTAACTCTATTTTTGAAGGCAGCAGCCATTAGGCTATATTGTTAAAAATAAGTTTCCGTTTACTGTAAGAGCTGAGTTACAGTTTTAAAGTCTGCTTCCTGGAGCCTGACCTGACCTAACCCATGACTTGATTTGTTTTTCAGAATACCCTTAACCTCCCTGACCCTCTGTGACCCTCTCTAATCACCCTCCCTAATCACATGGTGACTATATGGGTTTTGAAATTTTTCTGTATTTCCTTACTTCCCCATCCTCTCTTTTCTGTAAACCTGCTTTGCAACTACTTGTAATTTGTCTTCTTAAAGGGGGCCCCCAAAATGGATTTGGGGCTGCTCTCTTTAACCCAACTTAGGAGGCAGTAGGGGCCAGCTCTTGTGTATACCCTAATAAAATCAAGCTTGCTTCAGATTTGCTCAAATTGTGGTAGTGGTCTTATTTTCACCCATTGGGATTAACGCTCTCCTTTCTTTTTCCCTTCCATCTCCTTCTCCCAATCTCCACTCTTTCCTCCCTTTCTCTTTTTTCTTTTTCCCTTCTCTCCCCTCCCTACTCTCTTCTCTTCTGCTTTGTCATACCCTGTCCTATGGAAAAAATGTTCTTTCTTTCTTTCTTTCTTTCTTTCTTTCTTTCTTTCTTTCTTTCTTTCT
>NW_026596149.1:17164094-17174025 GCF_907164565.1 Psammomys obesus
CCTTCCTTCCTTCCTTCCTTCCTTCCTTCCTTCCTTCCTTCCTTCCTTCCTTCCTTCCTTCCTTCCTTCTTTTCCAAGAAAGGGTTTCTTTGTGTAGCCCTAGCAATTCTGGAACTCAATCTAAACCAGGCGGGCCTGAAACTCAGAGAGATCTGCCTGCCTCAGCCTCCCAAGTGCTGGGACCAAAGGCATATGCCACCACCACTCTGCCAAGTGTCCCATTTCTGCTCAAAGGAGCAATGCTCATCTTTGATATTAGACCCCCATAAGAACAGGAACTATAACTGTAGTGTTCACTGCTCTGTGTCCATCCTCATCACAGCATCTGGTATGCTGTTGCCTTGTAGCATTTTCTGATTGACTTTTTCACTAATTGATTGAACAGGTATAGCAAACTACTCTTCCATTTGCATCTAATCCTCTGATGACCCCCCCCCCCATCTGCCTGTAAAGGGTATCTTAGAGTGTATAAAATGCAGTTGGTCTGTTTTTCTGCATCTTGCCCCATGAACTCTTACTAGCTACTAGTTTTGGAATGGTCATGATTTCCTCAGATTTTTCCTGGAAAAACAAAAATGTTAGTCTTATTTTAGTTCTGCATAATTTCTAATTTTCCTCTTCTTGAACATCTATGGGAGGGGTAGTCCTTGGAGAGGTCCTTAAGGGTTGCTAAGGTTGCCTATTATTTAGTCATCACCTATGCCCACAGTGCCCACAGTGCCCACATGAGGCCAGCACAGGGGCCAGCGAGGGAGGCTATAATGTAAGAGTCTGCCAGTGTAAGTGACCTCGAAGCTCAGAGCTCAGCCCTACATTTTGCAGATACTCAATGCAGATGCTCACACCTTAGTCTCCAGTGGAGGCTGCCCCTAGGTTAAAGGCAGGTCCCCTTGATTTTCTAGAGTATTTGCAAAACCCAGCAGAAGTCTGGGATTCTTTCCTTAGAATTTAATCTCTTTGATTTAAGGCACTGATTTCTGTCAAGATTCCAATGCCCAAGGACATGTTTTGCCTCTCTGTCACAGACATGCATTGTCAAAGATTAAAGGAGGGTTCACTTGGATACTGACTGGAGGGCACTTTTAACTTTCATCTCATGCTATCCAGATAAAAACGTGGAGCAAATCACTGAGGTAAATCAGGCTTCGCATACCCCAGGTTTACCTGGCATCAGTCCCAGAGGCCTATGGTGCCTTGCCAGCCCTGTCTTTTCTCTCTCTGTACCTTGTGCTCTTGGACCCTGGGCTTCCACAGTTAAACCCATCCATGACACCACTACTCACCCAGCTAAGAACTCGATAGACCACCCAGCACTTTGGAGACTTGATTCCAAATTTGCTTTTTTTTTTCCCTGCAGTTCAAGCTGTTGGTCCTAGGATGTTGGAGCAATGAGGGTGAATGGAAGGTCATCCAGGGACTCAAGAAGCAACTGCCCTGTCAGCATGGATAAGGCTTCCTCACCTGTCACCACTCAGGAGAGGAGAGGCAGGAACAGCTACATCTACCTCAATTGTCTTTTGGCTTTTTGAATTTGATTCGATTCTTTTGCTTCTTTTGTTGTTGCTTTGTTTTGTTTTTTTGTAAGTAAGAACCGATCTCACTATATAGCCTTGGCTGGCCCGGAAGTCACTATGTCGAACATGCTGGCCTCTAACACATAGAGATCTACTTGCTTCTGCCTCCTGAGTACTAGAAGTTAAAGGCCTGTGGCCACTATGGCTACCTGATATATTTTTTTGTTTTTTGTTTTTTTCAAGACATGGTTTCTCTGTGTAGCCTTGGCTGTCATGGACTTGCCTTGTAGACCAGGCTGGCCTTGAACTCACAGAGATCTACTTGCCTCTGCCTTCCCCAAATGCTGAGATTAAAGGCAAGTGCCACCACTGCCCAGCTCAGCTGGCTGATATTCTTTTAATTTATGGCTTTTTTTTTATCTGCCTCCATTTGATTTGGAAAGATGGGTTAGAACGATTTTGTTGTTGTTGTTTGTGTTTGGTTTTTGATGCAGGGTTTCAGATATCTCAAAACTAACCACAAACTCCTTTGTAACTGAGGATAATCTTGACTCCTGATCCTTCTATCTACAGGAGTGTGTGGACATGTCTGGTTTATGTGGTTCAGGGGATAGAACCCACAGCTTTCTGTATGTTAGGTTAACACTTCGCCAACTGAACTATCCCTATAGGCTGGGAAGTTTGTGGAAGTCCTCCAGGGGCCCCTTCATTTGTTAGTTCATCAGCCAACACTTCTACATCACTTCAACCCAGTATGGAATATGCAGTTCATAGGCTATAGATGCTGACCTCAAGGGGCTTCGTCCATTTGAGAAATCTGATGTCAATACTTCCTTGCAGAAACGTGATTCATTGGCTTTACCAGGGTCTCTAAGGTTCTCAGGCTCATCTGCTTATCCCTATGGGCCTTAGCCTAGACTCTGGAGGAATAGGCTATCTCAATACAAATGGGAAGCGTGATAAGAAAAGGGTGTCAGACAGCTCACGGTCCGGGGCACTGTATATCTCTGCTTCATGTTTACTAGTTGTCTCCCTCCTGATTGCAAACAAATGACACTAGATGGTATGAACACTGATTACTCCATGATCGGAAGCTAGATCAGACCCAAACTAGGCCAATCAGAGCCCTTCTTAGTGTAATGCCCTGGGCACAGAAACAGAATGAAGGTTGGTTTCTCTGGTGGTAGAGCTGAAGGCATGAAGTATAAGACAGCTCAGGGTAGGCACTCTGGTTCAGAGCTCCTGAGGGTGCCTGCGCTCTTACCCAATGGGTAAGAGCTCTTACCCCAGCATGAGAAGAGCCATTGGGACTAGCAGGTTCAAGAGACTGTGAGGGCTAGTTTTTTGTTGTTGCTGGTATTATTTTCCTCGAGACAGGGTCTCTTTGTGTAGCCTTGGCTGTCCTGAAACTCACTCTTAGATTAGGCTGGCCCTGAACCCATACAGAGCCACCTGCCTTTGCCTCCTCAGTGCTGGAATTAAAGTCATGCACTCCCCACCACCTGGCTGCTGGCTAGTTTTATGTCAATTGACACAAGCTGGAGTCACCTGAGAGAAGGAAACCTCAATTAAAAAAATTGCCTCTACAAGGTCAAGCTGTAGGCAAGCCCATAGGGCATTTTCTTAATTAGTGGTTGGTAGCCCATTGTAGATGATTTCACCTTTGCTGGGTTGGTGGTTTTTAGCACTCCTCCCCAGCCTCTGCATCAGGTGCTCCCTCCAGGTTCCTACCTGGTTTGAGTTCCTGTCTTGGCTTCCTCCTTGGACTGTGATTCGGGATATATAAGACACATAAACCCTTTTATCCTCCAGTTGCTTTTGGTCATGGTGTTTCATCACAGCATTAATAACCCTAACTGAGACAGACCAAGGTTAGCCTATCTATCTCCACAGGAGCTTTACAGGATCACAAGAGTCCTGAATAGTGGGGTCAAGAACTGTGGCTCTGTCCTCTGTGGCTGTCAGTCACTGGCCACAGCCCTGGGAAGGACATGGCCTTGGTGGCTTTGGGAAAATGCCTCTCTTTAGCTGTGTGTTTGTAAGCATTTAGGTAAAAAGTTTCTTTTTAGCAGATGGAGATCTAGGTGGTACATCCAGCATATCTTCCCTTTCCCTAAGCAGTTCTGTTTGGCATAGTGGCAACAAACGGGTCCTCACCCTTTTCACATCGATATTTGTATACCAGTTCAATTTAGTCCTTCATTTTGAAAAAGTGAATTAATTTTGTCAACTTGATGGCTCATTATTAACCCCTGCCCGACCCCTCTCTCTGGTGCCGATTGAGCTCAGGGCCTTATGCGTGCCAGGCAAGTACTCTAATCCTGAGGTGCATCCTCAGCCCTTCTGTTCTTGGCTTCTCTCTTTATTTTCCACTGTTGTGTGTGTATGTGCACAATGTGTGGAAAGGCACACATGCCACCGTGCATATGTAACAGTCGGAGGACAACTCTGTGGGTTTGTTCTTTCCTTCCATCTTTTTTTTAAAATTATTTTTCGAGACAGAGTTTCTCTGTGTGGCCTTGGCTGTCCTGGACTCGCTTTGTAGACCAGGCTGGCCTGGAACTCACAGAGATTTGCCTGCCTCTGCCTCCCAAGTACTGGGATTCAAGGCGTGTGTCACCACCGCCTAGCTTCCTTCCACCTTTACATGGGTTCTGGAGATTGAATTTGAGTGGCCAGACTCACATAAACACATTTCCCTACAAAACCATCTCTCTGGCTCCTCTTGCCTTGTTCCAAATAATCAAGATCTGGGTGTGATTTACATTATTTTGTTTGTTTTTTGTATGGAGATATGGTCACACTATGTAGTCCCCACTGCCCTGGAACTTGCTCTGTAGCCCAGGCTGGCCTCAAACTCACAGAGATCCATCTGCCTCTGCCTCTGCCTCTGCCTCTGCCTCTGCCTCTGCCTCTGCCACTGCCTCTGCCTGCCATGTTCTGGGATTAAAGACTTGCACCTCTGTGTATGATTTTGAAAGCATCTTCCTCCCTGTGTCTATCATACTATGTTGCTACTAGTTTGCAAACTAAACATTTACACTCCAACTAAATTTTCCTCGACAAAGATGTTGTGTTCCCAATACAGTAAGAGCTTATTTTCTTACGACAGAATTATTAAGATCTCTCATCAGCAAGGGCTCTTGAAGGCTAAGCCCACAAACAGAAATATAGAGTGATATCTGTATGTGGATAAATGAAATGATCTTTTAAATGTAAGTGAAAAGGGAGTAATATTATTCTGCCCATTGTGTTAACATATATGTACACACACACATATACAGATACACACATATTTCTGAAGTGACACAAGAAACTATGAAGTTAACAGCAAAGAGAGGAACTGGAGGCCTCACCACTAGTAACAAACACAGCCTGCTTCTCTCTTTGTGTCTGCTATAATTTGAACAGGTAATGATCCCCCACCCCATACTCTGTTTCAAAACTTGGTGTCCAGGTGGTTATGTTGTTTGGGAAGGTTGTGGAACCTTTGAGCCCTGAGGCCTAGCTAACAGATGTAGGGCCAGGGTTTGTAATAGCAAGGTTATGGTGTGAGTCCTTTTTAACTGCTCAGGCAGTCTCACTAACACCCTCACATGTCCTCTGTCACAGCCACAAACTGCTGGTGACGTTGTTGTGCCTTCCTACCTGAGGTGCCATATCTCCTGAACTTTGCGTCAGAATAGATATGTCCCCTATTTCTGTTTGATATTTGTCAGGGCAACAAGAAAATTATCCAATATAACACCTTAAGTATTGTTTGATTTTCAAAATCCTGTGTATAATTTTTTTTTTAAATCAAAAGCAAAGCAAAAAAAAAAAAAAAAAAAAAAAAAAAAAAAAAAAAAAAAAAAAAAAAGGCTTGCCTCACAAGGTTGAGGACATGAGCTCTACCCCAGAAGCTATGTAAAAATGCCCAGGGCCATGGCATGTACTGGGAATCCCAGCAGTGAGTGGGGAAGCAGAGACAGGAGGATCCCTGGGGTGCCCTTCCCTAGTCTGCCAAAGGAACCAAACCAGCAGGCTCAAGGCCAGTCTGAAAGGACGTAGGTGGGATTTCTGTGGGTAGTACCTGAGGTTGACTTCTAGCCCTCTCATGTGTGTGCCTAGACATACACATACACCAAAGTAATCAAAACATATGGTATTGACATCTTAAGGCTAAATTCATAAGGCAAACAGTTTAGCACTGCGGAAATGCTGGTGTGTAAGTTGGACAAGACCTCTCCTGTCAATCACGCTAGGCTTCAGAGTTACTCATAGCAGTTTCATGTATCACATGCAGGGTGAGAAAGTCCTTCTGTAGCGTGGGATCCCAGGGACTTCCTACTGAACAGTAAACACCCAAGTGGCCCAAATATGCAAATAGAGCTGGTCAGCCAAGATTCTAATCTTCACTGAAGTGTTCCCTTGTAGCACATAGATACTGAGTTGAATGAAAGCCTGACTTCTATGTAGGGAGGCAAGCCCCTCAGAGCACATGTGGGACCCTTTCACTCTATACAATAGTCAGATCTGTTAGTATCCGACTGTGCAGAACAACTGGAATTGGAGCCACAAGAAACCTACCACTTGATGAACTGGGACAGAACATGGAGTTGTATCAACTGGACGGTGGGGTAGCTTATGACATACCAAGCAAGTGGAAGGCCAGTTACATCATCTTTCCAAACAAAACCCTTCTCGTGCAATTGAGTCAGGAAGTACCAAAGACAGCACGGTTGACAGAGTCTATTGGAGGAAGACCTAAGAGAGAGAGAGGGAGAAAAATGACAAGATAAACAGGAAGGAAAAGAACAAGAAGCGTAACAAAGAAGTGAAGAGAACAAATGTAGTTAGTAAGAGAATAAATGTAGATAACCATGTGCCACAAACAGAGCCAGCTCAAAATGATGAAGAGCATATGTTTTCCCTCGTGGGGATCCTAGATTTTATGCAGACATATAAAATCATGTATGTATATATGAAAGTACAAGTAATATGATTTTAAAATTTTGCAAAGTTTTTATTATAAAGCTTTAAATGAAACTTATTTTTAAAACTAAAAAAATTTAAAACTTTCTAGTAAAAGGGGGTGGGGGGAGGTGGAGAACACAGGTATGTATGAAAATGTCCTTATACTACACTGTTCCAAGCCGGGTGTGGTGGCACAAGCCTTTAGCTTCAGCACTCCACAGGCAGAAGCCGGTGGATCTCTGTGAGTATGAGCTCTGCCTGGTCTACACAGGTCTCAAAAAGCAACCAAGCAAGCAAACAAACAAACAAAACTTTAAAAATTACTGTACCATGTGCAACGAATATATACAAAGATTTTTTTTTTTAAAAGAGAACTAAAGCATATGCAATTTCAAGCTTTTTTTTTAGTTGTAATATAAAATCAACCAAGACAAATAATTTCTCCCATCGGTCACTGCTGCTTAAGTGTCAGAAGTGAAATATGGCCTAAAATGAGAGAATTACCGGGGCTCGACCTGCAGCCAAGTGACTCTTACCCCGCACTCTTGAGGCCCTGGGCTTGGGCTCCAGCACCACAACCAGCCAAACAAAAGATGTTGCCTTAAAGAACATTATTGTTTGTTTGTTTGTTTTTAAGATAAAATCTCCATACCCTAGGAAGCCCAGGCTGGCTAAACATTCATAGTAATCTTCCTGCCTAAGCTTCCTAATGCTAGGATTATAGGTATGCACCACCACACCCAGCTTGAAACTGGAACTTTAATGTACACATTTCTATCTTGGCTGTTCTCTTACTGTGCCAACCAATAAGATAATTTAGAAAGCACCCTAGCCGGTCAGGCCACCCCTGTCAGCCTAGCTGCCCTCACACAGATAAAGTACAAGGACTGCTTTTCAGTGTGAATAGCTACTGTGAAGTGATAGGATGGAAAACTGAATTTCCTTGACCTAAATTACAGCCTTCCAAACACAGCCAGCTTACTCTACCTGTCCTCTGGTCCTAGCACCTTCTGCTCTGTCTTGCCACAAACTCCCCTAAGTGACAGGCTGACATCCCTCGAGAGCTCTCCTGACCAGTCTTCAAACTGTTTAGGTAAAAAACAAAAATGTCTAATTTTTTACCAAACATGGACTTTATACTCAACCTCAAACTTACAGATCCACCTTCCTTTCATTGTGTCTTGTGAATTGACTTTCCCTATATCCACAACTACAACTACTGGCCAGGTAATGATCCAGGCCTTCACCTTCCCAGAACAACCTGGTCAATTCATGCTTTTCCAAAGTTAGTCTCCATACTGCATCTAGAGAGCGTTTTAGAAAGTCATTCTCAGCCAGTCAATGGTGGCACATGCCTTTAATCCCAGCAATGGGGAGGCAGAGGCAGTCAGATCTTTGAGTTAGAGGCCAGCCTGGTCTACAGAGTGAGGTCCAGGACAGCCAGGACTACACAGAGAAACCAAAACCAAACCAAACCAAAACCCAAATCCAAAACAACCAAACAACAACAACAACCTCAGTCTCTATTTCTACTTAAAATAAATATAAAGACTTACCAAAAGCCTGAAATACAGCACAAGTCCAAGTACTGGGATATAGCTCAGTTGTTAGAGTGCTTGTCTAACATGCAAGGAGGCCTTGGGTTCAATCTCCAGCACCACAAAAACAAGACAGGATGGTGCATGCCTGTAATTGCAGTCCTGGGGAGGTAGAGACAGAAAAATCAGAAGTTCAAGACCAACCTTGACCACGTTGTGAGTTCAGGGCCAGCCTGAACTACATCAGATCCCATCTCAAAAACCACCACAAAAACAACAACAACAAAATCCTAAGTCTATCTTTTTCCTTCCTATGTTTTAGCCATTCATTTTAGAACATGTAAGAACATTTCTAAGAAGCTGGGCGTGGTGACATTTCAAAACACAGTCCAAGAAGGCAAGGAGATTTCTTAGTGCTTGTGAGAAAACTCCAAGAAAGCAAGACAAGAGGCTTGTGACCTTTGTTTCTTCAAAAATAAGGGATTGTTCTTGGATAATGTGTTCATGCCCATCCCAGGTGGGCAGTGGATAGGAGTGAGTTTATCTCAGATTATTCATTACAACTGGCTATTGTTGTTTATATGCCTCTGTGGAAAAACATGTTTCTGCCGTGATCAGCTTGTCCACCATGAGCCTTGTGATTGCACACTTTACTCATGTGATTCCTCTTAACCCTCAGAGTATAAATTTTCAGATACTCTGAATAAAGTTGACCACTGCATGAGACTTTAGTTGGTCTCATTTCTAGGCTCCATTCTGCCAGGTCCCACTGCCTCTAGAGCAGTGACAGTGGCACATGCTTTTTATGCCAGCATCAGGGAGGCAGGGGCAGAAAGATCTCTGTGAGTGTCTGGTCTACGTAGTGAGTTCCAAGACTACAGAGACCCTATCTCCACAAACAAACAAACAGACAAGCAAGCAAACAAAAATAACATTTCTATGTTAATATGAATTTTAGTTTTTTAAAATTTGTCATTACTTTTTGGAGAATATTTTTTTCTTTATAAAAGAGGTTTATTGGGCTGGAGAGATGGCTCAGAGGTTAAGAGCACTGCTTGCTCTTTCAGAGGTCCTGAGTTCAATTCCCAGCTACCATAACCATCTGTAATGGTTCATCTCATGTTCAGGTGTACATGTAGGCAGAACATTGTATACATAATAAAATAAATAAATCTTAAAAAAAGGTTAGCCAATTAAAAAAATAAATAAATAAAAGAGGTTTATTAGGTGGAGATGGAGGGAGTGAGGGGAGAGAAGGGCATGATGGGGAGAAAGAGAGAGAAGGGGGCGCCCCGATAGAAAAAGGGGAGAAGGCCAAGAGTCCAAGAGAGAAGAGGCCAGGAGCAAGAGAGACCAAGCTTTGGAGAATATTTTAACAGTTGAAAAAAAGAAGAGCATAAAGCCAGGCTTCCTCATATCATACATTTTGACAGTATTTCAAAAGAACAATTTAAATATAATTAACTGAGAGAAGGCAGCTAATGGCAGAAGTTATTTAAACTTTCTTAGCTATAAATTTCCTTTTCCACAAACAAGAAGAGCCTGCAGGATCTGTCTGTGCGGACACCCAATTATCTTGGCTCACGAAGACCTGGCCCAACACCTGGCAAAGAGGAGACACAATCAACAAATGCAGAAGAATTAAAATTAAAACTCAGATATTTTATATAAAATCCTTTTGTTTGGTTGGTTTTTTTGAGACAGGGTTTCTTTGTGTAGCCTTGGCTGTCCTGGACTCACTTTGTAGACCTGGCTGGCCTTGAACTCACAGAGATCTGCCTGCCTCTGCCTTTCTGAGTGCTGAGGCATGCACCACTGAGCATGACTATAAAACCCTTGTAGTAAAGATTTTAGGTAATTTTTTAATCCTTTCTTCCTTCCTTCCTTCCTTCCTTCCTTCCTTCCTTCCTTCCTTCCTTCCTT
>NW_026596149.1:17174035-17177039 GCF_907164565.1 Psammomys obesus
TCTTTCTTTCTTTCTTTCTTTCTTTCTTTCTTTCTTTCTTTCTTTCTCTCTTGGTGCTAGGAATTAAAATCAGCGTGCTAGGCAAATGCTTTACCATTGAGCTGCCCCAGCTTCTAAAATTTTTTGAAAAAACATAAAAATATCTTAAATATATCTCTGGATATTCCCCTAAATTTTCCAGGAGTCGGGGTACACAAGTTGGTCTCAATTAAGGAAATGGAAGTGAACTACTAGAATATTGACCACTCCTCTCCTCTGGGAACTGGCTAATCCTCCCCCAGGTGTAGACTGCTGGCAGCCGTATCTCTGCTATGGCCATTTGATCCTATCTCCTGATTACAGTTAATTGGTCAAAGTGGACAATCAAATTACTCTCCTGGAATACTGATAAGGAATTTTGGAAACCTAGATAGTCTAGTTCTCAGCCCAGGTGATTTTTGCCCCCCCCCCCCCAGGAAAACTGGTAGTATCTGTAGACAGTTTGTTAAAAGCCAGTGGGGTCAGAGGGGTGGCTGGTACAGACATCCAGTGGCTATAAGTCAAGGATACTGCTAAACATCGGAATAGCACGGCCCCACAGCAAGTAATATTCTGACCTAAGGTGTCACTATGTTTTGGTAATATAAATCCAGTTGATAAGAATTCCTGGCCTTTATCAGGAGAAGCAGGCACAGTCAACCACAGAGATGGGTAGAGAGGAGCTGTGGTCAGAGACAGTTTTCTGAGTCCTCCTTCCCACCACCCAGCCTCCAGGAAGTACAGGGGATTCAACCTAGAGCCCCAAGTATGTGAGCGGAGCCCTCCGCTACTGAGCTGCTGCCCCAGCAAGTTTGCTAAGATCCAATTTCATGTCTTTTTGCATGTTTGTTTCTTCTTTCTTTCAATAACGAATGACATAGCAGTCTATTCTTCAGAGGCACACAACCTAGAAATAACACAGAGCAGAAAACAGCCGGTTAGAAGCCAGATGTACCAGTTGTGGCACACCCATAGTCCTAGCAGAGGAGGAGTAAGAGTTGAAGGCCAGACTCCGCTACAGAGAAAGTTTGAGGCCAGCTGGGGATACATGAGAGACCCCCCTCCCTCTCATAATAAGCCAAACCAAACCAGGGTGATAAGTGCTAAGAAATGGGTAATACAGGATATTTTGAGACCCTAGAGTAGTGGGATTTCACTGAGCTAGGAGAGGTAAGGATAGAGCCCTACAAGAGGTGACATCTATACCTAAAATTTCAAGCAAACAGGAAGAAAGCAGGTTCAAGTAGGAAGATGAGTATGTGTTTGTACATTCAGACAGAGGAACAAATATCCATAGGGTAACAGCACGGCAAGTGTCTGGGACACAAAATGTTTGCTGTAGCAGTGCCAGTCTGTCTGTTGGCACTCAGCTTCCATTCTCATTTCTTCTGATTGCAGGGAATAAAATGCCATCCAGTTACAGTTCCCAGATCCCTTTGCCAACTGGCTATTGGCCAGGTTCTGCCAGTGGAAAAAGATCATAGTGGGTGGTGTGTGTGTGTGTGTGTGTGCCTATGCATGTGCATGCTATGTTCTTCCACATTTACTAGCATCTCCACTAGTGGCAGCAACAACAGCCAATGAACGAGTCCTTCTGGGTTCACCAGGAGCCATGGCATTGGGGGTGATGATAGTGAATACCTTTGCACTTTGTTCAGCAGCGCAGCAGGCACAGACAGGATTGTTTGCCAAGGCTGGGTGGCATTATTTCCACACTTCTCCAGCCTAGGTGTATGCATCTCTAAATCTTTGGGTAACATATCTTTTTATTCTTCCAGCTATTTTTAACACTTACATTTATTATATTGCCTGTGTTTAAAATACCTTCTGACAGGACCCTAAAATAGTAACTGAGTCAGAAAATAAGATGGGGTGGAGGAGAACTGTGGTGAGAGATTTGGTTTAATAGGTAACTCAACAGCAGGTGGTTCTAGCTTGCATTAGGAAATGATCAGGAATTTGGACTTTATCTTAAGAGTAGTGGAGCCCTACAGAAGACTTAAAGACAAATTAAAGATTGAACACAAGGTTTTCCTATGCTTTTGCACGCAAGTGCTGAACCATTAAACTACATCCTCACTGCAAGGTTTCAAATAGATATTTGAATACTATATACAATATAGTATTCAATACAATACTTTGTAAATGCCATTTTAAGATCTTGTGAAATGATAATTTTAGAATCCTTTTTTAAAAAACAAAACAAGCAAAACAAAAAACAAAACTCATAGCCAGCGATTGCTACTTTGTGAATTCCTTACTCTCTTCCACCATTCTCCACCCTTATTCTGCCCTTCCAATCCCCCAACACTAGGTAGGAGAGAAAGATAGAGGGGAAAGGGGGTGTCATTATTGTCAGTCTACTTCCTGTTGATTAGGGGCATCGAGTTCCTTGGGGCAAGTTTGATGTTCACTGTAAGGATATGCAATGTCTTCTTCTCATCTTTTTGCACACGACCACTTGACAATTAGCAACAAACAGCAAAGAGCAAACAGCAGCCAGCTGCTGCTGCAGCCTCTCTTAAAGCTCTAACATTTATAAACCCTCTCAAGAGCCTCCAGAATTCCAAATGTTACATACATTAGAAACCAACTGTAGCTAACAAAAATCACGCCTCTGCCAGAGCCCAAGACAAATCATAGTCAGTTGCTGTGGACAATCTAAAGCAGCCCCGACCATATCCCACATTTGGAACCAAAACAAAAAAACATTCCCACATTTCTCTGTTTTTAAAGAAACCAAAATTCTCACTACAAAAACATTACTTTTCAAAACACCCAGAAGAGCTGGTACTAAATCTTTTTATCTTTTCTTTTTGTTTTTGAGACAGATACTCACTACATACAGCCATGGCTGGCCTTAAATTTATAGAGATCCACTGTTCTTTGCCTCCTGAGTGCTGGGATTAGAGGCCTTTCTTTCTCACTCTCTCTCTTTCCCTTCCTTCCTTCCTTCCTTCCTTCCTTCCTTCCTTCCTTCCTTCCT
>NW_026596149.1:17177049-17182334 GCF_907164565.1 Psammomys obesus
CCTTCCTTCCTTCCTTCCTTCCTTCCTTCCTTCCTTCCTTCCTTCCTTCCTTCCTTCCTTCCTTCCTTCCTTCCTTCCTTCCTTCCGTATTAGGGACTGGATGCAGGGCCCAGTGAATGCTAGGTAAGCACTTTACATTTAATCCTAACTGATCCTGGCAGCGTGTCCAGGTCTCCCGTTCATTGAAAAACTATCTGATCACCTCCCATGCGCTCAGCACTTTTCAGACTGTTGGAAGCGTAATTGTAGACAAGGCAGATACTATCCCTACCTTCATGGACTTTGACATTCTAGTTGGCAGGTAAAGAATGAGTGGGAAAAAAAATAATGTGCAATTTGATAAAGCAATGGAGAACAAAAGAGCAGAATATTGATGCAATACTGGTTGAGGGGAAGTTGAAGACCAGCTGTGTGAAAATGCTCAGGGAGGAAGTGGAAGTTGATAGTTACGGAACCACAAAGAGTACAAAAATCTTAGGTGGATAAAAGCCAAACTCTAGGACTTGAAAAACTAATGAAAAACTTGGACCGCACTAGTCAAGAAGCAAAGGCACAGTACAAGACAAATTAAATAGTGTGCAGAGGCTAGATGATACAATCCCTTTTGAGCTGTATTATAGGCCTTGCTTTTTTTTTTTTTTTTTCCTTAAATACAAACTATATGCAGAGACATGGGAACAATCAGATTCATTTTTTCAGAAGACAATGGGTAGAATCTAGATGGTAAGGCTGTTGAGAAAGAACATTGAAAAACGATTGCAGAGGCCCAGGAGAGAGGAGCCTGGCCTGGCTTAATTCTCACTCATGTTCTTTCCTTAAACTCAATTTCTTTCTTTGTAGAGTGAGAATGGAAAGCCAGGCTTGGTGTCACACACCTGTAATCCCAGCACTCCAGAGGCCAGAGGCTGATGGATCTCTGTGAGTCCAAGGCCAGCCTGGTCTACAAAGTGAGTCCAGGATAGCCAAGGCTACACAGAGAAACCCTGTCTCAGGGGAGGAGGGGAGAGAAAGGAAGGTTAATAAAAAAAAAAAGATCAGCAAACAGTTATTCCCAAGCACTCAGATATAAGAAAGACTCCAATGTGCTGCAGCGTGCCAAGATTTAAAATATGCTGAAGATTGATGTATTTTTACCGTTCTCTACCAGCCCACCAACTTCCCCTTCCTCAGGTTTCAACCCAGCGGGAACTAAGAACATCTGTGGCCTTGCAACCCACTGAACCGGCTAGTGGTTCAAAGTTGCTTCACCATGGATGATTTTTGTTGTTTACCTAGTTGTTTATCAGTGAGGAGAGGTAAGGATGCAAGAACCAAGAAGAGTGGCAGAGTTGTGGTTAGACTCAGTCTGGAAAGGTCAATCCAGTTCACAGGTGTTTGAATTTGCTTCTTGTTCTGCAGGGCTATCAGACCTGTACTGCCAACAATATGAAACTACAGTGTTAAGAACAGTTCCTAGCCTTAAGTTCAGTTCTTGTATCCCAGTGCCTTTACATTTCTTGGTAACTGTATCTTTGAAGAAATACTGTTCATTCAAAACAACATGGTATAATTTACCTGATACACTTAAAAGCCTCTATAATATTCAAAGGCTGGTGGCAAACTATGAATAAAGTTCTACATTACTATTATTCTCTTTAAGAATGACTATTTCATGTCAGTTCAAAAATATAGGTGACATAGTTCTGTTGCCTTAAGAACTGGTAAATTCGGTAAATCTTTCTTTTTCTTCCTTCCTTTTTTTTTTTTTTTTTTTTTTTTTTTGGTTTTTCGAGACAGGGTTTCTCTGTGTAGCCTATCCTATCCTAGAACTCACTCTGTAGACCAGGCTGGCCTTGAATTTACAGAGATCAGACTGCCCTTGCCTGTGCCTCTGCCTCTCAAGTGCTTAGCTTAAAGGTGTACACCACTGTTGCCCCACTCAGTGGTACTTTCTTAAGGGGTACCTTCTTAAGGTAACAGCTGTTTGCCAAGAAAATGTCAGTTACAACTATTGTTAGATAGTCAGGTTTTATATCTCACAATTTTGCACTTGATTTTTTTTTCTTATAAAAATTTATTTGGCCTTGAACACATATATCAACTTAAGGTTCTGTGTAGCTTTATTTAGTTAGTTAAACATATTTTTCATGTGCATGTGTGATTTTTTGCATGTGTATGTATGTGCATTCAGCTTGAATGAAAACCTATCTGGAGCTGAGCAAGTATGCTAGACTGTCCATTTCTAGGGATCCTCATGTCTCACTTCCTTAGCACTGGGATAACAAGTGTGTGCCACTGTGCCTGGCCTTTTCACATGGGTTCTCAGTCCTTGTGATTGCCTGCAAGTTCTTTACCAACTGAACTATTTCACCAGTCCTATTGGTGTTTTGTTTATTTTTGTTTTTTCAAGACAGGGTTTCTCTGTGTAGCCTTGGCTGTACTGGAACTCTGTAGACCAGGCTGGGCTCAAACTTTGTAGCAGATGATCTTTAACTCCTAATCCTCTTGCCTTTACCTATGAAGTGCTAGGATTATAGGTGTGAGCCATCACACACACAGCCTGATTCCAAGTTTGTATGTATGTATGTATATGTTATAGTATGTGACTGCATAAATTGCCCGTGCCTATGGAAGCCAGAGTTCAACCTCAAGTGCAATTCCTCAGGAACAATCTATCTTATTTTCCATGACATTCTCGTTGGGACCTGGGCTTTATGGATTTGGGTAGACAGCTAGTCAGCAAGCCCTAGGGATGTGCCTGTCTCCACCTCTCCAGTGCTGCAATTATAAGCCCACCACATGGCTGTCTTGATGTGGGTTCTGGGGATTAACTCATGTTACCAGCTGAGCCCTCCCCTCAGTCTTCAACACCACTCTTACCATTTGAATTATAGTCCAGTCTCAGAGCCTTAAGGTTAGTGTTCATATCTCTAAAGTGCTGTTCCAGACACCCAGAACTACACACCTGCTGAAGATGTTCAGTTCAAGCTAAACACAATCCTTCAGGGGCAGACAAGGATCTACTGTCGTACAGGACCATCCTTCAAGCTAAATGGCCACCATCTTCAGGAGTCCAGCTGGGAGTATTACCAAAGATCATTACAGGTGGGCTGTTTGATTGCTGGCATTGCCTCTTGAAGAGAGTCAGTAGGGTGGGCCGTGGGACCTTCATCTGAATATCCAGCCACCCTTCCCAACCAGTTGTATGCAATTCTGCCTCAACTGAACGTGACCTTGAGTGGGGGTTCCTTCTGGGAAGGGCTAGAGTATATGGTGATGAAGAGAAGGTCCTCCACCCATACAGCTAAGGTGTGTGTGTGTTTGGGATCTTCATGTGTGGTGAGTGTAGACTTTACAGTGTTCCCCAAGTCTTTCACCCACTGCTCTATGAGTAAGCTTAATCAACTCGGTGGTTTGCCCAAGTGAACTACGGTGGAATGACACTTTGGTTTGTCCTTAGGGCTGTAGGAGTGCATAGAAAGTGTTCACAGGTCCTCATGGGAAGGACTTTTAGCAACACCTAGTACATTTTTAAAGGCTTTCTTTAGATTTGGAAATTCTGTGACGGCTGCAAGCTCTGCCTCAGAGCAAAGGGAAAAGCTCATATGCACACAGGCCTTGTTGGCCAGAAGTGAAGGCATGTCTGCCTCTTTTTTGACTGTCTTCAAAGGGACAGCTATATAAAAGTGTTAGTAGAGTCAGAGTATTTAGGTAAAGCTAAAGGTAATAATGGTCAGGGTTTAAAGTCCTGGGTTTGCTGCTTAGATTTTTCATTGTCTTTCCAAAGAAAACTTTAAGGAAGCAACTTTTGATTTCTCTTTCAATTTGTATTTGTTACTATGGTAAGCATGTATGACCCTGCGTGCCTGGGTACGAGCGGAGGCTAGAGGGCAACTGTGGACCTGATTCTTTTCTTGGTGACTTCTGGGGAGTGAAGTCAGGTTGCTAGGCTTTTGCAGCAGGCACTTTTACCCATGGAGCAACATTATCAGCTCATAGCTTGATTCTTTTAGATCCTTCTACATCCTAATTAAAAACATAACATTGTTTAGGTAGGGAATTTGAAAAAAATTAGTTTTTGTAGTGTGTTTAAGAGTCAAACTGGAATGTACACTTAAGAGGATTGAATCCACATAAGGGCCTGGAGCAGATACTAGGTATGAAATTGGTATTCCAACCAACCAGGCCAGGGCCTTGTGCATGCTGGACAACTGCTCTACTGAGCTACATCCCTTCATTTTTCAAAGTCGTTGACCGTTTTTTTTTTTTTTTTTCCTTGAAAACAATGGCATCTGCCATTCCAAGCTGTTTGTTTAGATTAACCTACATCCTCCCATAGTTTGGGTTCATGATTGTACCAAATAGACTTAAGCTGGTATCCCAGAAAGTAGAGTCCTGGACTTCTTGAACTGGAAAGAGCTTTTGTAAAATAATTACTTCTTCCCATTTTTTTTTTTTTTTTAAGTATCTGCTCCAGGCCCTTATGTGTATTCAATCCACTTATTTGAACATTCCAGTTTTACTCTAAAAACAGTTGATTCTACCCCCGCTAAAAATGAGCCTGGCCACGTAATCAATCCAATTAAGTAAAAGGAAAAGACAGTAAAAGTTGGCTGAGAATAAATATGGTGAGTTTAAAGCCAGTGGAACTTGAGCTCCAAGGGACCTGAAAATATTGTTTTAATGGTCCAAAGGGTTACTAGAAGGTCTATATTGGATCTTGACAACTCTGCTGTCAAAAACAAACAAACAAACCAACCAACCAACCTGAAATTAATTTATCAAAGTTTTAGCAAGGAACTGGATCCAGAACCAAGCAGCATACCAAAGACCTGAAATTAATTTATCAAAGTTTTAGCAAGGAACTGGATCCAGAACCAAGCAGCATACCAAAGATGGTTCAGACTGCCCCACCTCTACCGTGGGTAACTGTAGGTAGAGGTAGAAACACAGCAAACACACAAAATTACCTCAATATTGCAATTCAGCATTTGCCTTTTATGGGCATACTTTGGCAGCCTTCTGCCTGGGACTGGCTGAGTCCCAGTTGCTTGGTTACCAGAGTATATACTCTTAAATTTATAACCTGCTTTGCATCTCAAACTAGAATGAAGACCGTTATTATGGGAAGGCCACTTTGGACCAAATTTTACGTAAGGTACGTAAGGATATCAGTTTAGAATACGTTTATTTGTTCGAAAAGAACCATACAAGTTTAAAACAGGGCACACAAGAATTCTGAGCTCCTCCTAGGCCCGCGGGCAGGGGCAGGGGCAGGGGCAGGGGCAGGGGCAGGGGCAGGGGCA
>NW_026596149.1:17182344-17229504 GCF_907164565.1 Psammomys obesus
GGGCAGGGGCAGGGGCAGGGGCAGGGGCAGGGGCAGGGGCAGGGGCAGGGGCAGGGGCAGGAGCCAAGCTGCTGCGGCAACAAGGCTGCCAGCCTTCCAAGAGGCTGGTGTTCTCAGGACTTGGCCCAACATGCACCCAGCGCTGCACACCCTACTCAAAGTCCCAAGGGCGGAGTTCGGGCTCCGGGGGCCTGAGGACTAACGAGCTCCAGCTCACGCCACGCCGCGAGAGTAAAGCACGTGGTAGTCGAGCCGCAGTTTCCGCCCAGTTCGTCCTATTCAACGCCAGGCTTCGCGTGTCGCCGCCCAGACCACTGTAGCACAAGACCGATGAAAAAAGCCGGAAGCCATGATGGCAGCGTCCCGCCCTTCTCTCGCGAGAAGAGAAGAGGAGGAGGTGGGGCTAGCAGGAGCTACGCCAACGAGAGGACAGGTGGCGCGTGACTGACGGCTGCAGCGGCCTCTCGCACGCCCCGCCCCGGCTGCGGGCTCGCTCTCCTTTCCCCGCGCTCTCCCCGCCTCCCCTCCCTCCCCTCCCGGCTCTTCTCTTCCCGTTGAGGTGGCGGCCGGCCTCGCCTCCTAGTCCGCTCCGTTTTCCTGTCCTCGGTTCTTCCCTTTCCCCCGGGGCCCAGAGCGGCCGGACTTCTCGCTCCCTTCCCTACGGTGGCCTTCGAGCCCGTGCGTGCGCTCCTTCCCCCGCCATGAATGAGGAATACGACGTGATCGTGCTGGGCACCGGCCTGACGGTGAGCCGCGGTGGACGGCGGGGAGACGGGTCCATCCGGCCTCTTGCCGGGCCCCGGGGCGAGGGCGGGTCCCGTCGTTGTCCGCTGACCTAGCGCAGCCTGCTCCCGAACAGCCCGTGTCTGCACTCCCTAGGGGACCGTCCCCCTCTTCCGCGCTGGGTCTGGGAAGGGAGGTCGTGGTTTGTTGGGCTGCACTGATTTGGAGACGTCCGAGTGTGTTAGGAAAAACCGGGATGTGGAACTCGGGACATGTATCTGGGAAGCCAGTTCATCGGGAAGTTGAGGGCAGAATCGCCGAACAGTCGGAGAGAAACTGCCTGTCCTCCTGCGGGAAGGAAGAGGAAAGGGAAAACAGCTTGTGCTCCTTCCACTTCCCTTTTGGGTGGATGACCTCTCCCGGTTGGAAGCAGGCAAGCCCTGAACGGAGCGGGAGGGAGTCGCTGCTGGCGCCTGCATTTCCTATGTGGCGAGCAGCATCGGCTTGCTCAGCTAGTCAGTTGGCTAGGAAAGCCCAGGCAAAGGAGTAGTTAGTTGCTGATCGGTAATTGTCCTAGAGTTTGGCCAACGTTAAGTTTCTAGAGAAAATAATGAAACAAATTTCTAAAACAAACAACCCCTCACCCAAATTCCCTTTTTAATAAGCTTTAATTGCTTTATTGTTCTCTCAGGATAGGAAATGAATTTTCTCAAAATTTGTCTATAAAATACTTTCACGCCTGGATCTTGCTATGTTTCCCTTTCATTTGGTTTATTGCGTGCCACTGCTATTTCTTGATGTTTTTCCTTAAGAAATGGATTGAGGAGGGGAGGCTTAAGTTTTCTGCACTACGCTTCAGTCCGGTTAGAAAATAAATGCACAGCGTGAGTGTACTGGTAATATATAAATGTACAACACCTAATGCTACAGTATATTTTGGTGGGTGGGTATCTGTCTGCTTAGAGATGAATAGATGATCGAGAAAAAAATGTAGACGTGTTTTTATATTTTTTTATATTTTGCACCTCCCCTCCTCATTTAAAGAAGCTATTGGCTAGAGAACCAGCCATTTTGACTATCAGTTGGGGTGGTGTGTGTGAAATTATGACTGAATTACTTCATCAGAAACATTGATGAATGTATCCCATTCAGTATCACTTCAAGTGTCCAGGTCATCTGATAAAAGCCACTTCTTTCGAATTTGTTCAAATGTATTGACATCTCTTATGATCAAATTAATATCCTTTTAAGAGAAAACACTCTGAAATAACAGTTTTAGAGAAAACCTTTAAGATTTTTAACCCCCCCCCCCCCCTTTTTTTTTTTTTAACTTTCAGGAAAAGCTTATTTTTCTCTTTACAGTGATTAATGATAACTGCTAGAAGATTATTTTATTCTGACAAGGTCTCTTTATGTAGCTCTGGTTTACCTGGAACTCAGTTCTGCCTGTCCCTCTCTCCTGGGTGTTGGAAAGGCAAAGCCAAGACATCCTGCTCAAGGCTCAGGAGACATGACTGCCCAGAGGATAGCCTGTCAAATAGACTCCAGTGGTTATCTAGAAAGCTAGAAAGCCTTCTGCTTACTTTGAATGAGTTGGTTACATTTCTCCTTCTTTCTTTTTTTGAGGTATGGTCTTTCTGTGTTGCCTTGGCTGTCTTAGAACTCCTTCTGTAGTTCAGGCTGGCCTTGAACTCAAAAGAGATCTTTCAACCTCTGCTTTCCCAGTGCTGGGATTAAAAGGACTATACCATTAAACCCAGCAGTTGGAGTTTTTTGGTTGTGAGTTGGGAAGACTTGGATGCCTCAGTGAGGGGAGGCTGCAGGTTCTGACTTTTTAGAAGTGTCTAATTGGGGTTCAAGCATAATAAATAGTTTGTGGTGGAATTTGCCCTGTTGGTGGGTCCTGTGGCCACCAGCATATTGTGAGAGCCAGCTATTTCCATTCTGTAGTGTCATTGCTAGTATTTCATATTTGAGTATAGATAAGTGAGTGCAGAGCCATCCTGCAAGCCATCCTGCAAGTTTCCACATGCCTAGTTTAGAAGCATCATTTTTATCAAAGATAGCAAATCTGTTTAACAAAATAACACCCTTTATTTAAATTTTCACTTGAGGTGTGAATTTCTTGATGAGTAGTAGATACGTAAGTAATTAGAATTTAGAACAGTTTCTGCTGTTTTACAGCTTTGCTAACTTTGGTCCTCAGTGTACCTTCAATACAATTAGATGTATTCTAATTGTATCTGTGCAGGATGGTGACTTTAGGACTGCCATTGATAGAAGCAATATAGCAGGATGATGTTGACAATAAGAAATGGTATTATTAGGACTTAGGTGAAATCTTTAATTAGGTTAAATCTTAAGACCTACAGTCAAAGTTAAAAACCTCAAATTAGGGCTGGAGAGATGGCTCTGTGGTTAAGAGCACTATCTGCTCTTTCAAAGGACCGGGGTTTAATTCCCAGCACCCACATGACAGCTCACAACTGTCTGTAACTCCATGGGTTCTGACACTCTCATACCAAATGCACAGAGAATTAAAAAAAAAAAAAATCCTAAAATTAGAAGTAACTTTCAGTATCTGGACACACCATTAATCCTTGGCTTGTAGATATTTAGTGCTGAAGATTGAAGAATCTAATACAAGGATGGATGCCAAATGCTGGATAAATATTGGTTTGTCAAGGACTTTGAATTCAGGGAACTTGTTACTTTGAAACAAAGTGCTGGGTTTTCTATGTTCCTTGCTTATGTTGGCATGGTTTTCTATCAGTTAAACTCACATTAATCCACAAGTATTGAAAATGACTTTAAAGAAGACCGTTAATTTTCTATGAGAAATGGTAGATTCCGTGTTCTCTGATGTTGAGAGTTGTCACTTTAAAAGCCATTTGGTCGTGGTGCATAACTTTAATCCCAGCATTTGGTGAGGAGGGGGCCAGAGGCAGGCCAGTCCCTGAGTTTGAGGCCAGCCTGGTAGGTTCCAGGGCAGCAAGGGCTATACAGAGAAATCTTGTCTGGGAAAAGGAAAAAGAAAAAAAAAGTAGTGGTAACACCCCCAAACTCTATAGGTTGTAGAAACGCCTTTCTAAAAGGTAAGGGAAATAATTTTCTTGATAACTGCTATTTTGTAAGGACTAATTTTTGTGCCATGACATAATGAATGCATTAAGTCCTAGCAAGCTTTATAGGCACTTTAGCTGACTCTAACTAGGCTCAGTTTGCTTTGCCTTTTGAATTGTTCAGTCTCATTTTTGCCTCCCACCCCTTCTTTGTTGGTTGACTGGCAACTTTTGCATTTCTATGCTTTGAACATGTGTAAGCAGACTTCTACCACATGATTGGCAGACAACTCAGATGGGCTGGGTAATAAATCAGAGTTGTGCTAGAATTAGTTTATTTGAAAAGAGCCAGCTTCATGCCATTTGTACTTTCAAAGGTTTTTTTTGTTGTTGTTTTCTCACGGTAAGCCAACATATTATGAGTAGAAACATATACTTTAATATTTAAACTCACTCTCAACATTATATATAGAAAGTTATTTTCAATACCAGACTACTCTCCCTATCATTTTCTCTTTATTAAAACATAGTTATTAAATATTAAGTTTTGTGCTTGATTTGAAAACCCTAAACTGTAATTTAAATTTGGTCAGACTTAGGTTTGGTCTTGAAAATCTTTGCCTTAGATGTGAGAGGAGTTGTGTAGACAAAGAACTTTGTATTCCCCGCAGTAGTGGGTATAAGATCAATGTTTTCAAATGCTTAAAAAAAAAAGGCGGAGTATTTCTAGCCTAAAAATGTTTAATTTAGAGTGTTCCAAACTAGTCTTTTTGGAGCTCCAGCAAAATATCACAAATGGAAAATTCCACCCTTGACATCATGTAGCTGGGTGGTTGTCAAGATTCAGGTTCATTAAAGGTATTTTCAGGCTAAATATATTAGGTATATTCTTGGCATAAGTAAAATTTATGTTTAGGTTTGGATCCCATCCTCAAAAAAAAAACCTTGCTATGGCATGGTGATACTTGGGTGGCTGAGGAGGCTGAGTCAGACAGAATTTGAGGCCAACTTGGTCTACCTAGAGAATTCTAGGGCAGCCAAGGCTACATAGTGAGACCTTGTCTTAAAAAGTTAAAAAAAATAAATTCAGCAACAACAACAAAAAACTTATATATGCAAATAGCCCAAAATGTTAAAAAAAAAAAAAACAACAAAAAGCAGAAATTTGAAGCACCTGTTCCCAGGCACCAACAATCAGGGAATCGGCTTGTATTAGCCTATAATGTCAGTATCGAGGAGCCAGAGGCAGGAGATTTGAGTGTGAAGCCAGCCTGGGCTGCATAGTGAAACCCTGTCTAAACGAAAAAAGAAAAAAAGGAAGCATGAGAAGATGGAAGAATCCCCAGAAACTTCACAAAAGGAGGTTAACTGACTGAAAAGTATTGGTGGAGCTGGAGTGAGGATGCATCCCTTAATTCTAGCCCTAGGGAACCTAGTTCAAGGCAGCCTGATCCACATGGTGAGTTCCTGGTGGCCCATACCTTTAATCCCAGCACTCAGGTGGATCTCTGTGAATTCAGGGGGAGCCTGGTCTCTACAGAGTGAGTTCCAGGTCAGCCAAGGCTACATAGAGAAACCCTGTTTCAAAAGCCAAAAAAAAAAAAAAGGAAAAAAGAAAAAGGGTTTTAAGAGGCTAGTGGACCAGATAGATTAGTAGATAAAGGTGCTTGCTGCCAAGCCTTATGACCTGAGTTTAATCACCGGATTTTACAGGGGTGGAAGTCAGTTCCCTGTTTTCAAGTTTTCCTCTCTTCACATTTAGCCCTTGATACCTATGTGCATATACACATAAATGTCAAGAATAAAAACAGAAGTAGGGAAATAGTGTCAGTATTCTGCTTGTGCAAAAACTAGGACCTGTGTTCCATCTCCAGAACCCATATTAAAAAAAACAAAAACAAAAAAAACAAAAAAAAAAAAAACAAAAAAAAAAAACCCAAGGTGTAGAGGTATTATTCTAAATGATACCTTTGAAGGCAGTTAGTGTCAGCTGTTTGACATATTTTTAAATTATTAGGCCCTTTATTTTGGTTCTCAGTCTTCATGCTTTAGAGCCATGGTCCATTGGCTCATGCTTATTTGTAGGAGTGTGAGGAGTCAGGTGTAGAGGCTATTTTTTTTTTTTTTAATGCAAAAACCTGTTGTTATTCTACTTTCATATACTGAGTTGAACAATATATTTTAATGTGTTACTAAAAGAAGCAAGGGATCTCGGTGTTTTACACACCTTTAATCCTAGCACTCAGAGGCAGGCAGATATCTGTGAGTTGGAGGCCAGTCTGGTCTATATGGTGAGTTCCAGGACAGCCAGAGCTACATAGTGAGACCTTGGCCGGAGAGGGAGGAAGAGAAGGAGGAAGGGGGTGGAGGGAGAAAGAGAGAGAAACAGACAGACAAGGCAAATTTTTTTTTTTTTTTAGGGCTGATTTTTGTGTAGTCACAAAATGGAAAATATTTTGCAGTACATATAACCTGCAAAGGACTTCACATCTCTAATCTTATAAAGTGGTACAAAAAAGAGAGAAACCTCATTTAAGAAAATGAGTCAGGGCTTGAGAGGTGGTTCAGCAGTGAAGAACTCTTGCAGAAGACCTGGGTTTGATTTCCAGCGCCCACATTGTGGCTTACAAACATCTGTAACCTCAGTTCCAGGAATGCACGTACAGGCATGTAGGCAAAACAGTCACATCACGTAAAGTGAAACATATATATGTACATGTATATATGTAAAATAAAAATAAAGTAAAAAGTGTATAAAAAAATCAGTGGGACCAGAGCAGTGGTTCAGCCATTAAGAATGCTTGCTGTTCTTGTTGGGGACTAGATTTTGGTTCCTAACCTCACCAGGCAGCTTACAGTGACCTGCCTCTTCAGCTATAGGGATCTGATGCTCGTTTCTGGTCTCTGGGAACATGTACACAGACACATATACACATAATTGTATATATAATTATATATGAAATATTTCAAACGGGGGAAAAGACTGGAAATTTGAGTACATTCTTTCTAACAAGTTCTACCAATCATTAATCAGTTATAAAGTGTTCTCAGCCTCATTTCATCAGAATCCCTGAGGAAACCACATCCTAATTAGAATGACCAATAGGCTTGAAATAGAGATCTTTGAACACCATTGAAGAAGTGAGTTTGCAGTCATAATGGAAAGCTGATGGCACAGTCTGCCTTCCATGATGACCTGATAACAAATGGCCACAGAGCAAGAACTGCAAGTCAGGGGCTCACCAAGAGGAGAGTGTTAATGTAAAATGTGGCATATTCCCATGGTGTATCATTCAGTGGAGTCCTTTGTTGTTTTGTTATTAGAAGTGCAGTTCACTAGACTCAGCTGCTTCTGCAGCACCTGAGAACTTACCAGAAACACAGAAACTTAGTCCCTCAGGCAGATATATGAATCTACATTTTCACATGAGTCCTAGGTGACTGTCACTTGAGAAATGGTACTTTAGTAGCTGCTTTTTGGAAATCAGTCCTAGACCAGCTTCATCATCATCACCTAGGAACTTATTAGAAATGTAGATTTTCATCCCCCTCCCTTCCCAAGCAGCTCAAGTGATGGTTCTCAGTTGTTTCGTTTTATCAAACCTTTGGGAGATGTAGATTCAACCTGAGTTTCCAGAGCTTCTTAGAATGTGCATTTCTCAGCTACCTGGCAGAATATGGTAAACCAGGAAGCATACTTTGAGTTTCTCTGCTTATAGGATGAGGCAGACTTTCTGGTAGGAAATAATATTTTAGGCTTTGCAGGCCATGTGGGCTCTGTTAACAACTATTCTGTTACTAGGAAAATAGCCACAGATAGTCTACATACAAACAAGCATCATAAACATCTGTACAATTATTTACAAAATGAGTTTGGGCGGCTAGATTTGGCCATGTACCCAGGAGCCCCTACTCTGCAGCAAGAATAGATGATTATATTGTTAGAGCCTGTATACACTTTTGATACTAGCACTTGGGAATCAGATGGAGGTGGATCTTTTGAGTTCCAGGACAACCTGGTCTAACTACTGAGGTCAGGCTAGGTAGAGATACACAGTGAGACACTGTCAAAAGACAGAACAACAAAAGCCATGAACACATCTTATTTTGGGGTATGTGTGAGGAAAGCAGAGGACAAACACACTGCCAATCCTTAAGTACTATCCACCTGTTTTAAGATAGAGTTTTTCACTGTCCGGAATTCACTGAGTAAACAAGTCCGGGTAACCACTGAGGCCTAGGGACCTGCCTGCTCTGATGTTCCAGCACTGGGGTTACAACTATGTACCTTCATGCCTGAATTTTTTTCATGTGAGTCTGGGGCTTTAACATGGATCCTTTTGTTTGGATTATGGAGCAAGTTGTCTCCTCAGCTCATCTTTTAAACAAAGTTGTGTTGGACTTCAAAACAGCTGACAGACAGCACATGGGGTAATTTATTTTGCCCTTTCAGAAGATTCAGCCCACGTAGGCACAGGCAGGAAGCAGAGAGAAAGACTACTTACTGGCTGGCTTTCTCATTTCCCTTCTTTGATTTCATATGCCTGCACCATCCTTCCAAGTGACAAAACTGCTACATTCAGGGCAGGTCTTATCTCCCCAATTACATCATCACAGACACACCTTGAGGTGTGTTTTGTCAATATTCTAGGTGGTGTGTGTGTGTGTGTGTGTGTGTGTGTGTGTGTGTGTGTGTTGGGAGGTTAAAGACAGGGTTTCTCTGTATCCCTGGCTGTCCTGGACTTACTCTGTAGACCAGGCTGGCCTGGAACACACAGAGATCTGCCTGCCTCCACCTCCTGGAGTACTGGGATTACAGGCATGTGCCACCATACTGGCAGGTTTGTTTGTTTGTGGCAGGTTTGTTTGTTTGTTTGATATGCTTTGGTGTTTTGCCTGTTTCTGTGTCTGTTTGAGGGCTTCAGATTCCCTTAAAATAGAGTTACAGACAGTTATGAGCTGTCATGTCAGTGCTGGGGATTGAATACAGGTTCTTTGGAAGAGCAGCTAGTGAGTGCTCTTAAATGCTGATTCATCTCTCCAGCCCATCAAGGTGATTCTTAATCCAGTCATGTCAACCTCCAAGAGTAACCAGTATCGTAATGTTGAATAAAATGTACCAGGTTGAAAATTAAATACAGAATGACTGTTTACAGAGTTCACAAATAGAACCAGTCTTCTCTGTTAGATTGAGAGTGATGGGGATAGTGCCTGTGATGACAGGCACAGATAGGGCTTGACAGGCACTTGAAAACATAATGTTTTTGTTTTTGTTTTTGTTTCTTGGTTTTTCAAGACAGGGTTTCTCTTGTATAGCCTTGGCTGTCCTGAACTTATTTTCTAGACCAGGCTGGCCTCGACTCACAGTGATCAGCCTGCCTCTGTGTCCCTGAGTGCTGGGGTTAACAGGTGTGAGTCACCATGCCCGCCTGTGTTTTGTTTCTTAGGCTAAATAAAATGGCGGTCCATTCTTCAGCAAAATTTGAACCTCATGGCAAGTAATTTAAGTCATTTAAAAATAGTAAGTGAATAAATAAATTACAGAGGCAATATTGAAGCTTGTCTGAGTTGTAGAAAAGGAAATATGTCAAAATTAAACTATGAGTGGGATTTGATTGTGCTGTTTAGATTGCTAGGGACTTGCAGACAAATTTGATGGACACTAACAGTTATAGATTTGTGGAGTTTTCTTTATCTTAACTATAAAGCATTCATGACTGCAACCCTAGCCTAAGACTTTTACTGAATGTATATCTCATCTGTTTCTTACTGCATTCTTGACTTTTTTTTTTCTGTCTCCGTCTTGATTTGGTTTGTCTAGTTTATCCATTCTTATTTACCAGAGAGTGGTCATTTATAATTTATCAGTTTATTAAGGATTATCTTAGATGTTTCCTCTAAAAAAATCCTTGGAATTTTTTTTTCTTTGAAATTTTTATTTATGTGTACGTTTATTTGAGTATGTGGGAGTGCAGTTCATCAAGAAGCTGGGAGACGGTGTTCTTTAGAATTGGAGCTAGAGGCAGTTGTGCTACATGGGTGCTAGGAACTATACTTCTGGGAGAGCAACATTGTTCTTACCTGCTGAGCCATCTCTTCAGCCCTTCTTGGGATTTTTAAAAATACCTTTTCTCTCCTCTTCCATAATGACAATAGTGTATACCCAGTGTATCATGCATGCTATGTGAGCATTCTATATTGGCAACCTCATATTTTAAGTATTGATACTGGGGGCTATAGAGATGACTCAGTGGGCTGTGCAATCATAAGGACCTAAGTTCAGTCCCCAGCACCCGTGTAAAAAGCTGAGTGGGGAGGGGATGAGCTCCCGTCAGGTGGATCTTGAGAATTGCTGCCAGGTTAGTGCAGCTGAATCAGTGTGAAATGTTTCTCAAAAAATTAAGGTAAATAGCAACTAAGATGCCTAACACCAGTCTTTGGCTTCCATACACAAAGGTGCATGCTGTATGCTAATACACTCACAAAGCATTCATGTATAACACACACACACCAAAGATATTAAATATCTGTTGCTTGTGAACGTTACATCTAACATTATTCAAAGTCAAACAAGGCTAGGATAGCGCTTGCCCAATGTTCCACCAAGAAAAGTTTAAAAAAATCAATAGAAATAAAAATAAAAACATTTATTACATCATAAAAATAACATGTTACATTGTATATAATTTTTGAAAGTGAAACTTACAGGGAGAGAAACTTTTACATTTTCTTCAAATTTATTTTATGTCTGCCTTGGAAATCAGATTTCTTCTGTTTGTGTATGTTCTTGCTATTTGTCTGAGCTGAAGTTTGTATGGAAAATCAGGCCTCTCACAAGTGTGTATTTGGAAAGGGGAGGATTATTTTAATTGCCTTTCAGATTTTTGTGACTATTTCTTTCACATACACAAAAACTTTTGTGACAGTTTAAAAAAGATTAATTACAATATGAAACCCAAACTGTATCCATATTTTTTATTCTGACCCATTAAAATCCTTTGTTTTAGGGGCTGGAGACATAGCTCTGTATTGGGAGCACTAGCTGCTCTTCCAGAGGAGGACTCAGGTTCAATTCCCAGCACCCATATGGCAGTTCACAACTGTCTGTAACTCTAGTTTCAGGGTACATGACAGCCCTCAACAGACACACATGTAAGAAAACATCAATGCACATAAAATCATTAAAAAGTTTTTTTTGTTGTTGTTGTTGTTGTTGTTTTTTTTTTTTTTAATTAAAATAGGGCTGGGTGGTGGTATGCCTTTAGTCTCAACATTCAGGAGGCAGAGGCAGAGGCAGGCAGATCTGGAGTTTGAGGCCAGCCTGGTCTACAGAGTGAGTTCTAGGACAGCCAAGACTATACAAAGAAACCCTGTCTCCAAACATCATCATCATCATCATCATCATCAACATCATCAACATCAACAACATCAACATCAACATCATCATCATTCCTTTGCTCTAACTTGTACTTAGAATTACTCTTCTCCCTCTACCCCCCGGATGATTTTTAACATGCATGGTTCTCCTGTTACTTATGAAATCCTAGTTTACTCTGAAAAACACAGATCTTCCGAGTGTTGGTATGCTTCATTTAATGATATGAAAAGTCCTGTCTGTCTTGAAGTATGGTATGTTGGAACATGCCAGCACTTTGGGGTGGAAAGGTAAGAGATTCAGTGGTTTGCTAGTTCATGGCTAGGCTGGTATACAGTAGTCAGAAGACCCAGTTTTAAGATGAAAGAATGAGAGAATCAGCTATTACTAATAACATTCTAAAAAGTCCCTGTAAGTATTGGGCCCCATGATGGCAGATGAGCTTTCCAAAATTATTTTGCATTCATAAATTGACAGTTTTTTATATTGTTTTATTTGTATACCATATATTTGCCCGGAGGCTAGAAAAGATCAGGCATAGCTCTTGTAACTAAAAGTTACAGATGCTTGTGAACTGCCATGTGTATGTTGGGAATCAAACCCCAGTTTTATGGAAGAGCAGCTAATGTTTTTAACTTCTCAGCCATCTTTCCAGCCAATGCATCCTTGCAGGGTTCCAAGAATGGATCTGAGTTGGGTGGTGAAGGAAAGAAGAAAAGACAAACACAGACAGGGGTGGTCTGGGCTGGAGAAACCTCAACGTCTTGGAAGCTCAATGTGTATAATATAAATGAGTTGAACGGATCATTGCATGCATCTGAACAAGGAGACTTTGTTTGTTACACTCAGATAAACGAGGATGCAGCGTTCATGCTTGATTGCCAGACCAAGGAGACAGAATTAGGAAAGCTCGGTAGGGGCAGTCCTGTCGGGGAGTGGTGGGTAGTGGTGCTAAAAGCTATGGTGGACATTTTCTGCACACACTGTCAGCATTCAAGCTTAGACAAAGAGGGAAGGCTTTGCCCTTTCCCAGAGTCTGTCTGAGAGTAAGTCTGCCATTATCCCAGGAGCAGCATGGTCATGTCAACAGTACACACCCACTCAGGACTCACTCAAAGCTTCTTTTCCCATACCCAGTACATGTCAATTTTTAAGAAGTTCATTTTTGAAAAAATTTACCAAAGCCAAATAAGTAAAGTTTGTCACTTCTTTCAAAAAAAAAAAAAAAAGAAAAAAAGAAAAGAAAATGGTGACACATAGAACAAAGTTTCAATGTTCAGCCTATAAATGAGTAGCACTAGAGATTTTCCTTGCACTGGGGAGGCAGAGGCAGGCAGATTGCTGAGTTCAAGGCCAGCCTGGTGTACAAAGCTAGTCCAGGACAGCCAACGCTACACAGAGAAACCCTGTCTTGGAAAACCAAAAAAAAAAAAAAGATTTTTCATGAGCTGGCTATTGCCACATGTAGTGGTGGGTATTATAGATGTGCCTTTATTAAGTTAAATTTCAATGCCTCATTCAAGACCTTAGTGAATGCTAGTAGAAAAGACTAGAATGAAAGGATACAGTTGGAAGCCTCTACCTTTGTTCTCTCTGCCCATGATTTAACATTATTAATACAAATCACAGCCCAATAAAAATACAGTGACTATTATGTCTTGTTATTGTGAAAGTCATTTTTACTTTGGAGTTCACTGGAGTCCAGGAGAGGCTCTAAACCTATGGGTTTTGTCACAGTGAATGAGCAGTTTAATTATTAAGAGAATGCTTAGTGAGTTTACTCTATTTCCACCCCCCCACCCCCCCACCCCCCACAGGATTTCTCTGTATAGCCCTGGCAGTCTTGGAACTCACTTTGTAGACCTCGAACTCTAGAGATCCACCTGCCTCTGCGTCTCAAGTGCTGGGATTAAAAGCATGTGCCATCACTGCCTGGCTGTGAGTTTACTTTTTAATAAGGAAGACATTTTAAACATATTTGTGTCTTGTCTTTTAAAAATACATGTTTACTTTTAGGAATGTATCCTGTCGGGGATAATGTCAGTGAATGGAAAGAAGGTTCTTCACATGGACCAGAACCCTTACTATGGAGGAGAAAGTGCATCTATAACACCGCTGGAAGATGTAAGTCTCTGATTAGCAAATTTTACATGTTAGGATTACTTGTAAGGCTTCACTTTAGCTCTTTGAGATGGTTTCAGTTTTGGCTTATTACTATAATTTTTTTTGCCAGGGGCCGGGTTGAGACAAGGTCTCTCTCTACCCAGTCCTGGCTACCTTGGAACTCTCTGTATAGATTAGGCTGGCTTCAAGCTCACAGAACTCTACCTGCCTCCACTTCTAAAGAAGAGTTGAAAGAGTATTTTATTTCCAGTTTAGCAAAGTCTTCCATCTGAATCCAGCAGTTAACATTTTGGTGCATTTGATTTGATTTGACTTTTTTGTTACTGTTACTATGCTTTTTTTTTTTTTTTTTTTTTTTTTTTTTAAGGTCTATGTCACTAGACCTAGTTTTCTTAGGATTTTGAAAAGTTGGAAGTAATAAAGACACTGTGGCTCTTGACCTAAATGTTTAACTTCTATCTGTTAAAGATGATACTTTCTACATTATCATAATGTTACTACATTTATGAAAATGAACAATATTTATACTATCTTTAGATTTCTAGTAATTCAGAGAGTGCTTTTTAGCTCTTAGGTAGACTTCTGTTTTTATTTTTTATTTTTTTAAAGATTTATTTATTTATTATGTATACAATGTTCTGTCTTCGTGTAGACCTGCACACCAGAAGAGGGCACCAGATCTCATTATGGATGGTTATGAGCCACCATGTGGTTGCTGGGAATTGAACTCATGACCTCTGCAGTAGCAGCTAGTGTTTTCAACCTCTGAGCCATCTCCCAGCCCAACCTTCCATTTTTAAAACCAGGATTAACTAAGGGTTTAAGCATTGTATATGTGTTTCTTCTCTGTTCTCTTAATCTGTAAGTCTCACCATCTTTCCTCTCTCCTTTTTTTTTTAATCCTTTGGAGAAGTACAGGCTACTAGTTTTAAAGAAATTGTTGATTACATCATACTGTATTATGCTGGGAAGCACTCATTGGAGGTGAATGTGTGCTGAGTATTGTTTGGTTACGTAATCATTTGTTCATCCTATGTTCATACTCACCAAAGTATACATTAAGTGTGTGCAATTTTTATATGTCAGTTGTATTTCAGTAAAGCCTCAGAACAAGTTAAAAGGAACTAGTTTTAACTATCTAGTTTTGAAGTGTTTAACATTTATTTTTTTAACTTGTGTAGCTAGAGAAGCAAAATTAGAGGGAATGAGTTTATATGACTCTGTAATAAGTTCTGCAATGCTTATCTTAGCATTCATGAGTTAAATGCTGTATTTAATTACATTATATATTGAGACCTAAAAGCCTTATTTGATTAAAGAAAAGTATCTGACAGGTAAAGCTTTATTATTGACTAAAAATACGGAGCCTTGTACTCTACCTCTTGTGTTATAGCACAACCTCTCAATCTAAAAATTGTTGATGATAATTTTTGATGAAAGTTACATTTTGTTACATTATTGATATTTTTGTTCTGCTTTTAGTTATACAAAAGGTTTAAATTACCAGGACAACCACCAGCATCAATGGGGAGAGGAAGAGACTGGAATGTTGACTTAATTCCCAAGTTCCTTATGGCCAATGGTAAAGAATTCTAACATAAATTATGACTGTCTACTGAATCTGATTTGGAAGTCTGAGGCCCTGGAGTTTGTTTATGTTAACAGTGTGTTTAGTAATATGTTCCATCAAAAGTGTCCGGAGTCAAATTAAGAATGGAGGGAAGGGGATATAGTAAATAGCTCTGGAAAGAATATAACAACATTGTAAATATTTGTAGCAGACTTTCTTCTTAATGCTTAGGTGATGATTTAGCTAAAACTGAGTCTTACATGGTCATTTAAAGGGTTTCTAGTTTGTAAGCTTTGAGATTACCTTTTCGTATTAAATTTCTCAGTATTTAGAGAACTAAAATAGCTTGTAAAATTTCTGTGGTATCTGTATTTTTTTCTAAGATAGTATTGAAAAGTGAGCCAGGTGCAGTGGTGTACACCGTTAATCCCAGCCCTTGGGAAGCTGAGACAGGAAGATTGTGAAGTAAGCCTGTGCTACAACTGAAATTTAGGTCAATCAAGTCTCACAGTGTGAGGCCCTGTCTTGTTGGGGGGTGGGGGAGAGGAATAAAACAAGGAAAAACTAAATTTTTTTGTTACAAATATATTTTCCATGAAATAAAGTTTGTGCTGCTTTTTCTGAGTTTATGTTTTATAGTTTGTATTAATAGATAGAGACGTTATTTGAATAGTCTTTTAAGTTTATATAATAATGGAATTCTTCTGGGGTAAATTGTCAACAAGTTTGTGTAATCCAGGTAACATTAACAGTAAGTAGAAATGAAACAAAACTTACATAGTTAGAATCTCAATGTCCAGATTTTATTCAGCTGTGCTAGGGATTGAACCACCATTTAGATTTACTTATGCCTAACATTTTGATTATACGACATACACACACACATATACATACACATACATGTATATATGTATGTGTTGTGTGTATGTGTCTCAGTTAACATGTAGTTTTCAGCCTATTATAGTGTATATGTAGGGAGTGTGATAAAGAGGGAGGGAGGGAAGGAATGTGTAAGAGCTGATTATAGATACCATTGTATATTAGAGAATTGTGGATCCTTTTCAGAAGACCTTTCCTATTTATTGCTACATTTGGATTTTGCCTTTCCCAGTACCTTTACCCAGTACCTTTGGGTAGTGTTAATTTTTGCTTCTGCCATTTTGTCATTGAAAAGTAAAATTTAGATTTTAAAATAAATCTCTCTATTTAGAGGGTGGGATAGTTTTATTTAATTTAGCAGCTTTCCTGTTTTGTTTTGTTTTTTCTTTTTTTGAGGCTGAGTTTCTCTGTGTAGCCTTGGATGTCCTGGTCTTGCTTTGTAGACCAGGCTGGCCTCGAACTTACAGAGATCCGCCTGCCTCTGCCTCCCAGAGTGCTGAGATTACAGCGTTGAGCCACCTCTTCCAGCTAAGCTTTCCAGTTGATTGTTGTTGGTGAGTCGGCCAGTTGTGCTTGGCATTATTGTATTAAGTTGTATTTGCCTTGCAATGAACTCTTTACAGGTTGTTGCCCCTCTGAAGACACAAGAACAACCCTCTAAGTGTGACTTTGCTGCACAGCTCCTCTGTGTGTTTTCTGTACAAAATAGTCATTGATCTTTTCCATTTGTTTTTGATTGTGATGCTCTCTGTACTTAATATGCTTACTGTTTTTGTTTGTTTGTTTGTCGAGACAGGGTTTCTGTGTATAGCCTTGACTATCCTGGAACTCACTCTGTAGACTGACTCAACAATAAACAGGAAAACTCAGCCAGGAGTGGTGCTGCACGCATGTAATCCCAGCACTCTGGGAGGCAGAGGCAGGTGGATTTCTCTAAGTTCAAGGACAGCCAGTGTCTTGTTTTTAACAAGAAACCCCGTCTTGTTAAAAAACAAAACAAAACAAAACAAAACAAAAAAAACCCAAGCACCTCCCTTGGCCTCCCAAGCGCTGGTATTAAAGGTGTGAGCTACCACTGCCTGGTTACTATTTTCTTTTTACCACAAGATTATAAGAATATCAGGTTTGTTTGTTTTTTTATAGTGTCACTTTATTTCCATGTAAGTTTGCTTGTTTTACCATATAAATACATCAATCTTTTATATGAAGTTCACCTTTTATCTTGTTTGAAAAGTTACCTTTAAAGAGGCCTGTCAGTTGGCATTCAGTCCACTTATTTTTTTCCGTGTTGATTTGAATTTTTATCCTATTGAATTCTTTATGCTTTGTCATGGTTTGCAACATGGTCTTCTGTGTAGCCCAGGTGGCACAAAACACTGGGTCTTCTTCCTCAGTCTTCCAATTGCTGAGCCATATCCAGCTGTATTCAATTAATTTTTTTAAGATTTATTTATTTATTTTATGTATATGAGTGCTTCGTTTTCATGCACACCAGAAGAGGCAATCAAATTCCATTGCAACCATGTGGTTGCTGGGAATTGAACTCAGGACCTCTGAAAGAGCATCATTGAGTCATCTCTCTGGCCCCTGTATTCAATTCTTAAATCATGAGTCTTAATATTGGGGCCAGTGGATAGAAAATTTCAGTGTATATAATCTCTGCTGCATGAGTATCTCCTCATACTTTATTTCTTAAATATTTTGTTTTTAGTTTTGGAGTTTGAATACAGGGTGTCATACATGCTAGATTCTTCAACTGAGTTATGTCCCCAGCCCTAACTTAAAGGAAAGATGTGACCACCGTGTTGTATTTGTCCTTTCACATCAACTTTAAAATGGTTTTGGTCTCACAGGTTTGCTGACTTGGCATGTGAGCCTCCTTAGGCGTATAGATGGATGATATTCTTAATTGCAGTCCTTACTCTGCTGAAGTTGATATTCTCTAATAAACATAAGTTGACTTAGAAATTGAAATACTTGGAATTGTCTATGTCTGATTCAGAATAGAACTGTAAAGTTGCCTGAATTCATGCAGTAAAACAGATCTCTTATCACTGCTAGCAAATATTTCATGGCCTTTGGACATCCAAGTCGATGAGATTCACTAGCCTACAAGTTGTAACATTGAGCTTAAACATGCGCGTAAGGCGTGTATTCTAGCCCACCACTCTGGTTGGCTAACAGTTGTTGAACTCCTGCTCATTTTTAATGGTAGTAAGGCTTGAGTGACAGCTTTTGTTACGTGACTTTTCTAGGTCAGTTGGTGAAGATGCTGCTTTACACAGAGGTCACTCGCTATATGGATTTCAAAGTGATTGAAGGGAGTTTTGTCTATAAGGGAGGAAAAATCTACAAGGTTCCTTCCACTGAAGCAGAAGCCCTGGCATCTAGTAAGTAATTCTCATTTTATTTATGAGAATGATGAGGTTTTATGGTGAAAAGGAATCTCAGAAATCCATTTATTTAGTCAACAAACAGTTATTGAGTATCTGCCAGACACTGTTTTAGGCACTTAGACACACATCAGTTACTTTAATGTTCTGTTCAATTAGGAGAGGAGGGGAAAGGATATGAAGCTGGTGTTCTCATCTTTATCTTAATACCTGTTCTGTGTTATTAGTAACACTGACATTAGGAACACTGACCCATAGAGCTCAGAGTTTGCATAGAGCTCACCCCAGCAGCTTCCCCCTGCCCCGTGTGTTTGTGTGTATGTACACATGCTCATACCATACCTTTTTAAAAATTATTAATTATATTTTAGACAAGGTTTTACTCTGTAGCTCTGGCTGCCCTAGAACTAGATCAGGAATTCGCAGAGATCCACCTGCCTTTAAATTTAAGTGTTGATATTAAAGCCATGTGTCACCACAGCCAGTGTATTTTTTTAAAGATATATTATTTTTACTTTGTGTGGTTATTTGCCCTTATATGTGTGTGTGCACCACATGCATGTCTAGTGCCCATAGGGGCTAGAAGGAGGCATTAGATCCCCATGGGACTAGAGTTATAAATGGTTGTGAGACACCATGCGGATGCTGGGAACTGAACCTGGATCCTTTGCAAGAGCAGCAAGTGCTCCTAACTGCCAAGGCATCTCTCCAGCCCTGCTTATAGCTGTGTTTTTAAAGAAGTATGTAGAGCAGTGCACTGATTGTTTATGATTTCATGAAGTAAGTGACCTCCAGTGAAGTCACATCTAAATTAAGTTGTGGCTAATTCTTCCCTGGTGTCTTGGTCTCTTCCCATTAGGTCTAAGAGTATGTTGAGGCATTCAGAAGAGGGAAATGAACAACATTCATAATTTTGGGAGCTGGCTGAGATACAGATCAGCATTGTTAGAGGAAGAACATTGGTATAGATGCCTTTGAAGCAGTTTTTTTCAAAGTTGTATTTATTTTGTGCCTAATAAGATACAGAATCCTACTTCTCTGTAAATATGTTCTAGTTACCTGAAGTTGTATTGTGAAATTGAATACTTTATGAATAATCTGTTTTAAAGTGTTGTCCCTGGAAACCCTGTTCTCTAGATTCCATGTTATATAAATTGTACTTTTTGAATCATGACATTCATGTTTAAAGTGTCCTCTCATATTTTTTTTCCTCAGTATCCTATTCTGAGTATGTACTTTTTGAAAAAATATTTTTCAGGTTTAATGGGACTGTTTGAGAAACGCCGCTTCAGGAAGTTCCTAGTTTATGTTGCCAACTTTGATGAAAAAGATCCTAGAACTTTTGAGGGTGTTGATCCTAAGAAGACCTCCATGAGAGAAGTATATAAGAAGTTTGATTTGGGCCAAGATGTTATAGACTTTACTGGCCATTCTCTTGCATTGTACAGAACAGATGAGTAAGTAGGCCAATGATTTTCAACGGATTGGCTTGGCAAAGGCTGTGAAATATTTGCTAGCAGTGATAGGAGGTCCTTTTTACTAAGTGGATTTAGGCAGCTTTGAGGTTTCTATAGTATGTTATAGACATATATTAGAGTATCAACAACACTTGAGGATTCCAGTCAGAAAGATGTGGGTTTTAGATTTTTTTTTCTTTTTTTTTTTTCCTTGAAACTCTCACCTGAATCTTCCATTTTCCAATTGTGAGACTTAGGACTTGTGTGTTGCTGTCTGGCCCTGTGAAAATTAGTTGCAAATTAGTGTTAGAGTATTTTAGGAAAAATTAGAGGGTATTTATTTGTTAGAAATTACTTCAGAAAAAGGGTTTAAAATTAATAAGAAAGAAACACTCTTTTTTTCTGATGTTCATTTACTTTTTCCCAGCTATTTAGATCAGCCGTGTTGTGAAACCATCAATAGAATTAAGCTTTACAGTGAATCTTTGGCAAGATATGGTAAAAGCCCATACCTTTACCCACTCTATGGCCTGGGAGAACTGCCACAAGGATTTGCAAGGTAAGTTCCTGTTTAATCCATTAGCTGTAGCCCTATGGATCTTAGTTTTCCTTCCCTGGCAAAGTTGCTGTAGATCATAATTAGTCCCCTCCCATAGAAAAAGATAGTCTGTGCTCATTCACCTCTGCCGCCTTCTTTTTTTTTTTTTTTTTTTTTTTTTTTGCTTACCTGTGTTTATGAGCTCCCTTTAGGTTGGTGCATGGGCTGAGGATCCATTACACTGAGAGCCATGGTATTATGTCAATTGCATGGCTGTCCCACATTCTTTGGTGGGATGTCTAGATTTCCAGTTTGGGGCTATTATGAATGAAGGTATTATGAGACAGTTTGTGTATATATGATATTGCTGACTAATGTGGAACGTATACTTTTAAAAGTAATAAACTGCGGTTCTTCTGAGCATTTGTGCCATTTTTATACACTCAGTAATGAGAGTTCTATTCCATACTTACTTGGTACTGTTTATTGACTTTATTACATTTATTGTATACGGATGTGTACTCATGTATATGTGGATGGATGTCAGTTCTTTCCTACTGACTGGATCCTATGGATTGAATTTGGATGTTAGGTATAGCAAGTGTCTTTATCATTTTGTTGGTTTGCTTATTTATTTACTTACTTTTTGGTGTTTTGAGACAAAGTCTCTCTATGTAGCCCTGGCTGTCATGGAACTTAGTTTGTGGTCCAAGGTGGGTTTGAGCCCTTAGAGATGTGCCTTCATCCGTCTATCAAGTTCTGGGATTAAAGGCATGTGCTACTGCTCCTCATTTTATCTTTATTTTTAATATACTTTTTGTCCAGTAGTGGAGATTGGACCTATGTTACAACACCTAAGTGGGTGGGATATATTGAATCATTTAGTTTCAAAAGAGAAAAGTTAATGCTTGTGTGTGTGCACATATATCTTCTCTTTGGAGCAGAAGACAGCTTGCTAGACTCTGATCTCTCCTTCCACCATGTGGGCTTAAGGGATCAGACCTGGTCATCAGGCTTGCCTGCAAACAGTTTTTCCCCACAGAGGCAGCTGAGTTATCTCACTGGCCCTCGTTATAGCTTGAATTTGCTTGTCTAGAAAATAATTATTTACCACCTTTTCATGAGCTGTTTGTAATTTTGTTCTGTGATTGTCTTTTGCATAGTTGTAAAGATTTGGGTTTTTGATTTGTGGGTCATCTTGATGTATCTGGTCAGACCTAATGTTATTATGAATTATTACCAGTTGGTGGTTTGTCTCTTAGAAGAAGTTTTAAATTCTATAAAGTCCAATATGTCAGACTTATTATTTTACCTGTGTTTAATGCATTTTGGGAATTATGACATACTTGCTTAGCCTTAGTGCACAAAGAGAAATTAACTGTTATGACTCTATTATTATATTAATTATATTATAATTCCCCTTGAAATAATGTTGATGTATAAGTAAAGTAGGGATGCCCCTAATCTATGTTATTTAGTTGTCTCGCTGCATATGTATGTGTGTGTGCGCGCGCGCGTGCGTGTGCAGGTAGGTGTGCATGCACGTGTCCCCTTACATATGTGTGTTTTCCCCATGGTCTTAATGCCTTTGTAGTGAAATGAGTTAGCCATGACATATTTAGGTCTAGTTTGGAGGCTGATTTTTGTTCAAGTTATATTTTTCCCATGCCTTTACCACATTGCCCTGCTTATTATAATTTTGTAATTAATTCTTAAACGTCAGGTGGTGTATATCTTCAGAATTTATCTTAGCTGTTGTAGGTTCTTTATTGTCTCTTGGAATGAGGTTGGCAAATTCTAGAGTCACTTGGTAGGTTTTTAGTGGACTTGAGTTGTCTGTAGGTCAGTTTGTGAGATATTTCCATCGTACTAATGCTGAGTCCTGATCCACACCTGTGTTTAAGTTTTGTCTCCATAATATTTTTGTTTCACTTTGTTCAGATTTATTTAAAAGTATTTTGTCTGTTTTAATTTAATTTTATTTTTGAGACAGGGTTTCTCTGTGTAGCCTTGGCTATCCTTGGATTCACTTTGTAGATCAGGCTGCTCTTGAATTCAGAGATCTGTCTGTCTCTACCTCCTCGAGTGATGGGTTTACAGGTGTGTGCCACCGTACCCGGCAAGTATTTTATCTTGATACTGCTGTTAATTCTTTATTTTGAAATTGTTTGCTTTAACGTATATAATGTACAATTAATTTTTGTATGTTGACCTTGCTGTGCTTATAAGTTTTACTAGTTCAGTTGTTTTGATAGACTTAGCAGAATTTTCCATGGACACAGCTGGGTCAGGTGTGAGTAGAGGGAGATTAGATTTTTCCTTTAAAATTTGTATGTGTTGTGTCCCCTTTCCACATTTGCTTTCATTGCACTGGCTAGGACTAGAAAAAATGTTAAACTGGCAGGAACATTGTCTTGTTCCCTGTCTTCGAGAGAATACTAAACTAGGCATGGTGGCGCAGGCCTGTGATCTCAGCACTCAGGGAGGTGAGGCAGGCATATCTCTGTGAGACAAGCCTGGTCTACAAAGTGAGTCCAGGACTGCCAAGACTACACAGAGAAACCCTGTCTTGAAAGAAAGAAAAATAATAAAGAAAGAAGCAAGGAAGAAGGAAAGAAGAGAGGGAAAGAAAGAAAGAAAATTAAGTATTTTTATTAAATGCTTTCTTCTTTTTTCCAAAATAGTTGTTTGATGAATAGTTTTGTGATGAATAGTTTTACGACATGAAATTCTCTTCTCATCATAGTTTGATAATTTCATAATTTCAGTTGACAATGAGTTTTTCATGCAGGATTTCATTTTTTGGTTTTTTGAGACAGGGTTTCTTTCTAACAGCCTTAGCTGTCCTGTCACAGAGACCCACCTGCCTCTGCCTTTAATCCTGAGTGCCAGGATTAAAGGAGTGAACCACCACCTGGCAGCAGGTTTCTTTTGAATGCTGTTAATCTGCTGAATCACATAGAATTGAATTTTGGAGCTGGGTGTGGTGGCACATAGCTAATCTACATCCCATGCTATCTTTTGTTTATTTGAAAATATTTTAACTTCATTTTGGAGGACTTGGCTGTTTCTAGTTTATTTTCATTTAGTATATCGCAACTAGCATCCCCTATTTCTGGTTTTGGCTTGAATGAGAAGGTGGTTGTCCCTAATCCCAAGAATTCTGTCTTTGGGTATTGTAAGGTATTTTTTCTTCTGTCAGTGATACAGCTTTCAGGATTTTCTTCAGTTTCTAACAGTCATCTTGTTTGGATATTTGGATTACTTTTAAAAGAGCCAAATTCAGAATCTTAGGTCATTATTTCTTGAGCTATTTGTTCACGTTTTCCTCCTTATTGGAGCACCAGTCTCTTGTATGTTAGATCCTTAGTGTTGCGCTGTTTCCTGAGTTAAAGAGGCTCTTTTACAATTTTTTTTCTTTCTCATTTTGGGTGATATATGTTTATTTGTTATAAATCCCATTACTAGCCAGGCACAGTGCCACACACCTATAATCCCAGCCCTCTGGGAGGCAGAGGCAAGTGGATCTTTGTGAGTTTGAGGCTAGCCTGGTCTACAAAGCGAGTTCAGGACAGCCAAGGCTACACAGAGAGACCCTATCTTGGGGGGGGGGGGTTCCCATCACTCCTTCTGCCTCCTTTTTCTATGTAATACTGGAAATTGATCCCAAGGCTAACTGTATGTTAGGCAAGATTTCTACCATTTCCTTTTTTGTGTGTAGTTAAATCTTTATTTTTCATATGAAACCAAAGAATGAGGCATTTTACTCTGCCTCCCATTATTTTCCCTTGTTCTTTCCTCAACCTTTCAGTCTTCTTCCTCTACATAGACCCCCTTCTGCTTCTATGTCATACATGTACATGTGTATATATATATTTATTAATTTATAAATATATAAATACTTATTCAGATCTAAGTCATGTATTTTAGGGGAAATGTTATTTAAGTCTATTTTGCTTAACATGATTTCCAGATTCATCCATTTTTTAAATAATTGATATGGTTTCATTTCTGTTTGTACTGGGTCACCCCCTCCCTCATACTTTCATGTACTTTTGGGGGGAGGGGTGTTCAGCTTATACTTGCATATCGCTGTTCATCATCAAAGAAGTCAGGATGGGAACTCAAACAGGGCAGGAGTTGATGAAGAGGCCATGAAGAGATGCTGCTTACTGGTTTGCTCTCTTGGCTTTGCTCATCCTGCTGTCTTATAGAACCCAGGACTACAGCCCAGGGTTAGCACCACCCACCATGGGCTGGGCCCTCCCTGATAAATCACTAATTAAGAAAATGCCTTACAGCTACCTCTTACGGAGGCTTTGCGACAATTAAGGATCCCTCTGATGACTCTGGCTTGTGTCTCGTTGACATAAAATTATCTAGGACATAGTGTTTTCAGATTCTGAGAATTAGACTAGTGACCTCACCCACTCTATACTATCAGTGGTTCTCAGGACTTTCAGCTTTCCTGGATATACTGCCCACTGAATTCTAAAAACATTTCTCCTGCTATCCATCTTTCTAGCCAGCCTCTGCCTATCTTCTCTCCTCTTCTGCTTCTCTAGAGAGCTATCTACAGATGTAGCATAGTGAGAAATGCATTGCATTGGTTTTAAAGTTCAAGGTCAGTTTGTAAACCTTAAGATAGTTAATGAATATGCAATCTCTTTCCTCCTCTCTCATACTTTCATGTCTTGTTTGTGGTCCAGTGCCTTTAATTACTATAATTACTATAATTCATTTAGATTTAAGAAGGGATATTTTAACAATTCATATAATTTGTGAATTATAATTGATAAAATTTTTTTTAGGTTAAGTGCTATTTATGGAGGTACCTACATGTTGAATAAGCCAATTGAAGAAATCATTGTGCAAAATGGAAAAGTAGTTGGCGTAAAATCTGAAGGAGAGGTAAGTATTGTGAAGAAAATGTACTGTCTGCTAAATAATGTTTTGTGGACACTGATATTGCTTCTAGTATACACACACTTAGACACACTGATTGTTTAAAGTTTTTTATTACAGTTTTTTTTTCTCCCTCCTTCCTTTTCTTTTTCCCTTCAAACAGCTGTGTTCTTTCAGGAAGCTTCAGGGTTTTCATAGGAAACAGAAGTGGCTGTTGTGCATCTAAGCCTTAAGATGATGGCATCATCTGTTTAGAGTGCTATACCATATACCGATTGTTTATCTTCTGCTAGGACACATGACAGTCTAACAGCAATCTCTTGAAGTCAGAATAGAGCCAGGATTTGAGTTACTTCTGAATACCTTGCAGTTGCCCAAGGAAAACTTAGATTGACTATTAGCAAAGCTAGTTTAAATGGTTACCTGTAGTTAAATAATTATGAACTTATTAAGTTATAAAGATAATAAATACAATTGTTGGTAGTTTGAAGATTTTCTTGGTGGTGCTTTGGGTAGAATCTAGGGCCTTAAGACTTTGTAGGCACAGCCCAAAACACTGTTTTGTTTTGTTTTTAAACCACTATAAACACCTAATATTATAAATTACTCTTCCCCAAGTAGAGTGATCACTTTGAGTGATGCTCCTAGTAGCATTCTTGTGAAAAATAATTATTTTCAAGACCTTGCCTTCAGTTGTTTTGGTTAGAGGTTAAGTTGCTGGATTGAAAAATAATTTTATTTTTTTTAGAAATTGCTGTACTATGACATCAGCCATACTATTTACATTCTCACGAGGAGTACCCATATCCTACTATCACTTTCTGTTTTGGTAATGGCCATCCTAGTGTAGGGGTCCTGTGGTTATGATTTACACATCACTGTATGATGTGCTACTTGGCCATTTGTAAAGCTTCTCTGGAGTATTGTCAATTTAAATTCTGTTTGTTTGAGACAGAATTTCTTTGTATAGCTCTGGCTGTCCTGGAATTTGCTCTGTAGATTAGGCTAGCCTCAAACTCAAGAGATCCACCTGCTGCTGCCTCCTGAATACTGGGATTAAAGACATGGTACCACTGTCTCTTTGCCCATTTTTGATTCAGGTCTTCTTTTAAATTGCAAAATTTTTGCAGTTCTTGATATGCTTTGCCTATTAATCCCTTATCACATTATTTGCAAACATTTCTTGTCATTGTATGTTTTCTTTCCCTTTAATCAAATTAAAAGTTTAATATCTACATACAAATTATAACTTCTCATAGTCCAATTTATGAGTCTTCAGTGTATTAAAAAATCACTACCATATTATTATGAAGCTTTTTCCTTACATCGTTTTGTTTTTCGAGACAGGGTTTCTCTGTGTAGTCCTGGCTATCCTGGAACTTACTCTATAGACCAGGCTGACTCAAATTCAGAGATCTGCCTGCCTTTCTGCCTTCTGCATGTCGGGATTAAAAGCTTATGCCAGCACTGCCTGGGCATGTCTTTTTTCCTTAAGAATTTTTATAATTTGGATTCTTTGTTTTTTCAAGACAGGATTTTCCTGTGTAACCTTGGCTGTCTTGAACTCTGTGTAACCAGGCTGTCTTCGAACTCACAAAGATCTGCCTGCCTCTGCCTTCCTGAGTGCTGGGATTACAATCATGTGCCGCCCCACCGGCTAATTTTAGTTATTTTTATATGGTTTTAGGTAAGTTTTAACTTTTTTTCTTTAACACATAGATACAGTTTTACCAGCACAGTGGTTTTTTTCTGCGTTTTTGATAGTGTCATGCAGGTAGCCCTGGATGACCAAAACTTTAAGCAAGTTCCCCTCAAAGTTTTGATTCTACTTTTGCATATAAGTAATGAAAAATTTCAGCTGGGATCCACAAGTTTTTAAGATTTTCTTTATCCCATAATTGGTTTGTCCAGAATCATTTGAAATTATGACTATTTATTTCTGACTTCTCTTCTCTGTTCCTTTGACCTCCATATCTGTCTTTCTGCCAGTAGCAGGTACCACACTGTATTGACTGCTGTGGTCTGTAAGGGCACCTTCTATGTTCTTTTTTCAAGATTGTTTTAGTTATTATATAGTCTTTTGGATTCAATATACATTTTAGGCTTGATTTAGAGAGCTGCTTAACCTTCCAATACATGAATTTGGGACATATTGCCATGTTTCCATATCTTTTTTTTTTTTTTTCTTATTTATTCACACTATGTTTTTTGTTTTAATTTTTGTTTTTTGAGACAGGGTTTTTCTGTGTAGCCTTGGCTGTCCTGGATTTGTAGACCAGGCTGGTCTGGAACTCAGAGAGATCTGCCTGCCTCTGTCTCCCTGAGTGCTAGGATTATAGGCGTGCCTCACTACGCCCGCCTCCCATGACTTCTTTATAATGACCCTTTAAATGTTTTGTCCTATAGATTGCTCGCTGTAAGCAGCTCATCTGTGATCCCAGCTATGTAAAGGATCGGGTTGAAAAAGTGGGCCAAGTAATCAGAGTGATCTGTATCCTTAGCCACCCTATCAAGAATACCAATGATGCCAACTCTTGCCAGATCATCATTCCACAGAACCAAGTCAACCGCAAGTCAGGTGAGTTTCAAAGAACAGCAGATAAGGGTAGAAATTTGTTACCGTTCGTAGTGTTTTCACCAAGATTCCTGCCTTTACTCCATACTAAAGAGACTTTTGTGTACTGAAAATTTTGGAATTTCTTTTTTTTAAATCATGAAAGTATTATAAGAATGTGCTTTTGTTGTAATCCCAGGTATAGGGATATGGGTCAGCTTTGGCCTGTCCACAGCAGCTGACCATGGTTGCCTTGTGTTCCAGTAGAGGCATAGTTTTGCCAGTTGCGGATAGTTCCTGCCATTGTGGAATTCTGGGAACTTTTTAGAGGGTATATAAATACTAGAGTTCCAATAGGCGAGGTGGATGGTTGTTGGTCATCTAGGGAGGTTGTTTTTGGTTTGCTAGTAGTAGTCAAAGAACAAGCAAAAGGAAAGAAATTAGATTCCGGGATTTTTCTATTTCCTTTCTTTGTCTCTCCTATTTAGTGTTAGGGGGTGGAATTGGGGATAAAGGGTGGGGCAAAAGAAGGACCCACAAAGTAGGACTTTTGTATGGAAAGCAGACCTGGGAAGCCAGATGTGGTCCTTTTAGAGACAATGCACTGAAGTGATCTCAGCCTTGTATTCATTGCCTTGGACCTTGGGTTCATATCTTCCAGCTTCCAGCTTTCATTTGTTAGTTCAACTGATATCACTGTTTTAGCTAATTCTGTGTCATTGTGGTTTTAATGATTATATTTGTTTTAGCAATGTGCTAAAAAAGAATATTTGTTTCTTTGATTCAAGTCAGGACTTTATCTAAAATTTCAATTCCAGTTTTGATACAAGCAGTGATTTTTCAACACAAGGTGTTTATATTTTGGTTGGAAGCAACCACACATCAGATTTCACAAAGGAGTTTTTGATGTGATTTTTTTTCTCTTCCTTACAGAAACCACACTACAGAACATTTTCTGTAAAACAAAAACGATACACATTTTTTGAGTGATTCTCAAGCATATTCTTAGACCTTTAAAATTTCAAAAATTATTTCTACATTTGAAATTTTACTTAGAATAGTGGTAAATTCATTGAATCTAGTGTCATGAATTGTATTAGCTTATCTCAACACAAAATAGTTATAGTAATTGGTAAGTATTAATTTTTCAATAAGCAAATGAGGAAATCAGTACATGGGCCAGGTGGTAAGCACTTTAAACCCACTTGGGAGGCAGAGGCAGGTGGGTCTCTGAGTTCAAAGCTAGACTGATCTACAGAGCAAGTTCCAGGACAGCCAGGGCTGTACAGAGAAACCAACCAGTCAGTCAGTCAATCAGGAAATCCCTTTAGCTGTTCAAAACCTTTCTAAATGCAGGCTCTAGAGTGGCAGAAAATCACCTTAAGTTTTTTTTTTTTTCTCTATGTGTGTGTCTGTTTGGCCTTGAACTCATTATGTAGACCACCACATCTAGTTAATGATTATTTAGATTTGATTTGAGCCCTGTCTTGTGCAGAGTTCATCTCCAGGTTTAGCAGTTCACAGCTACATATATCCTCAGTCTCTTAAGGTTTTAGTGAGCTTTTTCAGTGAGAAAACCACCCTGAAGGAGGATAGATTTTTGCCTCATGTTTTCAGTATGGTCATTTGAGTCACTTGTGTTGAAGGCAGGCAGAATATCATGGCAGTGGGAGTATGTGGCAACAAAGTCTGCTTACCTATGGGAACTAGGAAAGTAAAGACAGCAAGCTAGGGTCTCAGGCATAAACTTATATTCTTCAAAGAGGTGCCCACAGTGACTGACTTCTTTCTGTTGGAGTGGTTCTCAACATGAGGGTCGTGACCCCTTTGAGGGTTGAAGGGCCCTTTCACAGGGCTGACAGATATTTTTGCATTATATTCGTAACAGTGCAAAAATTAGTTATGTAGTAACAACAAAAATAATTTTGTGTTTGGGAGTCACCACAACATTAGGAAATGTATTAAAGGGTTGCAGCATTAGGAAGTTTGAGAATCAACTTGTGCTAGAATCTATTCTGTAACAGCCTGCTCAGTTCTGAACTCATGGGTTGATGAGATAGGAACTTTCATGATACAGTCATTTGTCAAGACCACCACCAGCAGAGGGGCAATCCTTCAGAGTATGAGTCTGTTTGGGGTGACATTTTATATCCAAACTGTGAGGTAGTTAAGAGAAATTTCAGCTACCAAGACTTAAGTAATTTAAATTTATAATGAAACCATGTGATTGAGTGCACTTGTGCGCAAAGTTTATAAATCTCAGGGTATGTTGTTTCCTTCTAGATATCTATGTTTGCATGATCTCCTTTGCACATAATGTGGCAGCACAGGGCAAGTATATTGCCATTGTAAGTACAACTGTGGAGACCAAGGAGCCAGAGAAAGAAATCAGACCAGCTTTGGAGCTCTTGGAGCCAATTGAACAAAAGTGAGTGTTGTGCTCATTCATGTCAACTAAAATAAAAACTGAGGTGTTCGTAACTGTTGCATTGTCAGGTACTTCTGAGAATAAGGCAGGCCAACCATTGGCTGCTGTGAATCTTTAGATGGCCTCACCCCATCAGTCTTATGCTTAGAAATTAAGGCAAAGCAGCAATACTGATTTGTGTTCTCCCTATACAGATTTGTGAGCATCAGTGACCTCTTTGTACCTAAAGATTTGGGAACAGAAAGCCAGGTGAGTGTGATGATCTGAAAAGGATGTTACTAGTCTTTATGGGGGAACATCCCTAAGTAGTCTGAAGCCTGTATTATAATTCTCACTTCCAGATCTTTATTTCCCGTGCCTATGATGCTACCACTCACTTTGAGACAACCTGTGATGACATTAAAGATATCTATAAGAGGATGACAGGATCTGAGTTTGACTTTGAAGAAATGAAGCGCAAGAAGAATGACATTTATGGAGAAGACTAACAGCAGTACATATTATGCAATTAGGACAAACTCAAAAATTTGGCAAATAATGTGTATTGTATGAAATCAATATTGTAAGCCCTGCTTTTATGATCAAAATGGAGATTGAAGAGTGCTATACCAGTGAATACTCCTTCCCTTCACTTTTCTAATATCATGTATTAACTTGTTTTCATGGAATGGCTAGTCAGAATTGGTTGGCTCTGTTCAGTTTAACCAGGCTGGAATTTTTTTCTAGTGGAGGAGCTTTTCTAAGCAAATATTGGTATCGATAGAGAACTTGATACAATACTTGTATCTTTTAATCAGTGTAACATTTGCAATTGTGTGACTCTGCTCAAGAGCTAGATCCATACAATTTGTGCCATCCCGATATTGGGAGTCTAAATTGAATATTCTTTGGTTTGGGAAAACATTCAAAGTTTTCTCAATTTTGTTATGTCAAGTATTACAGCAGGGCCCAAATAGCAGAGCCACATGTTTTGTTTATGTGGGTATAAACTTTTAACCAAACTTCAGACTTAGGAGTTGTTTGGAGAAAGCCAGTATATGATATTTTAACCTACTACAATTGCTGAGAAAGGGGAAGGGAACCTTATGGTAAAGCAGGTAAAATATAGAAGCACCTTTTATCCCAGCTATGGCTTCTTCAATGGACCAAGCTGCAATGCAGTATTGATTTGACAGAGCCTCAATTTCAATGATGTCTGTCTCAAAATGGCTCCAAATGATTTCTGTACTGCAAAATAAAGCCAAACTCTGGAAACCTGTTTTTGGCATTGTCTATCCATGTCCTGCTTGTGAAGACCACAGCACAACTGCTGTACACTGGCTTTAGGAGCTAAGGGTATTAACGTGCTAGGTTGGGATGGCTTCATTATGAATAGTTACATTTTATTTTTATTTATAATTACCAGGCTCTTTGGTGATCTTAGTAATTTTCCTTCCTGAACCCCTTTCCTTTTGTGACCAAATGTTGGGCAATAAGCAACTTGTGTTATTCTCGTTTATTGAGTGTATAGTCCATAGCAGGGAAGGTATAGTGTAAGATCTTCATGCAGGTTACAACTCATCAGTATGTCAGGAAGCAAACACCAATAAGATTTTTGCTACCCTGGTGTCTTCTCATAACCTCAGCTCTCCTGCCCATGGTCAGAGCAAGTGTCTGCCACTCCAAGTTAATGCTTTTTTTTTCCTGCACCATGGAGTTCGGTGTCCTTGGCTTAAGGAAGCAAAGACCATGAATTACTAAAGGGCAAGCCTAGTGTTCAAGATTCTTCTTAAAGGTAACCTGGTGGGTGGCCTAAATCTTGCTAAGCATTACACACAGAGTGAATCACAGCATAAACAAACAACTGCATTTTAATTGTATTTATTTAAAAAAAAAACAACAACAACAAACAAAATTACCCCAAACTAGGTATAAAAGCCTTTGTTTCAAATAGATAGTATACAAATGTTCTTTTCTTGTTTGTATTTTAAAGACTTAAGAAATTTCTAATATCATAAATAAATGATTTCTTCCTCAGACTGATTTTTGTAGTGCAGCATTAAAAAAAAAAAAAAAAAAAACCGAGTAAGTGGAGAACAGTATAAATTTGTCACTTATGAAAAATTTTTTTTCTTTGTGTAGTGTTTATGTAACAAAACCATTACAGATTATACTTTCTACAATGTGGTAAAACTTTTGAAACATGCACTTCGTAAGCCTCTGACCACACACAAAAACAGCTATTTGTCAAAATAGACTTTGCTTTAGCTAAGTAAACATGTAAAGGTCTTGCCTTCAATGTTAAGCTCAATTAATAGTTTTGAAGGCATTATGTTTATATTGAAAATAATTTACAGCAATATTCAACACTATAACCCAAAGTTAATGGCAACTATGGTCCATGAAGAAACAAAAAACGAAACATGGATTTTTCAAATGAGATTGTTTGTATGTATTTGGAGTTTTTTAGACACAGGAGAATACTAATATTTTGTTGGTATCCTCCATGTCTAGTCTCAATTCCAAAGTCACCTGTAGGAACACAAAATTGGTAAGTCAAAACGGCGAATCATGAAATACAACTGGGACATTCATTATACTGTCTCCCATGTCAATCCAGGCTGGCTGCAAGTGACACCACTGGAGTAATTTAAAGCAGGTAGATTAATCTCATTTGTGATAATCACTGAAGTTGCTGGGACTTCTATTCATAGAACAGCAACTTTACAATGAATCCCATCTATGAATTTTAAGAACATCTATGAACACTTTCTTTCCTTCAGTGGCACTGTCTGCTGCCAATAACTCCAGCTTTTCTGGGAAATTTTGTAAAAAGTCTTACCAATAGCTACTCCTAAATGGAGCTGCTATCTTTTGTATATTTTCAGTGAAATAGTTTACATCTGTTACAAGGATTCCATTATTTTCAAAGACTTCTGTGGACACCGTGGGCTTGTCTGTAACAGATATTAAAGAAACAAACAAAATTATGTCAAAAAGGCCAGCATTTCCTATTATTTCATGGTAGTAGAATTTGTTAAAGGGAAAAGAAAAATTAAGACTAAGGGCAGTAGCACAGGGTGGAGGGAAGGGACATAACTGACAACTGTACTAATTTCAGTAAACCAGGCAGCCCAGCTAAAGCTCTCAGAAGATCTGATAAAGCAGGAAAGTAGATGTGTATGGCCTTATAACATTAAGTAGAAGGATATTAACTAAAGAAACAAAGGACACCTTGGCAATATCTTCTGGACTCACTGCGCATTTGTGAAAACACATGCTGCACTATCAGCTAAAAGTGCTACCCACATGTATCTAAGGCATTCAATAACTACTTAGGAAGGATATTTCTACAGCTGTCTTGTTTTGGCATTAGCTGAGTAATGAAGATTAGAATGCAGATTATATTTACCTGTTAAGAAGACAGCAAACCTGGCACTGGCATGTTGAATTTGCAGGTTTACCAAGCATTTTAAAATTTCAGCTTTTGTAGGTGATGGAGAGTCACAGTTGTGATAATGAAGCAATTCAATGATATTTACACTCTGATATGATTTCAGAATTAAGTTCTTTTTATGTGCAATTGAATCTACCCTAGAATATACAAAGAAATGTTAGTAACTTTTCTTGGTTGCATAAAATTTTGTTTTAAATTGCGTATCTGTGGGTGAGAAGGTACATGTGTGAGTGCAGGTGCTCTATAAGTCCAGAAGAAGGTGTCTGATCCCCTGGATCTGGAGTTAACAGGAGTTTGAGCCACCAATGTAGGTGCTGGGAACTGAACTTGGGTCATCTCTTTTAACTGTGGCATCTCTAGCTCTCTTTGCCTTCATTTTAACTAGTTGTGTTAAAACACTTGGTCAAAGAACCTGTTCTTTTTTCATGACACAGTGGCCAACATGTATGTATGGTGATTAGTTGCCTCAAAATATTACATCGATGACACCTTTGATAATACAGACTGTAGCTGAGCATGGTAGTGTACACCTTTAGCCCCAGCACTCTGGAAGGCAGAAGCAGGCAGATCTCTGAGCTCAAGGTCAGCCTGGTCTACAGAGAGAAATCCTGTTTCTTGAAAAACAAAAACAAACAAAAAAAGACTAACCTTGGGGCCCCACTCCAAGGTAGAGACAGAACCCATGTAGCTACTGCCACTTTAACCATATATGGTGACAGCTAAAGGTCCTTCAAAGTTCTTAGGCCATCACATAACTGCTTTCTCACTGGTCTTAGTGGGCTTTTGCACTAATTATATGTAAACCAACAAATCTTTCTTAGAAATTGGGGAAAGAATGTTTTGCTCTATTTGGCTCTGTTTGGCCTTCACCTTGAGACTTCCCTCTGCTCTTGCCCTTAGTGTTGAGATTACATTGTATGTTGCCATGCCTGATAGCAATAGGTCTAACTTGAATTTCAGACATAAGTCTGAAACTTATCACATAAGCCAGAATTTTAATTTTAAATTAAAGTAATCTTTACTTATCCTATTTTCTACCTCCTAGAGGAAAGTCTGTCTTTAGCTCTTTAAATTTACTTGTCTATAGGCATGTGCTGATAGCACTGTTCACTTTCCCTACCTTGTTAGTAAACCTTATTCTGTTAGCTCCCGTTAAAAAGGAAGAGCCTGAAATTTATTCTGTATGCATCTCCATGTTAGTGTTAATGTAAGTGTACACAAGTTTACAGGTAACCAAAGAGACAAGAACAGGGCACTTCTGGATCTGCTGAGCCTGGAGTTATCCAGTATAGATGCTAAGCTAACATGCAAACTCTTGATGGAGCAGGAAGTGCTGTAAACTGCTGAGCAATCTCTCACAGTTCCTGTTTATTTCTTATTATATGAAGAAAACAGTGTTGAAAGTACTCAATAGTTTAGTGCTCAAAGTTGGAATGGATGTTTAGCTTCAAAAATAACTAGTACTTTGCTCATGGTTATGTTTGTTCTCTGGTTATTACTGTGTCTCTCCTTGGTTTGAAGTGTGAATGCAACTGTTCCATGTAAAGCATCTTTTAGTGCCTTTTAAAGAATGTCTTGTCTGTTTTATCCTTTCTCAATATACTGAGTCTTTTAAGTTCCTTCTCTACCTTTCTTTCTGTTCTCAGATGAGAATGGGCAAAATTCTCACAGGCTCCAGGTCTCTTGAGCCAAATAAAACTGATTTTCTTTTTAAAAAGATCACTGTGTTGATGCTAGGGATGTGGTGTAGTCAGTAAGGAACCTGCTGGGCAAGCATGAGGCCTGAATATAGAACCCAGCATCCACAGAAAAACCAAGTGTCATGGCATGGTCCTGTAACTCCAATACTGAGACTAAAGACAGGCTCACTGGCCAGCCAACCAGCCTATTCTAATCAATGAGTTCCAGGTTAAATGAGAACTCTTAAAATAAGGAAGGGGGCAGTGACAGAAGACACCTGATGTAGACTGCCACAAGTGTGCAACCCACACACACACATACATATACCACATACACAAATCACTATTTTAGATTATGGAAACTTACCTCCTGTTTAAATTCGATACCCTGACAACTCAATATATAAATAAGTATCCAAAAATGCACTAGAACCAAGCTCACAGTTTACCATATTTCTGCAGCTTATATAGCAGCAGAGCCTGACTTAACTGTGGATGTTTTTGATCCTGACTCATAATGTTGCTGTAAATACTCCCTTTCACTAATTGTCTTACTATAAAAACCAAAGCTAACCAGCAGAATAATCTTATGAAGTAATGTGATTATCGTTCTGACACTGTTTTGTGACTATGGTGCTTGAGTTATATATATAGCCCATAGAACACTGGGACTAGTACCACATGAACTTACCTGACATCTTCTTTGAGCTTTTTATTTTCTCTGTAGTGAAGTAGCCACTTCCATCTTCCATTTTCATTTAGTTTTTCTAGGATTTTGAGAATTTCCTTCAGTTGAACTGTGGAATAAGTTCAGCAAGAGAAATTTATCTTAGTTTTTGTTGTTCATGCAAGGTCCATTACTTGTCACTTATGAACAACCAGACCCATGTCTCTACCTCTTAGATGGCTGGGAAGCACGCACTCTCATAAAGTCATATGTTTCTGTGTAGGGGCAAGAGCATGATAGTCACCTGCAGCTAAACCTGAGCCAGTCACATGACAGAAGAGAAGCAAAAGCAAGCCCACTATGGTAGAAAGTTACACAGATACTTTTATTAACCTAGTTTCCATGAAGAATTCATGTTTAAGAAGGCAGACTGATTCAGAAATGGTATTCAACTTGTTCTGATGTGAAGGCAGGTTTGGATTTCATCTAAATTCTGTATTAGAGTGTTCAAGGTATTAATCAGAATGACATTAGGTGCATTAAAAAAAAAAGGACTTGTTGATAAGAAGCTAGTAGGCATTGTACAATCAGAAAAAGAGAACTGATTTTTAAAAAAACAAAGCCCTAGATGTTGCTGACTTGCCAAATATTAATTAGTATATTAATAAGCATTTAATATGTGGGTGTGATCGCACATGCCTGTAACCTCAGCACTTGGGAAGGCAGTCAGGTGGATCTCTGTGAGTTTGAGGCCAGCCTGGTCTGCAAAGCAAGTCCATGACAGCCAAGGCTACAAAGAGAAACTTTATCTCCAAATACCAAAACAACAATAAAACATTTAGTGCAGCAATTAAGCCCTCAGTATGTAATAAGGAATGTTTTTATAGAGTTGATAATTTCTTTTTGATGAAACAGATTTGTGTCTCTGGGTGAGGAGAAACTGACCTAACTAGATTTAAAAGTTAAAGACCAACCTAATGTTAAACTTTCTAGGATGTTATCATCTGATACCACAAAGCCGCCTGAGCGAAATAGCTCTTGGTAGGAGTCATTCACAATGTCTTCAGGGCTGTCCACTCCAGCAAAGATGACATTAGGGAGATGCTTTAACTTCAGCAGAGAAGGAATCTGTAAGATGTAAAAGGATTTCCATGAGGAAAGAGTACATGTAGCACTTTTAACAGTTCCATGGATTTTAAGGACCATGAGCAGCTAAAAATGTCCCTAATCAGGACCACTGACAACTTTGCCACACATAAAGAATAGTTTCCACCTTATCACAAGTGGCCATTAGCTCATCAAAATTAATTAAAAAGAGGACTCTAAAAATCGTTCAAGAACGAACATGTGTGAAGTCCAGGAGACCTATAAATAGCTAGATCACAAACTCATTGAGCTCACCTGTGGTGCCAACACCACCAGGCATACATCACTTACCCACCTACAATAGAAGAATGTACCTATCTTTTGTCCACAAGTTGTTTCTTGGGACAAGCAATTATTCTTTTTCACTGTCAGGCAAATATAAGTCCTTTTAAACCATGATTTGCTTACCAACATCAAGTACAGCTTTTCATAGTTCTTCCTCATTTAACACAAATAGTTTATCAACCTACCTAATAGAACCTGGTGATTCTACAGTATGTACCCTCCCCCAGTGTCTTCCCACTAAAGGCCCAATGGAAGTATAAGTCAGCTATTTCCCTACATTGAATAGCAGTAACATTGATTATTAATAATTATTAATAATCAAGTATCATTAATTATTAATAATAATATTATTAATTATATAATTAATTGTATTATTAATCATTAATAATCAATAATATTGATTATTCACAACACTACCGAACAAGTTCAGTGCCTAGAATACATTTGTTGTGAGATTCCAAACTTACTTGATGCAAATGTGATATCATGTCTTCATTTTTGATGATAACTAAGAGTGTCTCATCCTCTCTGTGAAAAGCTTGACAGAAATCCAGAAGTCCAATTTCTCTATGGCCTTCTTTCTTTAGAATGCTCTGAAAGATTTACAAAGTGCTGTTACTAAAAAAAGGATACCTGTATAGAACTTTTCTTTTTGGAAACAAGGTGTCTCTGTATAAATTTGGCTGTCCTGGAATGCACTATGTAAACCAGGCTGGCCTCAAATTTCCAGAAATCCAGCTGCCTCTGCCTCCCAAGTGCTGGGATTAAAGGTATGTGCCACCATGCCAGGAACAACTATTTTTATATTTTATTAAAAACAAGCCACCAGCTGGGCATGTTGGTGCATATATTATTGGCACTTGGGAGACTGTGGAAGAATCATGATTTCTAGGTCAGCCTCAGCTACTTAGCAACACTCACATCTCAATATGAAGTAAACAAAAATATTTAACTACATCAAAAAAGCAAATCCTATTTATAGGGCAACTGGTCTTAACTATGTGTGGAGATCAGGGGATAACTTTCAGGTTTTGGTTCTTTCCTACCATGTGGGTCCTGGGGCTCCAATTCAGGTTGTCAGCCCTCCAGGCAGGTGCCTTTTCCTATTGAGCCATCTCGACAGCCCAAGAAGTTTAACAACAAAGCAGTTTGTGTCTTATCAAAGGCTGATTTAAAAAAACCAATCCAAACTAATGCATTTAAATGAAGTTTCAAGGGAGTCAGACAGGACAAAGTTGCTGTTACTTTAATATATAGCTAGAATTTTAGCAACATACCAGTACATTCTTTTATTATTAATGGGAACCAATTTGAAGAGTTGTTCCTTGGCTGTCCATATCTGAATAAAAGGATGACATACTTTAAACTACACATTTATAAGGAATTGCATGTTCTGACAGGTTCCCACTTTATCTCAGAGTGGCACCTTGTGAAGCCACGTTGGCAAGGTCGACTGTGCATCATGAAAGAACCTCATCCTCTCTTATGACTCCTATGTGATGCGCCTGCATGATTATGGCTTGCCATTGTACACCCCAATTGCACTCCAGATGCAGTCAGAACATTTGTCTCTGTAATCTATTACTCTGCTTACCTTGGATCACCAAACAGCTGAACTTTCGTTATCACTCAAATGGGACAGCATAATTTTTGAGCAAGTTCTTTTAAGAATGAGTCTACTGAAATACCTAAGATTGAGCTGTTAATGTTTGCAGATCTTCCTCACTGTATAAATAGGCCTGTATGCCATCACTACAGAATAGTATTTATTCAGGATATGTCTACAAGGCCTATAAAACTGTGTTTTGTTTGTTTGTTTTGAGACAGGATCTCACCCTATCTGTAGCCAGGCTGGCTTCAAACCTTCTGTGATTCACTCATCTCAGCCATCCAAGAACTGGGATTTACAGGTGTCAGCCACCACACCTAACAAACATTATGCTCTTAAAGGCATGTTATTCTTATTTTAGTATGTGCTCCTTATCTCAGTTAAAAATTGTACCTCTGTACAAACATGTTACTTTTTATTATAAAGTGGCTTTATTATAAAAGTGGCCACATGGTGAAATCCTGCAGTATTTTTAATACATTCAATATAAAAACAAGAGGATGCCTATGCAGGGTTATGAGCCATTGTGTGAGTGCTGGGAAGAAACTCCAGGTCCTCTGCAAGAACAGCAAGTATTGTTAACTGATTGGCCATCTCTAATCCCTGCTATTTATTGAAGATTATGAGTCTTTCCAGTGACCTGGAGATTTCACCTCCAGGATGAAATCTAAATAAAATGTAACTTAATCCCTTCCTAACTCTTGAATGTCTTGAAATTCATCTTGAGAGTAAACTGTATGTCCAGTGCTGCTGACCAGCCTTCTCCGATTCCTGTGTCCCAAACCTTGTCTTTTGCCACCACACTTTTCTTTGTGCAGCACTAAGCCCTTTGTAGAAAGTGTCTGAATTAGTACAAAGATTACTTTCACAAAGTGTTATCATGATGGATATGCCTTAATTTCAAAAGTTTTCATTACCTACTTTCTTCCAGTGTATCCATCAATGAAAAAGATACTTTGGTGTGTGAGTTTTGTGTATGGATAAATGTGGAGGCCAGAGTTGATATCATGTCTCTTCTATTGATCTCCACTATTTTGAGATAGGATGGATCTCTCACCAAACTTAGAGCTGGAATGGTTGGCCAGCAAGGCCCAGGGATCCACCAGCCTCCATCTCCCCAGTGTTAGGAATGCAGGCCACATGCACAGCTTTTTCTATCATCATTGTGTTCAGGCCTCCTTGCTCGTATGGCCAGCATTTTACTAACTGAACCATCTTCACAGTCCTGGAATATAACTTTTCTTTCAAAAAAAAATTGAATGATGATGTAAGAATGCAGTCTTTGAAAACTAATGTAACCATGGTGAAATTGCTGACTCGGGAAAGTCAGCAATTGTCTGATTCACCCATTAGCCTTTTTCACTTTTGCTCTGTTGGAATTTCTGTTCCATTTGAGTTACTGATAACATGTGGTAAGCAGATAAAAACACCTTAAAATCTAAACACCACTTTCCATACCATTTCTTTTTAAACCCAAACTTCTAAGTTTATTACTTCTAAGAGAAACTAAAATTAAACAATAATGTAGTATAGAGTAAGCTGGTACTTTACCTTTGTTCTTAAAAAGAATGACTTATCTTCTGTTTCAACGAGGAAGAAGGAGAAAGGGTTCTTACAAGCCTCTCTCACAACTCCTTTTAGTTTGATATGCAGAGTGGCACACAAGTCTGTGATCACATCTTTGTAGGAAACCGACTGTCTTGGCTGATAGGTCTCCTGGGACACAATTTCTGCAGAAGCTACACTTAACTCTTTATCTTGGGAAGCAATTTGGTTGCTATTCTTCATTACCTTATTAAATTCAGCATATTCATTTAGAATAAGTGAAATATCATTTCTAGCTTCTTTTAAAGTACTGTTGTATTTCAGTTTATTGAGGTGGAATGGAACAGTATGACTTCTTTCAGAATTTGTAAGATTTCTATTTGGCCTATATTTCCCCTTCCAAAAAGATGAACTGTCTAGATTGCTGGGTGAATGGCCTCTTCGGCAATGATACTGCCTGGTGTCTGGATGGACAACTGTCACCAGAATGGGACTTCTGCTCCTGGGTGGAAGATGTAGAACCGAGGCCTCAGATGTTTGTGTGGAAGGGAATGTTCCAACTGAGATTTGGATGGGTGACTCCTTAGGGAAGATGTTGGTGGAAGGGGAAGATTGCTGAGAATACCCCTTCTTTATTAGTTGTTTTAGCTTTTGGTCAAAACGCAAGTGCTCTAGGTCTAATGTATTCTGAGTGATGTCATCTGCCACATGCCAAGTGGTAGTCCAGGTGCTGAGAAGGCCACAGTTTGCACTGAAATTCCGATGCCTCTTCAGGCTATGCAATTTTCTTGTGGTATCTTTGAACTCTTTCGTTATAGTGAAGTTAGCATAAGTCCTGGGGTTACCATGGGAATCTGGGATCTGGATGTAACGTGGCATACACTTATTTGTTGAGACAGGACATGGTTCTGTGTCCCGGTTTTTTGATGGAGTATGTGTTTCCAGCTCTGGAATTTTGCTAGAGTAGGTCCAAGTATCATTACCATTGTTGTTTAAGCTTGTAAAAGAATCATATCTATGTTTTATAGTATCTTTTTGGCTTGCATGATTACCTCTCAAAACATACAAATTTTCCACATCAGATTTGCAGTTTTTACAATCAAGAGAATCCTGATCATAGTCTCCAGACAGTGGTCCATGGTGCATGGAAGCATTAACACTTATCTCTGTAACCCTGCTCAGTGTTTCAGCATCTGCCTTGGTTTTATGCCCTATATTAGGGCTTTCACGGACAGTATGTTCTATGTGGACGCTATGAATAGACTCAATAGATTTTGGGACAAAGGAAGCAGAAAGCTCTTCATTGGTAATTTTACTGGTAATGTCTGCTGTATCTTGACAAGAAGTAACATTTTGGGAAAAACTTCCACCATTCAAAAGCTCTTTTACTTCACATGTTGTGTTCTGCAGCACATGAATTGTTTTTTGTTCACCTTTTGTAGATGTGGAGTTAGACTGAAGGCCAATGGCACCGAGATCCATGCTTTCTTCATGTGACTCAGTTCCAATATTCTTAAGCAAGCTGGCCATTCTGACTACTGGTATTTCCTGTGATTGAAGCTCTGGCTCTACACTTAATGTTTTTTTATAATAGGTGCACTGAGCACTGTCAGATGAAGAAACACATTTTGAGATCTCTGGATGCATGCATGCCTGTACAATGTAAGCTTTGTCAATGGAGGCAGAGTTTACTTCCCCAGCCTCTATATTAATATAAGATTCTGTTTTCACATCACTGTCACAGACATTATTCTTAATATTTTTAGTACTACTCTGTTTAAATGACATATTCACTATTCCACTTGTAGTGTTTACAGAAACTAATGTGTCCGTCAAAGACTTATTTTCAGTAACTTCTTTAGGATGAAATGAGGGTAAACTGGACTCTAAAGCAAGATGTTTTATGTCCATATTTCTGTTCTCCTTACAATTTGCCTGCAATGAATTTCCTGCTTTTACAGGTTTCTCAAGATGCTTGAAGTTACCTCCATGTTTGGGAGGTGAGGTAGACTTATTTAATACTGTGTCATAGGAGTGCACATTTTCTGAGAAAGATAAACTCTCACTGTGGTCACTTGGGACACTGACCTCAGTAACTTTACTGAGCAACACAGTTGCTGAGCCTTCTATACCTGCATCAGTTAATGTCTGTGGCATTTCAGCTGAGAGCTGCACTTGTACTTGAGTTAACTTTTCTTGTCCTACCGAAATCTTAGGACTATCAAAAGAGCTTTCTTTTTCTGGTATGGTTAAATCTCCTGAATCAATCTGGGATAAATTGTTAGTTTTCTCACACTGTGTACCATGGAGTTGTAAAGAACATGGAAATGTGTTTGCAGTATGTAATATGGTATCAGGACTAGAGGCTGGTGACACTTCTTCTATTACAGGACCAAAGGGTAAGTCAGAGGAAACATTAACTCCCTCTGCAACTTCAGAGGTACAGTTTTCTTTATTAAGTACTAATGTACCTGGTTTTAAATGATTCCCTTGTCTCTCACTTTTTAATGGTTCTCTGGATTCCACAGGATACACTGACAGAAAGCTAGCCGGATTTATTTCTCTGTATTTTATAAGGCTCATTTGTTCTTCTGGTTCAGCTATCTCTTCAGTTCTACTTTGTAGTCCTAAATTTGATACTGGGGCCCTCTGAGATTGTTTAACTTCACCAGATGCCATTTCCTCCCTGGGGCTTGTAGGTGGTGATATTGTTAGAGTTAGATCAATATCAGAATCTTCTCCTGACAATTCCTGGCTAACCTCCTCTCTATTTAGAGATAGAACAGTTTGTTTGGGAAATACTGAATTAAATGTTTGCAAAATCTTTTCTTGGTTTAGACTACTGTTTTCACTAGTCCTTACTTCTGAAGAGCCATCAAAGATATTACTTATTGCTGGAACACAATTAAGGGACAGCTGGTCCCCCAGGGTAGCAGAGGCTGATGATGAGATTACTGTAGCTTGAGATGGTTCTAGAACCTCATCTAAAGACATGCTAAAACCATTCTGAGTCTGTAGAAAGGCATCTTGTGGGCACTTTGTTTCATCACTGGCTAATGAATGACTAGAACTTTTAACTAATGACAGTGGCTCCATTATCAATCCTTCATCAGTTGATGATGTTGGAGGAGGGGTCTCTTTCGGTGGTAGACATAGGCTTTCAAGAGGTGTTTCCTTTTTTACTGAAGAGGCAGAAAGGCACTTACTATCTTTTAATTCTGACATGGCAAGAGAAGGAATATCCCTAGTGCATTGTGTTTGTGCCTTTTCCAATGCAGACATAGCATTTTGAATACTCAAGGCAGGGGAAACTTGTTTAACCAGCTCAGTAGTAAAACCTACAGGTTGGTCAGCTGTATTTGCTTCTGTATGTATTGGTACATAAGCATTTTTTTCAAAAGCAGGAGTAACTGGTTCTAGATTAATCATCGTGTATTCCACATTATTATCCATCCTTTCAGAGGACTGGCAGTCAATATTTATGGGGCTGCTTTGCTGCATAACATCCTGTACATCACCTGTTTTTATTAGCAGTGATGGGTGAGAAGTATCAGCTTTGTTCTCAAGGGTGCCGAACACAGACTTCTGACACACCATTGACTCACTGCTGGCCCCATCATATACTGTGGTCAAGGTGGCTTGTGTGACAGAGTCATTACAAGAAACCATCTTTGTGCTCTGACAGGTTTTATCTTCACCTCCAGGAATACAAGATCCATTACTTTGGGCACTTGGAACACCAGAAAGTACAACATTACAAGTCTCTGGTTTATCTGACAATTCTTGTTTGGCTTTCCCTCCAGTTACCTGAAATGACAAAGGTTAAAAAAAAAAAAAAAGTCAATAGATTAAGAAAAATTACATATATAAAAAAAAAAAGAGGCAGGGATTAAATTTTTTTCCCCCAAACTTAATATGTAAGAAATCATCAAAGGGTAGTGCCAAACAAAGCCATCACATTAGAGATGTGTTTTTTTTTTTTTTTCTTTCTTTCTTTTTTTTTTTTTTTTGTGGTGCAAAGTATTGAATTTAGGCCAAAGTGTACATTAAGTGAGGACTCTGCCACTCTACACCACAGCTTGTGGAGGTGGTGGCACATCCCTGTAATTCCAGTACTCAGAACACTGAATCAGGAAAATATTGAGTTCAAAGTCCCAGGTCCCTGGCTATAAAGTAAGGACCTGTCTCAAACAAACATTTAAGAACAAAAGAAAAAAGCATCACATCACAGACCTTACTTACTAAGCAGCCTACTAAATCTTCAATGTGCTGATGCAGTGGTGCATACCTTTAACTTGAAAGGCAGAGGCAAAGGAAACCTCTCTGAGTAGGAGGCCAGCCAAGGCTGCATAGACCGGTCTTAAAAAATGCACACGCTCTACACCCCCAAATTTAAATATGCCATCTTTCAATTAAGAAATGGGGCACTAGAGAAGAAATAGTTAATTTTGTTGTCAGTGAAATTAAATGGTAATTAATTGTTAAGGCCAAAAATAATCTTTCCAACTATACTATACAAACACTGACATCTGGAATTTTCACAGGCAAGTAAATAAATCATTAGTATCCCATGTACTTTGAATAACCAATTCTGTAAGTAAAGGTCCCTCCTCTATCCTTAACTGTCTTTGCTTAGAGCTAGAAACAATTATTTTTCACTTTATTGCCTCTTATTCTACAAAGCAAAAGAAAATTCATCAATATGACTTTTCATTCATACGATAAAAGGACTGAGTTTAACAGTATTAAATAGAACTTAGATTAAGTATCAGAAGAATATCAAGATAATTCTGTTGAATTCACAAAAAAGTTGTTAAGTTTCCATATAATGTCTAGACCATGAAAAACTCACATGTGGCAAAGTTTGGAGCACTATGCTCAAAGACTACCATGTAGAGGCATATGATGGAAGTGATGACTTCTGGTTTTAAACATGATTAAAAACATTTCTGTCCAAACCAAAAAAGATATCAATTTTAGTAGTCAGGGTAGAGAAGTAAGATGTCAGATTTAAAAGGACAATGTAAAAGAAGTCTTCATGAAAAATACCTGAAAACTCTCCTGCAATCCTTCCAAAGACACTATGCCTGCAACTAAAATTCCAAAATACACGGTATCTCTCAGTGAAATGCCAGTTTTGACAACCTTGATATATTTACATTTAGATATATTAACTACAGGTACAATGGTACAATGGAATATTTTTAAAGTAATGTCTGTTTAAAATTTGGCCAAGTAAAGCAACATGCTCTTGGCCTCTAGTGTATTTTATCACAGAATATTAATATTCTTCACAGTATGTCCACTTGTGGAAAAAGGGAATGGTAGAGCATAGTCACATGCTTTTCATGTGCAGGCACAATATCCAAGAAAGAGTTCCCGAAAAAAAAATAATAATAATTCTGAGACTCAAAAGCTGGAGCATTTGTCATTAGAAAATCTGAAACTCAGCAAGCTTTGGTATCTAAAGATCGTTAAGTGCTGGTATCATACTAAGCTTTGTATACTGAACCACCTGAAGTTTGCAGTTTTCAGACAAGGATGTTTGAGCAATACTCTAAAATCTGAACTTCTCTCAAACCAGTAACATTTTTGGTCCTAAAATTTTTGAATGAAAAATATTCAGACAGTATATATTAAAAGTCTTTCATTGTAATTATTTTATTTCTTTTCTCGCTAACTACTAAACAGGTTCTGAATATTTTACATAAGCATTTTGAATATAATTTTACTGAACGTTTAAACTTTAAAAAATACATACATAAGCCAGGCATGGTAGTGCATACATTTAATCCCAATACTTAGGGAGGCAGGGGCAGGCTCATCTGAGTTTGAGGTCAGCCTGGTCTATAAAGCTAGTCCATGACAGCCAGGGCTACACAGAGAACTGTCTCAAAAAACAAAACTAAACAACAACAACAAAACCAAAAACAGAAAAATGAAAAAAAAATTTTTTTATTCTTTACTTTCATATGTATTTTGGATATACTCAGCTCTAGTCCTCTGTTCTCCCTTTTTTGACACGGTATCTCATGTAGCTGAGGCTGGCCTTGAAGTCCTGATCCTGTCTTCATATCTCAAGTGCTGGGATTACAGGCTCCTGTCATGCCTGGCTTATACTTCATTTTTTTTAAAGAAAATTATTATTCCATTTTTCAAGGCTCATTATGGAGGTCAGAGGATAACTTCTAGGAGTTGGTTCTCTTTCCACAAAAGATTCCAGATAAAAGTTAGGTTGTTAGGCTTACATGGCAAATACTTTTACCTGGTGAGACATCTTACCAACCCAAAGTTTAGCTTCCTTTATGCTCTATTTCATCTTTAAAAAAAAAATCACTCCTAAAATTAATACTGGTAATGGTCTCATCAAACATTTCTGTTAAGACATGGTGGCACACATCTTTAATCCCAGCACTTGGGCAGGTAGATCTCTGAGTTCAAAGTCAGCCTGGTCTATGGAGCAAGTTCCAGGACAACCAGGGCTACAAAGAGAAACCATGTCTTGAAAAACCAAAACCCAAACCAAACAACAACAAAACATTTCTGTCTTAACAAAGTCACTTCATAAGAAACTAGTGCTGACCTAGGTAGTAACTAATACCTGCCTTACTTTTTCCTTTTAAATGTATTTTATTTTAAATGCTTCTAATCAGATTTTATTTATACCTCTGAAAATAAGATAAAATTTCTGAGCTACATTTCAGGAAAAAAAATCACTTATGTAGAAAATATGAGTCTACACACACACACACACACACACACACACACACACACACACACACACA
>NW_026596149.1:17229514-17229743 GCF_907164565.1 Psammomys obesus
ACACACACACACACACACACACACACACACACACACACACACACACAATTATATCCAAAGATCCTTACACATAAACAACTAGATTGTTTGGATCTGAATCTTGGCTTTGCAATTTATAATGTGACTTAAGACATTTCCCTACTCTGCTTCCTTATCATAGTTTGTTAAGTAAGCTGACATCCATCTATCTATCTATCTATCTATCTATCTATCTATCTATCTATCTATC
>NW_026596149.1:17229753-17274492 GCF_907164565.1 Psammomys obesus
ATCTATCTATCTATCTATCTATCTATCTATCTATCTATCTATCTATCTATCTATCATCTCTTTATTGGTATCAGATATCTCTTTATTGGTATCAGATACCTGGAGTTAGAATTACAGGTGGGGAACTGAACTTGGAAGAGCATCAAGTGTTCATAACCACTGAGCCCTTTCTCCAGCCCAAACAAACAGCTCATACTTCACTCGCTTTGTTTCAGAATTCTTGGAACAGTGTGGTATACAGTGCTATAGGTATGTTAACTTTGCAAATAATGATCATTTGAAGATAATGACCTTCCTAGGTTCATTATTGACCATACAAGTCCCCACTGATCTCATATATGGTAGCAGTCTACCCAATGTGAGGACAAGTACCATAAGCACTGTTCAAGCTCTGTCAAAGTTATTCTAGACTAAATCTGGGCCATAATCTTTAGAAAGTTTTTATTACCACTTTCTTATTCTAGATAAAATGTAGGTTATTTGGCCTGCCTGAAAATGAAGGAGTAAAACAAAATATGCTTTCCAAACTTAGAAAAAAGTAATTCATAAATGACTTTCCTTTAAAGTTGTAATATTTTACTATTCAATTATTTGTCATCCAAACTAATTCAAAGTTAAGCAATTTTAGTCTATTAAAAAAATACCAACATCTAACAAAGCATTACTAATATTTTTATTACTAACATTTGATCCTTAATATCTAGGTAAACAGTAACACGTTAGTTATATGTATGTGTTCCTGTACAATGTAGGTCAGGTCAACTTTGGTGGTGGTTCTTCAGGTTTCATTCACCTTCTTTTTTCTTTCACTGGCCTGGAGCTCACCGACTCTGCTAGAGCCAGTAAGCCCCAGGGATTAATCTGTTCCCCCCCCCTCTTCCCCAGTTCTGGGGTTACAGATGCTCATTGCCATGTCGGGCATATACATGGATGTTGCACATTTGAACTCAGGTCCATAGGCTGTACAGCAAACAATTTATCTATTAAACTATCTCCCTAGTTCTTATACTCACTCTTAAAATCCTTTACTTAGATAGAAGATCCATTTTTTTTCCCCTGAAATATATTTTGTTTTGAGTATGTTTACCAGTATCTCACCTCATTATAGACGGAATTCAGGCTTCTTGCAGTATCCAGGTGATACTCTCCTGTAAACATTTCTTTCTGTTCATTCTCTATACAGAGTTCCAAGTTTCTGGTACTTGGTGGATTAATGAAAGGAAGCACGCAGTTAGATCCAGGAAAGGTCATATTGGTGGCATGACCTTCGTATGCTTCCTTAGTCTCCAACAGAGGGTCTATAGAATGTCTTTCCACACTGGAAAACTCCTCAGTTTCACTGTGATCAAAGGATTCTATAGACTTATTTATGCATACATATTTTGCTGGGTTTCTGTGTTCTACTACCTTTCGAAGTGACCCAATAACTTTGTTTTTTTTTGCTGTAGAAAAGAGCTACCCACATATGAAGTAAACGCTTCACATCTTCCATGTTTTCAGGCAAATCAGTATTCCAGGGTCTGAAATGTTAAAGAAAACACAAAAATAACTTGTGTCTGTGTCTCTTTCAATAATAATTTGTGTTCATTTTTATTTTCAAATTCACAATGTGAAATAGTAAGAACTGACTTAAACAATTATGTATAACCTATTTATTTTGAAGAGAAGAAAACCAAGGATCAGAACATTAAGTGATTTATTTTAAAGCACAAAACTTATATGAAAAAACACTTCAGTCTCCTGACTTCCAGCCTAGTCTTTGTCTTTCATATCACCCAAACTCACTCAGGAGACAGCCCGTTTATTGTGGGATGAATGGTTCTAGCAAGTACCCAGATTCCTATCACTTTAGTTTGGCTTAGAATGGTTAATTCATTTATTTTTCATTTTTTTAGTCCTTTACAATAGCTGGAAAAGTATGATTAGAATATTCTCTGAGAAATAGCAAAAACTATACTATATTCAGATTACAGTTCTAAATAGTATTCTGAACTTCTCAAAAATCAGGCATGCGTCTCCCATCTTACCACATAGATCTCAACAAAAAGCTGAATCCCTCCTACTTACCCATGTAATGCTCTCACAACAGTTCTCTCCAATGGGTTGCTGGTGTATCTGCTATCTAAGCTGAATGCATAGTCTCCTTCACATTTGAAAGTGATCTTAAAGGAACCATCACATCTAATAACAGTATGAGAGCAAAAAAAATCTTTAAGGTTGGAAGATACAAACAGACTTTTGTGTTTAGTCAATGAATCTTCAGAAAGCTTTTGTAGAGGGGAGATATTCTGTAGATGCCGAAATGGCATGACCTTTCCTATAGGAGTTCCAGCTTCAGGGCCTTTCATCCCATTCTTTGTAAAAGCAGGGCTTGTTATCTTTCTTTGATGCAGATGTTTCTCTGACTTCTCAGCAAGGAGCAAGGCATAGGAATGTTCCACAGCAACAAAGTTTTGAATTCCATCTGAGAATTCTCGGGCTTCCTCAGGGGGTGCTGCCTGGGCAGTAGCAAGAGGCTGAGCACAAGATACTAAATTTTCTTCTTGGCTAACAGTTAAGTTTGACTCTGAATTAATCCTCTCATCAGAGGATGATTTAGGTAGTAGTATACCTTTTTGACTTTGAAATCCACTATGACATTCAAGGTCAGAGGCATCATGCAATTCAGAGAAGCAGGGAAGGTTCCTGAGCTCACAAGATGGTATAGAAGCAGCAGAGCTTAATGCCAGATCAGCTAACATATTTAGGGCCTGGGAGTCACAGTTGGTAATTGAGTTTTCAGGAAGACCTTTAGGAATCACTGGAATACACTCTTGTTGAACTGTATTTAGGTTAAGTCCATCTTTTTGGTCATCTGATGAAATTTCTGATTGAAGATGTGAAACTTCTTTTTTAGCTTCAGAATAAAAAACAAAAGGATAGATGTAATATTTGTTTTTCTTAGATTAATCTGCACATTCCTATATCTTAAATAAAGATTAATAGCCAATACAACAGATATATGAAAAGATGGGAAAAAAAACCCAAAAAGACCAAAGTCTTGTCTTCAGTGTGCTCACAAACTAGTTAACACTTTCTCAAACTATTTCCCAAGAAACAACTAAGTTCCAAATAGAGATGTTTAGCTTTATAATATGCATAAAACACTATAAAAGTGGTGTGTATTCAATCAATTAATTTGTTTAAAAACTTAACTTTTAGCAATAAAGGCATTATTACCTGCAAAAGAGGCAATCCACTAACATTTTTTTTTCCCCTGTAAAATAACAGGATCTAACCATTTGGCCTTATCAGAAAAATTACATTCTCCAGTGGTTTGCAAAGCATTTTCTGTATAGTAATCTCCCCTTCCTACCACTCCCCTAGCAGGGTTTCTCTGTGTAGCCTTGGCTGTCATAGACTCACTTTGTAGACCAGGCTAGCCTCGAACTCACAGTGATCCTCCTGCCTCTGCCTCCCCCTGACTGCTGGAATTAAAGGCAGGCGCCACCTGTAATCTTTCTTAAATGCTATTATAAAAAAAAAAAAATGTTCACAACTATACATATAACAATTCCCTTTGCAAGTAAATGATGCAGAGAAAAGTCAAATGAACTCTTTATCATCAATGATAAGAAGTCTGAAATGAATCAATAACCTGCCTACAAAACGCCAATTCATATATCTAAGGAAACAAAAAATCTAACCTATAATAATCATTTGAAATGAGAAGCATGTTGGAGAAAAAATTTAATCAAACACAGCTTAGCTGTTTAAAATAGAAAACCTCACAGCTTAGTTATTTAAAATAGAAAACCTAAGAGAGCGAGGCAAAAAAAAAAAAAAAACAAAAAAAACTCCAAAGCTGAGAATTTTCTTGTTTGCCCTCTAAGATACATTGGAAACATTAAATTTATTTTATACCTTGATGTACTTAAGTGACACTAATTTTGGTCTACTTCTACTAACATTACAGATTCCATATACACATCTATTTCTTATACAGAATATCACTTAGAAGTTATAGCTACTATGATATAACTATTGATGACAAGAAAAGTAGTATAAGGATGTATAATTTAATTTAAAACAATTACTGACTTGTTACAGATTCTCATTCAATTAAAAATGTAATAGTGGGAGCAGGAAAGATGGCTCAAAGATTAAGGACATTGTTTACTCCTCCTAGAGGACCTGGGTTCAATTCTAAGCACCCACGTAGCAGCTTACAACTTTTCTGTAACTCCAGTTTTAGGAGAATTGAAGTCCTTTTCTGGCCTTACTGAGCAACAGGCATCCGTGTGATGCACAGACATACATGCAAACAAAACACTCATACACATAAAAAATATGAAGAATACAATAATGATAAGGTATAGTTAAGATACAGATAAGAATACTACTGCTATGTGATAATTCAGGGAATAAAAAATTGTATAACAAACTTTTAAAAGGACAGAAAAATCAATAGTCTAAGAAAAAAACTGACTTCAGATTTCATTTTAGACAGTCAAAAATTAAAATGCAATTTTAATCAGCAATTTTCAAATTTGACCCAGCTTAGTCATGTTTTGCCTGACACATTGTTGTTGTTTGTGTTTTGTTGTTGTTGTTTGCTTTTTGCTTTGTTTTGAGACAGGGTTTTCCCCTGTAGCCCTGGCTGTCCTGGAACTTGCTCTGTAGACCAGGTTGGCCTTGTCTACAGAATGCAAAGATTAAAGGCTTAAGTATAGGCTCACCTGTCTTCTTAAATACCAGTATTTCAAGTGTAAGAAACAAAACAGATTAGAATAAGTGATCGAAAAATGGAAGAGTAAGAGATTATTTAAAAGACAAAAAGTGTGTATTCTATTATAAACTGTTATCAAATGATTGTGAATTAAATTCTACGTTATTAAGAACATAAGAATGAGTGGTTAGTGAGAAGGAAAGCATAAGAAAACATGTGCAAAGAACTCTGCTGCACAAAACCAGGAGAAATTGCAAAGGATGAAAATACTTAATTTGACCTAGGAGGCATGAACTACCCAAACTAAACCAAACCCATAGGATAAGACTGCACCATGAATTCCCTTAATAAAAAAAGAAATAAAATTTGCATTTCTATGCATTTTAGAATGACAGGAGTAAACATTTGATTTTGTTTTAATTTATGGCTCTGGATAAACATTTTTTTAAAAATTTCAATCAGAAAATATTAAAAGAACTCAGAAATACTGAAGCCTGTCTATAATTTTGCTACTCCAACAAAAGTTTTATGCTAAATTTCATCTATAAAATATATAAAAATTGACAGCAGTGGGCCTGGCAGTGGTGGCACACACCTTTAAGATCTGTATGAGTTCAAGGCCAGCCTGGTCTACAAAGTGAATCCAGGACAGCCAGGGGTACACAGAGAAACCCTGTCTCAAAAACAGAAACCAAACCAAACTAAAAAAAATGGCCAGCAGTGGTGGCACAAGCCTTTAACTTCAGCAATCTGGAGGCAGAGGCAGGAGGGTATCTATAAGCTCCAGACCATGGTCTGCAGTGCTAGTTCCAGGATAGCCAGGCCTACCCAAAAACAAACAAACAAACAAACAAACTAAACTAAACCTCTGTCTCAAAAAAAACCCCAAACAAAATACACACATGAAGTAACAGGTAAGGGAGAAAGTAGAATCAGTGAAATAAAGAGAAAATTATATACAATGAATGAAGTCTTGTTAAACAAAACAGCTGACATAACAACAGGACTCATTATCAAAGAAGAAGTATTAGTGATAAGACTTTACAGTTTGGTGTTGTCAAGACAGCTCAGTGGGGTAAAGATGCTTGCCTGACAGTTTAATTCATAGAACGCACACTGTGGAGAGAGCTGACTTGTGCCACTACTCTGATCTCCACAAGGGCACTGTGGCAGCTGCACACCACATACTTATAAACACACATACAAGATAAATAAAATGTAAAAACAACAAAGACATTGTAATTTGGAGGAAAAAAACAAATCACATACAGAAGAGTAAAATTAAAAGAGAAATAGTCCTAAGGGTAGGGATATGTTAAGTTGAAATCAACGTTAAGGCTGAGGTAATAACTGAGCTTTCTGATAAAGAAGTAATGTATAACAGGTAGAAATATAGGACTAATCAGATTTTAGTTTATATAAGTTTTATCAAAAGTAAAATACCTTAAAATTCCATCACCACCTTTTAAAGCAAATAGGTTTTAAAAAAAAGATTTATTATGTATACAATGTTCTGCCTGCATGTATACCTGAAAGCCAGAAGAGGGCACCAGATTTCATCACAGATGGTTGTGAGCTACAGCCTGGTTGCTGGGAATTGAATTTAGGACCTCTGGAAGTGCAAGCAGTGTTCTTAACCTCTGGGCCATCTCTCCAGCCCGCAAATACAGTTTTGATTACTGCTTATACTTATTTTTTGACAACCTTACAGCCTTTTTATAGAAGGAATCTCTTGTGTCTGTATGTAAGCATCACCTGTCAATAAAAAACTTACATCCTGTAAGCTGAGGTAGGAAATAAGGAGGTAGGAGTTCCAAGAGAGAGATAGGAACTCTGGGAAAAGAGAGGAGGGATTCACCCTGGGATGCTGAAAAAGATGGATGTATGAAACTGAGCAGAGGTAACCAGTCACGTAGCAGAGCTCAGGATAGAATAAACAGGGTATTAGTTATGAGCAAGTCAGGTAACATACCTAGCTATATTGGCCTATGCTTTTATAAATATATTTAAGCCTCAGTGTAGTTTATTTTGGGAGATGGGGTGTGGGAAGAAAACAAGCTGTTACACCTTTGTAACTCTATTGCTCTGACAAACACAAGCAGATACTACTTGCAAGTATATTTAGTCATAAAGGAGGTTGTTTATACCTTAACTTATAAAACTTATGTTCAGGCTTTAAAATTAAAGTAAAGGCTGTTTGAATCTTGTAGTTTTCTAAATTACTTAAAGAGAATTATATGTAGTTTGCTCAAAACTGTCAATAATTTGGAATAATGTATTTGGTTTAAAAGGAAGCAATTTAATTTTATGTTACTTTAGGTTTCTATCTTTTAAGTAAATAGCACAATTAAGAAACGGGGACTAGGAGGCTGGAGAGATGGCTCAGAGGTTAAGAGCAGTGGATGGTCTTCCAGAGGTCCTGAGTTCAATTCCATGCAACCACATGGTGGCTCACAACCATCTCTAGTGATATCTGGTGCCCTCTGCTGGCATACAGGAAGAACAGTGTATATGTAATAAATAAATAAAATACATCTTAAAAAAAAAAAGATGCAGGGGTTAGGTGCGGCTCAGTGGTTCGAGCACTTGTTCATCTGGCAGAGGATCTGAGTTCAGTTTCTAACACCCACATGGTAGCTCACTCATATGCCTAACTCCAGTTCTAGGGGACCAGACCCCTTCTTCTTGCCTCCATGAGCACTACACACACACAATGCACAGACATACATGCAGGCAAAACACTCGTACACATAAATCTAAAACTTCCAAGAAAAAAGAATCTGGATTATTTGTGTTAATGTCTGGACTAAAGACTATAGAGCTACTGATCTATCTCAACTGCTATTACATATTAGATATTCCAAGAGTTTCTTACCAGGTTGAAGTTGCTTTCTGACTCTGGTATTCTGACGGCCTCTTGCTACATTTACCTTCTGTTTTTGTGGAGACTTTTCCACACGTGGCTTAGGGCGTGAAACAACTCTACCTGGAGACTTCTCTTGCTTCTTTGACCTTTTTGCTCTTGTAGGTACCGGAGCATCTTTAGCTACAGAAGCTTCTCGTCTTTTCTTACATACTCTGGTTTTCTGTATGATCTGTGCAGTAAGCACTTCTGCACCTTATGCAGAAAAGACAAGACTGTTTTAAGTGTGTGTGTGAGGGTGACCCAAACACTTATCAGAATAACTTTTCCCTTGATTTATCTTTTTGGAAGGGGGGTTAACTAATAGGAAATAGCAGACTAGTGGTTAAACCACAGGGTCCAACTTAATATTCAGATATTAGTGATCACTATATTCTATATGTGTTGGTATAATGTTCTTTTGGAATGTATACACCTTACCCTTGTTCTTTCAAATGCTGATTTCTCTCCCCAATTCTCTGGTTTCAATCTGGACATTGTATTGTGATACTTATTCTAAGAATCACCAGTCTCAACATTGTGTAAACATGCCAAAATAAAACAACCAGCCACGATGTTGAGCAATGGAGAGGAAGGAGGAGGAGGGAGAGGGGAGGAGCCAGAGGACAGGAAGGAGTGGGAGGCAGAGGAGGAGAGAGAGGGCAGAGAGAGAAGCTGGAGGAGAGTTCTTGGAATGTGGTGGAGAAATGAACCAGACCTAAGATATCACTAAAAGCAAATATAATAGGTAAAATCTGAATAGTAGGAAACTATGTGGGCTTGGAGATTTAAGATGGAATAACTATTACCCAGCATTGTGATCTAGGTTAGTTAAATAAATCCCAGTCTCTGTGTGCTGATTTGATTATATAGCTGCTTTAGGATTAACTGTAGCCATACTAAAAGTATTACAATAGTAAATATTAATCACATTTACAACATATATGCTTCTTTTTTAAGCATCAAAATTTCCAAATTAAAAATAGAAAACAAATGATTGGCAAACATTTTTCATAAAGAATCAGAAAGTATATACTTTCAGCTTTGAAAGTCATATGATCTTTGCCTTAATTTTTCAACTCTTGCTATACTGAGTGACAGAGCCAGTGATGATATATGTATGAATAAATGGGAACCTTGGGTATATAGTCTGCTGACTCCTTTGCTTAGTTGGTCCCATAAAAAAATATTATAGTTACCTAGTTTTGGAGAAAATACAAAAAAATATAGCTTAAGATGGTACCATATAAGTCATATAGTTGGCCATACTGTCAATAAGAGAAATGGAGAGGATGGAGAGTTGGCTCAGTTGTTAAGAGAGCACACTGCTTCTCTCGAGGACCAGTGCTGGATTCCCAAGACCTGGATATTAGATAGCTCAAAATGCCTGGAACTCCATCTCAAGGTGGGGAAGTAGGGAATGCGTGGTGAAGGGGTCTGATGGCATCTTCTTGTTTTAGTGGGCACCTCCTCTCAAAAAAAACAAACAGACAAAACAACAATAAAACCTAACCAAATAACTTGAAAACTGATTCTCAATTTTAAGGGGTATCAAAACCACATGTTAAGCTCTTTCAGATTTTTTCTAGGCCACAACATATTTCATTTTAGCAGGTCAGTTATAAAACTCAAGTGATTCTTAAAAAAAAAAAAAAAGATAACACACAAAAGACTAAAAATTTGGTCCTAGACTGTTTCTGGAATTTTCCTTCCTGTTATACATGCTTAGGCTTCTGCTTATTAATGTTATTGCTATTGGTATACCTGTTTTTAAAAGATCCCCTTTCTCCTACTACCTGCCAGTGCATAATACAAAGATCAGGTAGTTATCTTCTAAGACTACCTGCTTTTTGAGAAAGGGTTTCTCTGTATAGCCTCAGCTGTCCTGGACTTGCTTTGTTGAACTGCCCCCCCCCCCCATGCTAGGATTACAGGCATTTGCCACCACACCTGGCTGAGATCTTAATCTTTCTAATTTCTTGGTTTCTATCTCTTATCTAGATCACTGTTTTTCTAGTTTTCATACACATACAAATTGCTCAGAAAAAGAAAATTGGCATTTCTAACAAACCTCTAACATCCTAAGCTCTAGTTCACATGAATATATATAGTGAATAGGGTTTGACGTGAAGTTGTAATCATAATAGTCGCATACATTATTATTACCTCTTTTTCTCTTCTGAGGAAACTGCCCTTTAACTAACTTAAGAGTTGGGTTGCATGATCCGCTGTCTGTTCTGGGGGCAGTTCTTTTAGAAATGGGGTGGCCCAGGCCCACCCGTTTACTTGGCAGTATAACAGCTAATGTGCTGGCCTTTCTCTTTGGCTGAACTCTCAGATTTGAAGTTGGAGTCAATGGAGTCACAGCTTTCTTCTTCACTCTCGATGTTTTCACAGATTTTTTTGCTGTTTCAGTTTCTTTTATTTCCATCTCTGAGTCAAGACACTCAGGATCTGGAGTTATAACTAAAGAAAATCCAGCATCACAAATCCCGTCTGAAATACAAGGAAACTGAGGCTGCTCTGTTAACAAATCCAAAGCAGCAGTCAGATCCAAAGAATACCCAGTAGGGTCTGAAAAATAAAACTTCAGTTGATTGAAAGACTCTGCAGGGCACTTTTCAAATGGGGAAGCCACGTCAAAAGCATGGGACAGCTTCCCAGTAAATGCAGCATCTTTCATTCCATCTTGAGGAACAGCCATCAATGAAAGGCTTCTGTCCACCTTATACAGGTCTTGGAAACTATGCTTTACTAAGATGTTTGGAGGAATTCCTTCTTCAGGAAATGATTTCTTTGCTTCTAGAAGTGCATAACTAAGGGCAGGTAAAATGGGTACCACTTTCAAAGAAATGTCATCTTCAACTTTCAAGTCCTTTGCTCCTAAAACACAATGTGTATGCACATACATTTAAAATTTGACACACATACGGGAAAAAATGCTATAGATTTCAAATTTATTATCTGGTTAAATATACTACACTATTGCAAATGAAAACATAAATGGCAATTCGTACAAGTTTTATGGGCATTTTTAACAAATATAATTTCCATATATTTATGACACACACATATACCACTAAAAAAAAGAATGATTTGATATGCAAATATTATGTTACAATGCGTAAAATAACCCTGCCTTCAGCTCCATCTCACCTACAGGGTGTTCAAACAGAGCCCAGTGGGCATTCATAGTAGCAGCACTGCCCTAAGGACAGGCATATTGTTTGCTATTTCACTTAATTCTTTTGGGAGGCCAAAATGCAAAGTGAACTGAAAAGTCTAGGTGTAAGGTTATTGTGTAATTCAAATGCTGATTTCTGTACCCCCTATATCTAGTTGCAAGCCTTGTTCTGAGAAGTTCCCGTCTCAATGCTGAAAAAACTCCACTCCCCAATTGTCCCCTAATATGCCAAAAACGCAGCTTATAGCCAGTTACTGAGCAGGGGAGAAAATAAGGGTGGACTTCTTGACGGCCAGGGGATTGAGCCATGGGAGAGGTCCAAGAAACACCAGGAGAAGGAGCTGGAAGCTACAAAGTGCAAGTATCTCTGGGATGTACGCTTGGGAGGACATCATATTTGCTTACAGGGTTAAGAACAAATCAGTAACTGCCCAGTTCTTGTGCTGTGAAGCTTGTTAAAATAATAAAAGTCTCAATTATTTGTGTGATGGCTGGCTTAAGAGAAAACTGAGAAACAAACAGTTTTGTAAAAATAACCTTTAGCATCCTAAGTCTCATGTCACTGAAATAACAGCTGTTATTTTGCTTTTTCTATAAAATTATATTTTATATATTTTAAAAGTTAACTGAACTGTCTAATCTGTATTTTGCCTCACTCTGATTAATTTTGCTTTGTTTTTAATCAATAACCTAACAATGAGAAAAAAAGAGAATGTCAGATATTTATGAATTAGTTAACAAAATTCTTGAACATTTCAGTTACCAGTAATGTAAGCCTACAAGAACAACTCCGTGCCTACTAAATAGAAATGGGAATTGTGACATTTAAAACAAGTTACCTGCAGAATTATGAAATAAATTAATCCTAGTTAAATACACTAATATTATAGCAAATATTAGAAAAGACAACACAGGCAAATAATGAAAAAGGAAATGTAGTTAAATATTAAAATAAAATTTCTTTCTTCCAAGCTTATATCATTCAGAGTTCCAATAGAAAGGAAACACAAATATAGAAAAGATCTGTATGTATTACTAACAATAGTTTCATGATAAAAGAGCATATTTCCTAGGCAACCTCACCATTTCCAGAAAAAAAATTAGAAAGGCACGGGCTAAAATGCTTTGTAGTAGACTTACTACAAAACCTATGAAGAATATTAAGTTGGCTAAGCAAAATTTCAATTCAAAAGAAGGTAGTGGTGTACACCTTTAATTCACAGCACTTGGAAGGCTGAGGCAGGCAGATCTCTCTGAGTTCGAGGCCACACTGGTTTACAGAGAGAATTCCAGGACAGTCAGGGCTACACAGAGAAACCCTGCCTCAGAAAGAAAAAAAAAAAAAACAAAAGAAAAAAAAAACCTGTCTCAATGAGGAATGTATAAAAAAGTAATCCAACACTCTTTTATTCATTCATACAGCATTCCTGTGCTTATCCTGTAATGGTTCTTATTAGACTGACTGGCAGTTTGTGATTAAAAAGGAGAAATGAAGGCTGCAGATGTAGCTCATTAGAACAGGGCTCAAGAACCACAGATGAAGCCCTGGATTCAATCTCCAGAAGAAAGGAAAGTGGAGAAAGCAAAGTGGGAGGAGATGATGAAAGTAAAGAATGTAATCATAAATCTTTTTTATAAAGATTTTCTTTATATTTGTGTGCATGATTACATATACATGTGCAAGTGCTGGTGTTGAACCCTTTGGAGATAGAGTGACAGGTTGAGCCACTTAATGTGGGCTCTAGAACCAAACCTGTATTCTCTAGAAGAGCAACAAGTGGTCTTAACCACTGAAGCATCTCTGCAGCTCTAAAATAAAAAATTTTTACAAAAAAAAATGTAGTATGGCACGGTAGTTGAGAGCCAGCCCTGGAATCATGTTGATTTGGGCAAATCTGTTTCCTCATCTTTGAGAAGGTTATAAAAAATACTTACGTTAAGGATTGCGAAATCAATTATACTTAAAAAAATAAATAACACAATAAATATAAATACCCTTTGTCAGCCTATTTGTATAATTGGTTGTTTTATTTGTTTGAAAATACCAAAAAGTACTGCTCTCCTTCTTTGTTCACCTGATCAACTTTAAGGAGCTGTTAGCGATGGCTAATCAGTTGAAAGCGGTGGCTGCTCTTCCAGAGAATGTGAGTTCAGTTTCCAGCATCCACCAGAGGCTGAATACCACCCAAAACTTCAGTTTCTGGGACCCAATGCCCTCTTCTGGCCTCCAAGGTCACTGCACACATGTGGTGCATACATACAAACATGTAGGCAAGATACTCATACATGTAAAGTAAAATAAATAAATAAATCCTTTAAAAAATCAACTTTAACATTTTTGTATTGGCTATAATTTAGAAATACTAAATTTAGCATTCTCCTTAAACACATACAGTATAATTTAAACAATGAAAATTGCTTTTTTAGGAAAAAAAAAAAAACTCACTTTCATTTCTTTTATTTGCTGAGCAAACACTTATTTTTTTCAGATATCTGGCAGATGTATGCTCTAGGATACAGAATGCAGCCAAGGTAGACATTATGCTGGGGATGTAGCCAACTGGTAACTGCATGCTCAGAATACCAGCATCAAGAATCAAAAACTACGCTAAGCATTTTAATATATATTTGTATGATAGGCACAGCCAGATACAGTGGCAAATATCTATAATTCCAGGTGATACATGCAGCCCTGATGATCAAATCCCAAGTTTTATGCCTATAAGACTAGCACCCTCAAATGAGTTACATTATCATCCCAGAAGTATTTTAACTGCAATATGACACACATTGTGACATTTTGTATAACTGCTTAGGCACTTGACTTGTGGTGGTCTGAATGAGAATGTCCTTCATAGGCTCAGATTTTTGAATATTGGTCTCCAATTGATGGCAGTTGTTTGGGAGGTTTGAGGGTGTGGCCCTTCTAGAGGAAGTATGTCATTATGGGCAAACTGAGGTTTCAAAACCCCCTTGCCTTTGCTAGTATAGTCTCTTGGCTTGTAGTTCCAAGCCCCCATGCATTCCCAATGTGCTTTTGGCCCCAAGGACAAATATTTGGCTCTAAGAGACAAAAAAATAATAATATTATATTATTCATGTATTAGAGGCTTTTCTACTGCTGTGATAAAACACCATGATTAAGGCAACATATGTAGAGTGTAAGCCCAAACAGACCCTTTTTAAAATTTTTTGTTTCTAACAGCCAAATATTTGTCCGCATGGTTGATGCAATGTTGGGAATGCATGATACAAATACAAAGACCAATAATCTAGATAGAAAGAATAGTCATGAAAAGCCCGAGTCACAGCTTTTAGAGAGACTATGGGAAAAGTATGTCCTAGCTATGGTTGAACAACAAATGGATTCAATTTTGGATACACTCAAACTTGCAAAGGAGGTCAACTAGGAAGACAGTTGCTTACAGAAAAAAAGAGATAAGAAGTGCTCTGTGCTACTGAGAATTTGAGTAAGGTAAGGACTGCAAAGTACTCAACAGGTTGAGTGAACTGATTAGGTACCACTATAACCTCACCTGTTGACTGAGGTGAATGGAATAAATGTAAACCATGTAGACCCATCTGCTCATCTCCAAAATCTGTAAGAGTAAGAATCAGGAGAAAAAAAATGTAGGCTGTTAATCTCATGAAAGAAAAGTAAATACGTTAATATTTTTTCTTCCCAAAAAGCTTGTTTTTACCTGGTTCTGGTGTTAAGGCTGATGATGTAAGTAAAATGAAAAAACCTCTATCTTCTAAGCATTTGATGATTGCCTGGAAAAGAAAAAAAGAAGAAAAAGGAAATGGATTCTTCAATCTATTTCTGGGAGAACTACTGTAGACTTAATAGAACTAATTCACACTCATTTTGAAAGGTGGGCTTTCATAAAAGTCTCAACTTAACAGTATCACCCGTGCCATTTCCAGCTACTGAGAGATGTGCAGATTATACAAATTGTTCTAGCAAAATTAAAGTGATGGTCAGGAGCAGTTGTCTCTTCCCACCCATGTGGAAAGATAGCATGTAATCCTGACTGACAGCGATAGGACAAAAACTATTATACAGAAAAGGACAAAGCTGGGAGAATAAGATTTTCAGAATAGTATTAAAACCCTGCCTTACTACTTAGACTGAAAACACAAGCCTATAGAATCACTCACTGATTGAGGGCAGTTTAATGTTATTTGCAAGTCAGAGTATTTTAACCAACACTATCATTAAGACAGGTCACTGTCCTAACACAGATGCATGCACATATGGTCTATTTTACTTTATTGCTTTTTAATATCTATTATGGGACAGAAAAGAGCTAAACTGTCAACATATCATTTCCTTTGTAATAATTTGAAATTATCATAAAAGCTGGCTCAAACTGTGGGTCAAGCATCTATTTATTTTCACATTGAGAAACCCTGGCTAACATGACAGAATTCTTTGAACCAGTGGTTATTCCCAAGACTTACTTTCCTCTATTGTGAAAACACAAGAAACAATTCTTATAAACCCCTGGATAATGGTAAAAGTGGCTTTCAAAGAAGTATCTCAAAAGTGGTACTGTGACCAATGCAAATGCATTAGATATCTAATCAATGTATGAAAAAACAAAACAAAACCGATAAGGACTTTGAAGAGAGAAAAAAACAAAAAAACACCTGTTCTTTTAGTCTGGAATATAAGCTTACTAATGAGACACAAAGATAAGCCGAGATGTAAGGACAATGAAAATGTCAGTTACAAGATTATGTCTGTTAACAGAGGAACCCCACTGGCAAGCTAAATAATTCAGCTAACACTTAGGTACTCATTTTCTAGTTTAAGGAAAAATTAGTAATTATACTTGAAATTAGTGATTCTTACCAGTTGCTTATTTTTAATATATTCTATTAACTTATCTATATTTTCTCCTTGTTTGTTTGACAGTTCCACTTCATATAAATCAAAGCATAAATCTTGACAACAGACTGTAAAGAGAATAAAAAATATAGAACATTTTAAATTTGAATTTAAAAAAATTATTCTTTGACAATTCCGTATATGTATATCACGTTTTCTGATCACATACACTCCCACTGCCTTCTCTTCAAGGTATGTATGCATATATGTGTGTGTATGTACACAGGGTCTCACTATGTATTCCTGGCTGGTCTGGAACTTGCTGTATAAACCAGGGTGAACCTGATTGAACTTTGAAACCTGTCTGCTTTTACCTCCTTAGAATTGGGATTAAAGACAGGGCTTTTTTTTTTTTTTTTCTTCTTCAGAACTTTTATTTTTAATGCACTTAAAAAGCAATTTTCACAACATTTAGTTTTAAAAATGTACTTTAATCCCGGTACTCAAGAGGCAGAGGCAGAGGCGGACAGATCTCTGAGTTCCAGCCTGATCTACATAGTGAATTCCAGGACAGCCAGAATTATATAGTAAGACCCCATCTCAAAGCTAGGTGAGGTGGCACATGCCTATAATCTCAGCACTCAGGGAGGCAGAGGCAGGTGGAACTATATGAATTCGAAGACAGCCTGGTCTACAAAATGAGTCCAGAACAGCCAAGACTACACAGAGAAACCCTTTCTTAAAAAACAACAGGGGGCTGGAGAGATGGCTCAGTGGTTAAGAGCACTGTCTGTTCTTCCAAAGGACCTGGGTTCAATTCCCAGTACCCACATGGCAGCTCACAACTGTCTATATCTCAATTCTAAGGGATCTGACACCTTCACACTAATGCACATAAAACAACAACAACAACAACAAAAAAGACCCTTTCTCAAAACAAAAATAAAACAAATTTGAAAAAAACTTTGGTCATTTAATTAATGAACACTGATATTTTTGTCTAGTATTATTTTGTTAAGCTTGTAGCAACGTAAGAGAACAATTTTTGTTTTGAGATAGGGTCTCATGACCAGGCTAGGCTGGCCTGGAACTTACTATGTAAACCAGGCTGGTCTCAAACTCATAGTGATCCATCTACCTTCCTCTGTGTCCCTGGTCTCATATTTGTTTCCAACTTAACAATAAATACATTAAAAACAATAAAAACTGTTGTGGCTGAAAGGAATGGGTCTGGGATTCAGCTATTTTTAACATGTTTGCCCAATTCTCCGAGCACTCTGTATTGAAGATAAAGTTCTTATCATCCTAGATGAATCCCTATCAATCTGTAACTGGCTTCCACAGAATGGAGAATATGATAACTCTACAACTTCTTCCAAAGGCCATTTTAAGAACCATTTAAGATGAAATTTAGGTATGTATGTGAAGGTTTAGAAGACAGCGTGGACAGAATATATTGTGCACCATTACATTTCGACAGACCTTTGTGTTCCAAATAATCCCGTCTTCTAAAGGCAGCTTCTGGGAGGCTTTCTTTCAGAGAAGACACTTTCATTACATGCTTAAAATCTAGTTCCCGGGGCCTAAAAAACAAAAACTTATCAAGCACTGTAATAAATACTGACATAACCTTATCACTTTCTAACGCAGATGCAAACAGAAATATAACCATAAAGAAGTCCTTAAAGGGCTGGAGAGATGGTTCAGAGTGTGTACTGCTCTTGTAGAGAACATGAGTTTGTTTCTAACACCCACACTGGGCAGCATAAGATTCCCTCTTTTAGCCTCTACTAGCACCTGCATATACATGTACATACCCACAAACAAAACATAAATACATAGGCAATTATTTTTAAAGTCATGAAATTCCAGGTTAGGTAATGTACAATTTATAAAAAAATATAGATTCTCACACATATGACCCACAGACGTTGTATACAAACATGCTCACATTTTCTGAGTACATGTATTTTCGGCATGGCCAAAATATCCAGATATGTTAAATAACTGTATTCTGAATCTGAGAATTAAAAATTATACTAAGTTGAAATTCTCTGCACTATTAGGTTATATCATAGAATAGGTCACATGTAGTTCTTTATTCTTTCAAGTACTTTTTCTTTTTTACTTTGAAATAGTACAACTTACATAAAAGTTACAAAAAAGGCACAAAAATTCCTATACTTTACTATCTTTGCTTAGTTTTTCTACATGCTTCTCCTTGTCCTCCTCCTCCTCTTTTGGAGAGTCATATGTGATGCCCTTTTACCTCAAAGTAATTCAAATTTGGTAATTTGTTCCTTGTACAACAAATCACAAAAAAATCAAGAAATTCACAATGACAGACTACTATTACTTAGCTTACACCTTATCCTAATTTTGCTGAGATCCTTCAATAACCAAATCATGAAACTACCAACAAAAATATTGTTTCTCTCTATCACACACACAATAATAATAATAATCAAGAAAAAGAGCCTAATCTACCTAAGGAGGGGGACATGGAAGAAGCTTGGGGGAAGAGCTAGGTGCGATGGTGCACACCTGTGATCTCAGCACAAAGAAGGGAGAGGCAGTCAGATTTCTGTGAGTTTGAGGCCAGCCTGGTCTACAAAGTCAGTCCAGGACAGCCAGGGCTACACAATGAAACCTTGTCTCATCCAGCCCCCCCAACCCCCAAAAAAGAATAAGGAACAGGAGGGTCTAACATGAAGTGATGTAATAAAAGCACATTTAAAAACTTTAAAAAAAGTTGGGCAGTGGTGGCTCAAGCCTTTAGTCCCAGTACTCCAAGAGGCAGAGGCCACCCTGGTCTATAGAATGAGTTCTAGGACAGCCAAGGCTACACAGAAAAATTCTGTCTCAAAAAACTAAGACTAAAACCAACCAAACAAAAAAATTAAGAAAAGAGATTTTCAGTTGTCTCACTCCAGTCTGCCTTTTTTCATCTGTGATTAATACCCAAGCTAGAGGAAAATATTGAAAGATATGTAAATAACCAAAATTTCACCATATACTTGAATAGTATATGCCATCATATTCCTTACATTTAGTAACTACATTCTAGAGCAAAAAAAGTCTTTCCATCTTTTAAAATTATTTTTTCAAAAAAATTCTTATTTTACTATTTATGAGCTATACTATCCCTGTCCTTTGTTCTTACAAGTAGCCAACAGAAAATAAATTCTGACAGAAATCAGCGCTCTTATGTCAACTAAACTATGTCTATGCTTTAGTGGTATAGAGTAGAAAGCATAAATAGCCTAAACAAAGAGTTCTTAAGATGTCCTTTACAGTTCCCCAGGATTAAAAAACAAAGCAAAGCAAACAAAACATAAAAAACTTCATTATCATACTACACACAGATTTAACAGCTACTTTTAGTATATTTTTTTTCCTGTAAGAATCATGTGAATTATCAGAACATCAGACACTATAAATCTTAATAACAGCATTAAGGGGTATAATTTGCTATACTTGCTCTCTGGACCAATCTTATTGACTTTTGAGGAAAGCAAACTTCTAATATAAGGTAACTTAGTGAAGCATGGTAACAGATACATGTAGTGTCTTAGTTTTTCAGGAGACAGAAGTGAGCCTGCCTGAGTTCACAAATTCAGAAACAACCTGGGCAATACAGCAAGACCCCATCTCAACTACAGCAACAAAAATACCATTTTCCCAAGAATTTAGGTCACCTATGTACTTATACTCTACACAATCAAATGTATCCTAGCCTAAAACCAAGTAAAATCACTGTATTTTACACCAATCCTACCCAATAAGACATTGAAATGAGGGCTAGAAAGGTGGGACTGGGAGGGAATGAGCGAGGGGGTTACAGCTGGGATACAAAGTAAATAAACTGTAATTAATATAAAAAAGAAGTAATAAAAAAATGAAAAGAAAAAAGAAAAAAGGAAGGAAGGAAGGAAGGAAAGAAGGAAGGAGGCTCAGAGGCACTGGCTGCTCTTCCAGAGGTCCTGAGTTCAATTCCCAGCAACATGGTGGCTCACAATCATCTATAATGAGATCTGTGCCCTCTTCTGGGGTGCAGTCATACATGCAGGCAGAACATTATACACATAAAAAATAAATCTTTAAAAAAATACATCGAAATGAGTACTGGAAAAATAAAACATGTATTAAGGATGACATCAAATATAATATTGATGACATCAAGTATAATACTTACAGTTGAACTGGAATTACTGTGCCATAAGTAGACCAAAGAGTTATATCACACAGCAAACAACCCTGAATAATTAATTGCCCTTTCCATGGAGAGATGAGAGCTTTAAGAAATGAGGATAAAAAGAAGCTATTACTTTGTGAAACATTTACTAAAACAACAAAAACCAAAAATTGCAAGAACTAATTAATCTCTTACCATTTTTATTGAGTTCAAGTCTAGAAACAAAAAGAATATTTGTATTAGAGGAAGGAAGCCAACCAAGAAAACAAAATGCTTTTTTTTTTAAAATCTTTTATTTTTTTTATTAATTACACTTTATTCATTTTGCATCCCCCCATGAGCCCCTCCCTCCTCCCCCGCCGATCCCACCCTCCCTCCCCCCTCTGCATGCATGCCACTCCCCAAGTCCACCAAAATATGCTTTTATTATTTAGTTTTACTCACATGCTTTTACAAGTGGGTGCTGTCATCTTTTAGGTTCCCTGTACTGAAAAGCTACAATTATATGAGGACAGGTCTGTCTGGGTCATTTAATAACAGTGTTGCCTGAAAGTACATAGAGGTAATTCTGAAAGGAGGAAAATAAGTATTATTAGCACTATGGAACTGTATATTAATTAAACTTATTCTAACCCCAGCCAAACCTGAAATTCAGGTTATTAAATTAGGAAATATTATATCTATAATATTAATATATATTAATATAATATATTATATATAATGTTTTATATACATATATATAATTTATTCACAGTGACTATACCTGACTTAGTTTGAAGGCACAAAAATGACTTCTTTTGTAAAAAACTTTGTTGGTATGTGCAGCCACGTGGCATTTATAGCCAGAAGATGGCCATAAGATGGTATAATTCTCAGACACAAACTTGATTTTTCCCTAGAATGAAAACATTATAAGATTCATCAGATGTCTTCAAATAGCCTTAACAGCAGGGTTCATTTTTAAAAGTACTTTAATAGGTATGTAGATGCATTTTTTTCACCAGTAACCAAAATAAAACTTATGCTTCTTAGAAAAACAATAATGTTAGGGCCACTATAGTTTTTTAATTTATTTATATGTTATGTACATTGGTATTCTGACTGCATGTGTGCCTATGTGAGGATAAGGATCCCCTGGAACAGGAGTTACAGACAACTGTGAGCTACCATCTGGGTGCTGGGAATTGAATCAGGGCCCTTTGGAAGAACGTCAGTGCTCTTAAGAGCTGAGCCTCCCCCCCCCCCCATTAAATGGTTTTAATCACTCATAAGCACTTCAAAACTTAAAAAAAAAAAAAAAAAAAAGCAAGCTGTGCTAGGGTTTATTTCTGAAGTTTTCATAACAGCACCAAATATATGATCTTTAATGAAACTTCACTGAATGGCTATATAGTGATTATAATAGAAAATATGACAAATGAAATCTAAATTATCAAGAGATGAGTTCCCAAACCAAAGTATTAATGAACTGTAAATTATGCCAGTGCCCAGAAAGTCTTCAAGGGGAGAACTTGTAAAAAGTGAATCATAAGCAGGTGTCCCTAACCACTGAATGATACAACAGTATTTCCTGAGGTAGATCAAATGAAGAATTAAAAGTCAAGTTCACTGGAGCAGGGAGTATAATTCAGTAGTAGAATTGTGCCTAATGTGGGCAAATATGGTAAAGGCCTTAACTTTGATTCCTAGCAATAGAAAAAAAAATAAAGTTTTGATATATGATAAATGTCATAGAATGATTAAGCAAGAAGAGGGGAGGGACTCACAAGCTTCCATTACTGAAGCCCTACTGACAGTTGATGGCTTGTGGGGGGGGGAGGCAGAGTTCTCTTTAAGGGTGTAGTGCTAATATATGTCTACCACACTCCAATGGGTGACCCCATACTCATGATTATGTATATATGGGCAGTACAAACTGGACTTGTGTGCTAATTAAAGGAAAAAAAAAAGAAGTTGCAAAAGGGTGGGAAAGTGGGGAATGGATCTGAGGAGTTAAGAAAAGTAAGTATCAAATATATGAATTTTTCAAAGATTTAATAAAAACACTAAATTTATAAAAGACCAGGGGCTGGCTCAATGATTAAGAACACTGGCCACTCTTCAAGAGGACCTGAGTTTAATTCCCAGTACCCAAATGATGCCTATTAACTGACTGTAACTTTAGTACCAGGGTATCTGAAACCCTCTTCTGGACTCCTCAGGCACCAGGCGCACACACAGTACACCTATGAGTGTAAGCAAAACACTCCTAAAGCAAAATAAAAACAATATATTGTATACTCTATGGTCCTATTTACATAAATGTCTAGAATAGGCATATCTAAAATGGTGGACATAGACTAGTTGCCAGGGTTGATCTGAAAATGGCCTAAAATGAATTATACTGATGGTTTCTCTAACCTGAATAGAAGAGAGGACACACACATTAGGCCATATAGTGTAAATGGGTGAATACGACTGCACAGGAAATACTGTAAAGTATTTTTAAAAACCAAAACCACCAGGAATCTACCTACCATGCAGAATAATTCTTTTCAGTCCTCCCAGTTACATTTTGTTTTACCTGGCACTGCTAAACACCCTCTTCTTGAGTTCCTGCTGCTTTAGACTGCATATGTTCCTCCACTTCCCCATTGTCAGTTCCTTATATCCCAAACATTTCTGCCATCTACTTTTTCTATACACATAATGTCTTCATTTCAACTAATACCCCAAGCCTTGTTTTGACAGATCCTCTCCTAAACTATTTTTATCACTTGAAAGGCTGTTTCAGAACATGAAAAGCTAAGTATTTTTCTAATTCATAAAGTAGTACTTGTCCACTTACTGAGAAATTAAGTGAAGGACTTTAAACGTTAATTTAATCCTCACAGTAATTCTGTTACTATATAATTACAACTACAATTATTTTCCAAATGAGAAAAGCGAAATATAAAACTTTCATGTCAATCATGTTTTAACCATTACCTATTTATCATCAGTTTCCCTGTCAATCTTTTCTTCCTGCCTCCTTTCTACTCATAGTACTACTTAGTATGTTGAAAGCCTTATATTCTCTCTTAAACCCAAACATTCCACAGTTGTCAAGTTTGCGCAGATCTACCTGTTCTCTATTCTTACGTCATTATAATGGTATAAAAGATGCTTACAAAAGTTCCAGACAAGGCTCTTGGTACTGAAATACACCTTACTTTAGATTCAAAACTCAATTATGTATAAACTTCTAATTGAGAAGATTTTGACCTGCTCAACACTAACTATCTGGCTTTTTTATTACAGCCATCTCAGGGAATTAACTCAACGTCATTTTATTTTGTAGAAAAGATTCACTTTCCTCAGACTTACATTTGGCCAGATTGCTCAGCAGCCAACACAACAATGGAGCTATTTTGATTATAAATCTTAAAATGAACTATTATACACTTATTATAATTATAAATCTTAAAATGTATATAAAGTAATACACAATCTGGTCACTGTGTATATTTATGATTCAAAACAAGCCCATGTAAAGAAACTGCTTTATTGATGATGCAGAAATTTTCATAAAGTTTTTCCATTTCTATTAACAAAAATGTCCTAGTAAAACCAAACTATAAAAGGTAAAACCAAGTCCTTTCTTGAAAGAAAAATTAGTGTAAGTCTACTGCACATCTTATTCCTATTTAGATTTAGGCAGGGGCTTTTCTGTTATCTTACAGTCCTTATATGTTAATTCTTTTTTAGGTAAACTTGTCTTTGTTCCTTATAACAGTACTCTTCCAAGGAGCCCTGCATGTACATGGTAGCTCACAACTGTCTAACTTCAGGGAATCTGAAGAGTTATGGCCTCTGCAGATACCAGGCACACATGTGGCATGCAGTAATATATAGGCAAAACATCCAAACACATTAAAAAAAAAAATCTCTACTCGTCCAGCACTCACGAGGTGGAGGAAGTAACATTCCTACTGTTTTTGAAGTCAGACTGAAAAACAAAACATCAAAATTTGAAGGAAATACAAACATAAGAGTACATCTTTTATCATGTACACTACTTCTCTTGGACTAAAATTTATTAAAGGTGTAACTATGGACATTGTAATTTAAAACTTTTTTGCTTTACACATCTAAATTAAAACTGAAATTTAACCATTTTACATTAGACTCAATAATAACTTACAACACATAGGTTAAAACCTGTTTTCTGATTTGGGCCCCATCTCAATCTTCTCTATGAAAAGCTAGAAAGATGGTCATAATCTATTTCTACCTCAAAGACCCTCTCCTTAAATTCTGGACATAGTCCTGTTCCTTGTTAATGTCAGAAATTCTGAAGTGAAAAAGGCAATAATAGTAAAGAATTCTAGTAATAAAAAAGCTACTATATAAACAAATGTTTACCAAGTATCTAATTTGCAAATGAATAAATCTGTAAAGTTTACATTTCTCCTTTCTTACATCTTCCATACAGCCAATCTTCTGCTAATACACAGGAGTTGACATCTATACTTGAACAATGAAAGTTACCTCCCCACCCCCAACTGTATTATATTTATGGATTTTGTGTTTGCTGCACTTAAAGAGTTAACTCTGGCTACACAGAGCCCCGGGTACTTATTCCACAGCAAAATACTAATTTGTTCTACAAGCAATAACACCATGAAATGCTTTTATTCCAAGTCTAACTTCTAATGAAAATTTTTTACACAGAAATTATGCTTACAGGAATACTTTTTCTCTCTGAAAAAAACTTTTGAAACAAAAAGCAGAGCTCATAAATGTATCTTTACTTTGACAGAATAAAAGCAAGTATAATATAATTTTAAAAAATCATTCCCTACCCCTAAAATAGTAATCCATTCACTAAGCAAAACTAATAGTCTCTATTGTAGAGAAACAAGTTAAAAGAACTAAGATTAGAAAGTAAAGACACGTGAAAAAATATCAGCACTATAATGAAGTACTATAAAAATATCAGTACTATAAATGTACACCAAGAAGCATATTATGTAGTATTGACTACACAGAAGATAATCTGAACTCACAAGCAAATTATCTGAATTAATAAAGCATTATGTAGATTATGTGCTATTTAAAAATAGCAATTGCACTTAGATATTTCAATTTATCCAGTGGCAGTTGCCTTTAACAAACTGGGTGGGGGGAGGCTATAGATTGAATTTACAAATTACGACTTTTTCATCTGAGTGCAAGTTGGTTACATTTGAGTTCACTATTCAACTCATTTATTTTTATTTTTTGTGTGTGTACGTGTGGGAGAGCATGCCACGGTATACGTGTCAGAGGACAACCTGAAGGAGTTGGTTCTCTCCTTCCACCAAGTAGGTTTGAGGAATCAAAATCAGGCCATCAGGTTTGGCAGCAATCTTGCCCCCCCTCCTCGATTTCTGATACAGGGTCCCTTTCATTCTTTAGCTCAAGCTGGCCTTGAATTTGTAGGAATCCTTCTGTCTCAGCCTCCTAGGTGCATTAATGATTTACCTCTTGAAGGCTGTTTTTAATAGTCTCAAAATCTGATCTTCTAACAAAGTTTATGATCAGGCTGAAACTTGAATTTTTGTTTTGTTTTTTGAGGCAGGGTTTCTCTGTGTAGCCCTGGTCATCTTGGACTCACTTTGTAGACCAGGCTAGCCTTGAACTTACAGAGAGCCACCTGTGCCTTCTGAGCACTGGGATTAAAGGCATACACAACCATGCCAGGCCAAAATTTATAATTTTAAAAATATTATTTTTGTTTTGATATGATGCACAAAAGGTAAATTGTTCAAGATCTTATAATTTTGATTTAACTTATTTTTAAATGTATGTGGTATGTGCATTATCTCTCTTTTGTGATATTAGAGATCCAACGTGCTTGATAAGTGCTCTATTACAGAACCATAAGACCTAGTCCTTTACAGTGACTTTTAAAAACATCCATGTAAACTCAGTGACCAATGTTTCAACTCATTAAATTGGGTTTATGAATCTGTGCTTTAACACTGAACTATTAATTTTTAAAATTTGTATTTAGTAATTCACCTTACATCCCAATTGCAGCCCCCTCCCTCCTCTCCTCTTGGTCCCACCCACCCTCCCTCCCTGCCAACCCACCCCAGCATATCAAGTTGCATCAGGACTAAGCACAACCTCTACCATGGTGGCCTGGCAAGGCATACCCACCAAGGGGAATGGATCGAAAAGCATGCAACAGAGTCCATGTCGGAGACAGCTCCCGCTCCCTGTACTAGGGAACCAACATTAAGACCAAGATGCCTAATGGGTACATATGTGTAGGGGGCCTAGGTCAACTATTAATTTTCAATGAAACAATTATACCAAACTTACTGTTATGTTTAGCACCTTCCAAAAATATATTAAGTGGTTTTTCCTCTTAGAAAAAAAAATCCAAAGGAAAAAAAAAAGTTAAGAATTTTTTTTCAGGGACAACTACATTTTGAAATTCATCTTTGATTCTTTTGATCATTATTATTACAAAGCAAGTGGCAGAACTAAGATAATTTTTTTAATTGCTTTCACCACTGGATATATTTCACTCCATATGCTCTGAGCACAAAACAGGGTATTTCTAGAAGTGAAATAGGACACATAACCAAATGAACTAGGTAGGCCTCAAGAGCTGGGGTCAAATATCTTTTCTCCTAAGAGGGAGCAGGCATACATTAAATGGTGTATTTCATCAAGCAATTGTGTACTGACTATTAGCATGGGATTTAGCTCTCCAATTAAATGTTATTATATTTTATTAAGGGAAAACAGAAAGTACACCCCAGGCATATTTCTTATGACACAAGCAATAATTAAAACAGAAACAAATTTAAAAAGACAAAAGGAAACAAGACGAGAACATTTACTATGCTGATAATGAAAGACTTAATACATTAAGACAGAATAAAAATGGAAATTTACATTTCAAGAGGCACTTAATAGCCAATAAACATTTAAAAACACTTCCAAGTTACAAACTTAAAAAGCCAAATAATTTCATACAAGATAAGGACACATTAGAGTGACATAGTAGAATGCTAAAGACAAAGAAAAAAATATTAAATACAGTCAGAGAAAAAGAAACCCAAAGGCTAAGGGGTGATTTCGTGGCAATAATGGAAGCCAAAACAGAAATGAGGCTACCTGAGGACATAGAAGAAGCATTCAAAACTAAAATGCTAAAAAAAAAAAAAAAGGCTTTTTCCCAATTTATTTATTTTTACTTTATGTACACTGTTGTTTTGACTGCATGTATGTCTGTGTGAAGGTGTCAGATCTCCTGGAACAGGAGTTACAGTTGTGAGCTGCCATGTGGGTGCTGGGAATTGAACCTGGGTCCTCTGGAAGAGCTGCCAGTGCTCTTAACTACTGAGCCATCTCTCTAGCCACTCCCCCCAAAGAAGGTTTTAATAAATGTGACTACAAAGGAAGTATTTTAGTACTGAGAATAGTTCCAGATGGGTTAAGTATAGCGGTGAATGGAGAGAGTAGTCAAAATGTGGCAAATAGTAGGTACTGGCTATAAAACCCAACAATTCTAAACAGGCTTTCAGCTATCTGGTAATAATTTTTAAAGGAGTTCTACTACATGACAAAAACATGTAGTAATCATGAAAAACATAATGAAGTTAACAATTTTAAGATAAAGATGTTTGTAAAATTAATTTTCACAAATAAAGAGCACAGATTTCTAGAAAAATATGTAACTTATAAGTAGATTTAAAAAATAGATTACAGCTGGGTGCAGTGGTACACACCTGTAACTGCAGCACTAGGGAGGCAGAGACAGGTGGATCTCTGTTGAGTTCGAGGCCAGCCTGATCTACAAAGTGAGTCCAGAACAGCCAAGGCTATACAGAGAAACCCTGTCTTGAAAAAAAGCAGCAGCAGCAGCACATACTGCTCTTGAAGAGGCCCTAAGTTCAGTTCTTAGCACCCACATTGGGTGGCTCACAACCTCCTGTAGCTTTGGATCCAGGCTCCAAAATCTTCTTCTGGCCTTCACAGGTCCCCGCCTTCAAGGGCACATACACTCACAAAGATACACATACCTGAAAATCAAAATGAAACCTTACCAAAAAAAAAAAAAAAAAAAAAAATCCAGCCTAGCATGGTAGAGCATAGCTGTAATCCTAGAACTTGGGAAACTTGGCAGGAAGATCATAGATACAAAGGCAGCCTAAGAGACATGTCTCAAAGAAAAAAAAATTCTAAGATATACTCTTTTTTCACTTATTAGTGGTGCTGGGAACTGAATCCAGGGTGGCACATATACTAGGCATAAATTCTATTATTTAACATTTACAGCCTTTCCACATACCTTTTTAAGCATTTACTTAAAATATAAAAGTACAGGGCTGAGAATATGGCTCAATGGTGGCTTGGTCTATATTAAACTTTGAATTTAATTCTTAGTACCACTAAGTAAATATATAAACAAAATACACAAATGCATATACCAACTAGTTATACCAAAATAGGTTAGCGAAAAAATTAAAAACATTTTTTATTGGTAAGATTAATATTAATGATAAACTAGAGGGAAGAGGAATTTAAAAAATTGGGCAGTTAATAAAATAGTCAATATTAAAATAAAAAAGGGAGATGTAAACTAGTAAGGCATCTAAACAGTAAAAGGGCACCTGAAATAACTGATTACAAATATTAAAGCAAAGTCCTAAAAAATCTAAGGTAGAGTCCTAGAAAAATTTAATTTAACAAATGTAACACCCTGAATTAATTAAAATAAAAAAAATCTGAGCAGTACTTAGCCACTAAAGAGAGTAAATCACTAGCTTAATGTCTGCCCCTAACAAAACTGTAGGCCCAAGTGAATTCAGTGACAGCAGTGATTTATGACAGCAGTGATTGGGAGCAACCCAATGATGGATATATGGTGAGGAACAGAATATATTCTTACACTAAATAATATCAAGAATATAATTATAATAAAATGAATTATAAGCAAAATCTCTCAAAGTGTTGATGATTATGCTAATTAATGTATGAACACACACACACACACACACACACACACACACACACACACACACCCCAGTTGGAAGACTTATACAATTTAGGGAATATTTTCCAAAGGACTAATACATGAATGAAGCCCTTTGAAGTGCAAGCTAGATAAATTAGATTTTAGTAAGTTCATTGTAGGCATAAGGTTATTGTGCAATTCAAATGCTGATTTCTGTACCCCTAAATCTGGTTGCAATCCTCCTTCTGGGACTCTGTCACAATGTTATGTAAACACTGCTCCCTTATTGATATGCCAATAAAGTAGCTTACAGCCAATCACTGAGCAAGGAGAGAGAACAGGGCTGGACTTCCTGCCAGTGGGGGGGGGGGGGAAGGATTCCAGGGCTTTCCCTGGTCCCCCAAAATTACGTACCAACGTATATTATAAAGCTACCATAACTACAACAGTATGGTAACTGCTCAATTGGTCAAAGAAGAATGTTCAGATAATGGACTGTCCCAAATGTTTATCTTTCTTACTCACTAGGGAAAGTTAAAAATTAAAATGAGTCTTTTTCAATTAGATGGATTAAAATGTTTAGAAAATATTGTTACCACCCAGGGCTTCCTAGCAGAGTAATGAAAACCATACCTTCCTTTCTTCCTTCCTTCCTCTCTCTCTCTTTGGTTTTCTGAGACAGGGTTTCTTTGTGTAGCCCTGACTGTCCTGGACTCTTTGTAGAAAGGCTGGCCTTGAATTCATAGAGATCCACCTGCCTCTGCCTCCCTAGTGCTGGGATTAAAGGCATCCACCACCATGCCTGGCTTCAGTTAGGTTTTTTTTTTTTTTTTTTAAGAAAGGGTTTCTCTGTGTAGCCCTGGCTGTCCTGGAACTTCCTCTGTAGACCAGGCTGGCCTCAAACTCAGAGATCTAGCATTCTCTGCCTCCCAAGTGCTTGCACCAAAAAGCACATGGGGCGCTCCGCTCCTCCCACCACCACCATCCTGAAAACCATATCTAAGGGAAATGAAAATGTTAAAGTCCAACCACTCCAGGGCATTTAACAGACTAACTAAAAATCCCCTAAGAATTTGATTTTACAGAAATAGTTCCTAACAGTTATTTATAATAGGTGCAGGGGGAAAAAACAAAACAGAACAACAAAAACAGCTCTGCAAAATTGTTATAAGAAAATCTTAAAATATCCACTGACAAGACACTAAGGATAAACATGTCCTATATTTGTGCTAATATATATGCCACAGGTAACAAATATTGTCAGGCAAGTTTCCTGGCAGTTTTCAAATTTCAATTTATTTAAATGTTTGGGGTAGAAGAGATACTTGTAATTTATTTTATTTAAAAGAATGTTAGATTTAGGAAATGTATTGGCAACACATTCCAAACATCTTCCTTAAAAATTACTGACAAATGCTTTGACTTTTCCTAACTTGTGCTCGCTGGGCATTGATGTACTAGTGACGAAGGAGCTATCTTTTACTACAAGACAGTTTTCAAATAGAAGTATCCTTTTAACCATCAGGCTTATGGTCTTTGTACTAAACCTCTTAGATAGGATTTCCAACAATCTCGGACGATAAAATATCACATATTCACCCGCTCTTCCTTTTGCTTTCTGAGGGGGAACACTGTTTGAGTCCTCAGGTCATTTGTATTATACATGTTTAGGAAAACTTTTTCATTAACTTTCCCATTCTAACTTTACCTTCAGAGAGAAGACAGGCGAGAGTACTTAAAGTTAGGCACTTCAAGTTGCTAAGTCGTGATTAAGAGAAACTCAAGAACTTTCCAACTATCTCCAATTTTGAAAGTTAAGCCACGTTTTCCTCCGAGTGCTGATTGGTACTGGCTTGTGACAAACTTCGCGGCTAACCTACTAAAATACTCCTTCAACGTTACCCCAGCCGGCTGGTGTCTTCCATATGGGTAGGCTCATTCATACGTAACAAATAAGTAAATAATGTCACGTGTTGCCTTGGAGTTTACAGAATTCATACAAGTTGACTGGAGGGTTTCCCAAAGAACCCTCACAGAATGAGCAAGAGCAACCCCAACAAAAAGGAAAACCTGAGTGCAGAATGGATCACGTCCCCCTGGGGATGGGGCTGCCCTGTGACAGGCGACACAAACAAGCCGCTCCGCCGAGCCTGCCTGCCTCAGGGACGACTGCCGAAGCCCTCCACGGGCTCCCCCCAGCACTACCTTCTCCGAGTTGGAACGAGAGGAGCGTGTCCCCCCGTCCTGGGCGACAGGAGCGCCTGCCCAGCGGACCCGGGCGACGTCCAGCCCGCCGGGCAGCCTTCGATCGCCGCGGGGGGCGCGCTGCCCCAACCCCACGGGGGTCTGCGGAGGTCCTCGCCCCAACACCTCCGGGAGCGTTACCTGTCCCCGGCGCAGCCGCCTTCCCTGAGGAGCCGAGTTCACCGCTCAGTGTCCTGCCCATGCTTCTGCCAGCCCGTCCCTTCCTCCTGCTGGCCCCTCGCCCTGCCGCGTCTCTCGACCTCGCCTCACAATCCCGAGCCTCCCGGCCGCGCGCGTCCCCCAGCCCTCAGCCTCACTGGCCGGAAGCTGCCTCGCAACCAGCCGGGCGCTGTGAACGTGTCGCCTCACCGGCCACGGGCACCGCCACCGGAAGTAAAACCTCGTGGCCAAGGAAAAAGGGCGGGGCCTCAAAAGACAGAAAGTGAAAACTGAAGCGTCCCGGTCGCGTAACAGACGGGAGCCTATCACGGGGAGAAGGCCGAGGCGCAGGCGCGATCGCCGCCGGCGGCCACGTTGCTTCTCGCTTTTTCTTTGTGCGCAGGCGCGCGGGGCCAAGGCTCGCTCCGGATTGGTTCCCTAGCCGGATATGGAAGGCGTGCACAGGAAACAAGGATCCTCAGCCAGGGTCCGCTGTAGTGTACTGTGGGTTACTCATGCCTACTTTCCGGCGTCTCATGGGCCGGGTGCTATAATGTGACAGGGTAAAGCAGAGCAGCGACTCCTCCATCTTGTTTTCTTGCTGAGGCCATTTTCAGATTTAACCAGAATTTTATTTTCTTAATGGATAATCCTGTGGAAAGTTACCCAACTCTATTCTAGGACCCGAGGCCAAGATGTCACAGCTAACTCAGCTTCTGTTATACTGCTTGGGGAAACCTCCCCCTGCAGCTGCTGAGTGAGATACAGGATGTAGTTTTTGCCTTTAAAAGTCCCTTGGTGTAAATGCTCGGGGCAACACTTAAGTCCTAATTCTTGATTATGGTCCCAGCGGGCTGGAGTAGAGACTATTAAACTGAGCGGTCATCTCTGTTAGATTAGTCTGGCCCAAGTGTGACATTTCATAAATCTCACTGCTGTTTGAATTCAGTGAATGTGAAATCCATATAAAACAGGTTAATTGTGGGAGTTCCCTAAGCCAACTGGAAGTTTATTATCTATGTGGAAAATGATGAGGTGATCCTAAGTAATAATTCAAGGCTATCATTACTAGAGATAAGCATTGCTGAGAGAAATTAAGCAATACCAAGCCAGGGTCTCGTGCCATGGTGTGAAAATTTGTTACACCAAGATTTATTCATTCAGTGGAAATACACTTGTGCCAAGTGCCATATTACAATCTGAGATTATGGCCATTACCGATAACTGAGTTCATTGTAGAGTTGAATTAAATTATAAGCTACCACAATTATTTCAGGTACTATTGTGGCATGAAAATGAAGGAATGCTAGTATATGGAGTTGGAGGCTGGAGACTGGAAAAGAACAACAACAATTCAACAAAAATGGGATGTTTGAAGTCAAAATCCAAAGACCAAAGTAACCAAACATTGTGGGTAGAGCTTTATGAGCAAAAAGGAAAACAAGACTCCCCAACCTCCACCACCACTGCTAAAGTGAAAATAAGTGTTCAAGAATTCAATAAGACTGAAAGTGAAACACACACACACACACACACACACACACACACACACAAAAGATATTCACAGTGCCTGAGAACTGAGACAGCAGTCAGGAAAATGTCTACCACACAGGCATGAGGACCTGAGTCCTATCCTCATAACTTACGTAATGGTTAAGACCATGTTTTAAAAAATAATATGGACAGCGGTGTGTGTGGTGTGTGTGTGCGCGCGTGCCTTTAATCCCTGCTCTTGGGAGGCAGAGTAGGCAGATCTTTGAGTTCAAAGCCAGCCTGGTGTACAGAGTGAGTTCCAGGACAGCCAAGGTTACACAGCGAAACACAGAGAAACCTTGCTTCCAAACACTAAGATAGATAGATAGATAGATAGATAGATAGGTAGATAGATAGATAGATAGATAGATAGATAAAGTGGATACGTCCTGGGGAGCAATATCCAAGATTGGCCTCTGATCTCCACACACATTGCACACATGCAACCACACACTTAAAAACATGCACCTGCACATATCTATATATGGAAAGAATAAAAGTAAATAAACTTCAGGCTAAGTATGTAGCTCATTTGATAGAGTGCTTGCCCAGTATGTGCAAAGCTCTGAGTTTGATTAAATTGGGTATGGTAGTACAAGCCTATAATCTGAAAAGGTGGGTGGCAGGAGGACCAGTGTGGTGGTTTGAATAGGTATGGCTCCCATACCTATAGACTCATGGGTTTGAATGCTTGGCCTATAGGAAGTGGCACTATTAGGAGATATGACCTTGTTGGAGTATGTGTAGCCTTGTTGGAGGAAGTGTGTCACTGTGGAGGTGGGCTTTAAGGTCTTATATATGCTCAAGCTATGCCCAGTGTGGCACACAGTCTCCTGTTGCATGTGGATCAAGATATAGAATTCTCAGCTCCTTCTCCAGTACCATGCATGCCTGCATGCCACCATGTTTCCTTCTGTGATGATAATGGAATAAATGTCTGAATATTTAAGGTAGCCCCAATTAAATATTTTTATTTATAAGAGTTTCTGTAGTTACGTGATTCTTCACAGCAATAAAACCCCAACTAAGACAATCAGGAATTCGAAGTCATCCTCAGCTACATAGCAAATTTGAATCAAGCTTGAACCGCAAGAGAACCTGTCAAAAACTATACAGTCTGTATGTCTTAATGGTTTATCTTAAACCAGCCAAATAAAAAAAAAAAATAGCCCATTGCCAGGTTTTTGGTGTCAGATATATGATGAGATCTCTGTTTTAGAAATACTCTCAGCGGCTAGAGAGATGGCTCAGAGGCTAGGAGAAATATTCTCACCACATAACACATTAAGTTTGGAGCTGTGGACATGAGGCAGAGGAAGAAACTAGAGTGACCATAGTTTCCATTTCTTTTGCATCCCCCATCGTACTTGGAAAAATTCTATTCTAATTTGTGTGATAGCTAACAATTCATAAAAGGGGGAAATTGGAAAGAGTAACATCTTAGTTAAGGCCTCTTGGGAGAAAAGTAAGTTCCTATTACTGAAGACACCATGCACTTCAGACACAGGCCCCAGAGGCCCCTGAGCTTGAACTGACTTGAAAGCTAGCTGATGGCTGGCTTTCATGGAAGAGGGAATCATCCAACAGTCCTATCCAGCTATGACACCTATAAACCACAACAATGAACAACACAGTATGATAATCCTGATGTGGCACATGCACCTTGGTGGTAACCAATATTTCACTAGTTGTGTTAAAGGCCTTCTCAATAAGACAGCAGTCAAGCCTGGTACTGGAAATCTAGCCAATTAACAAGCACTGGTGGTGTTATGAACCATTGAGAATGATAACCACCTCTTCCCTATATGGGTAAGGGAAACTTCTCTTTGCAACAGATGGCCACCGTTACAGGAGACCACAACCAATCAAAACACAGAGCTGTGAAGTTTAGCCCTAAGGCCAGGGAAGAAAGTAAGACAGAACTCAGGGTGTGCCTAAGAAAGGAGGGTTTCTAGCTATTTCTTGTCATCAACTTACTTTTTAGATATGCTAAAGGGGGCCAAGAAGGAATGGCTCACTGTTTCCTTGCTTTAGTATACTCTTTCTGGTCAGTTTTAGGCTACTATAATTGTTTCATCTTTAACATTACAATTAGTTAACAAATAGCCTGGAGTAGGCCAGTACTGGCTGGTTTTTAATCAGGCTAAGAAAGGCAAGCTCTTGAAAAATAAGTTACAAATAGCTGGAGATTATCTATTCTAGGGCTTGAAATTTGTCTGCTTTTAAAGTCTTTAAATTCCTTATCTCCTGGGCTATTGTTTGTAAAAATAACTTTTATTTGCTGCCCGATTAACCTAGGCCTAGCCCTAAAAGCTTCTAGCTTCCATACACTCTAATTTAGGCCTAGAATGTTTTCAGCCTCTGAGACATTGCTGAATACACTCACCTTTTCTAGTTCTTTTTGAAATCTGGCTGGCTGGTTCAATTCAGCTGTTCTGGCTTAAATGCCGTTTCAAATCAACTGATTCAAAACTGGCTTCTCTCTTGGCTTCTGACTGAATAGTTCTGTTTGTCCTCAAACTAATTCCGTCGCTCTGTTCTCTTCTTTTGGCTCTTTCCTTCTCTGTCTTCACCTGTATCTAGTTCTTTCTTCAACCTCTCTCTCTGTAAAACTCTCCTGATAAAAACCGCTTCTGAATTCCACAAACTGAACTGCCATGAACTCACTCCACTACACTGCCTCTCAACTCATTGACTCTCCTGACCTGACTGAACAGAACTGACTAGAACTCAGGTATCTGCATGCTTCTGTCCTGCGGTTAAAGGTGTGTCTGTGTTTCAGCTGGATCACACAGACCTAGAAAGTTTTTGGATGTAATCTCTTGTCAGAGCACCCCTGTTCTGAATTTAAATTCCTCTACAGAGAACAATGTGGAAGAGTGGGGGAAAAGATTGTAGAGCTAATATGAAAGGGGGAAATCCCAGGAGGCCTCAATCCTACAGAAAAGAAATATAGGCAACTAAAGAAGACTAAAACTGTGAGAAATTGTTTTCTCCTGGGAAGAGCACGCCAATTGGTTATCCAATAATAAAAATGGTCATCCCTGAATACATCCAAGTGGGGTAGTTTGTACTTAAGTATTTAAGAGTGTGTGTATCTATGTGTGTGTGTGTATGTGTGTTTATGTTTGTATGTAATAACAATTAAAAAGGCAATGAATTTGAAAAAGAGCAAGGAAAAGTACAGGGGAAGGTTTGGATGGAGGAAAAAAATAGAAAATTATGTAAGCATTGTTAGCATTTAGGCAGCTTGCTTCTTGGTTGCCCACCATGTGTGTGCAGACAGTTCAGCTGTGCCTGAACAAGCAATTAAAGGACCAACCTGCCACTTTGTCTCTCTCTTACTCTTGCGCTCTCTTACTCTCTGTCTTTCCTCTCCTCTCTTGCTCTCTCCACCTCGCTTCCTTTCCTGCGGGGGGCCCACCATTTCTCTCTCTTTACTTTTCCTCTCCTTTTCTCCACCTCTATCTAATAAATCTCTTTCATATAATATCTGTTGTATGTGTGGCATCATTTTAAAATAAACACTAACATTTGGTGCTGAAACCCGGGAGAGCTCTTCTAGCAATGTTCTAGACATGCTAGAATCCCTCTTCATATGCTTGCCCACAACAAATCTTTCACACCCTCATCTCCTGTGCCTTTCATGATACTTAACCTGTTTCTGCCTGCCCCTGCTACCACATGCATCTGTCCTGCTTTCAGCAGCTGTTCAGATGTGTTTGCGGCCCACGACAGAAAATTTTCTCGATCATGTGCTCTGGTCTTTCATGATCTCTTGCTCATGATGGACTTCACTATTAGGTAAGCCAAGCCTCCAGACCTGCCCACACAGCATGGAAGGTTTTAGAAATGCCCTCAAACGGCTTTAAATTTTGCCATTGCCTCAGTCCTCACTTGCGTGCTTATGTGTGGAACAGGGTTTTTGAATTGCGCCAACACCCATTCAGCAGTGCCTCCTATGGACAGTTTAGAACTGCCGCTGAGCAGGGACCGCCAAGTCATCAGCAAAGCCATGGGTCCTGCAACCCCAGTTCTGTTTTTTTTTTTTTAGGGGGGGGGTAGAAAGGGTTTATCTGCTTAAACTTCTACATTAGTGTTCATCACTGAAGGAATTCAGGGCAGGATCCTGGAGGCAGAAATGGAGGCAGAGGCCATGGATGAATGTGGCCTGCTGGCTTGCTCCTCATGGTTTGCCAACCCCAGTTCTGCCATGTTGCTGCAGCTGCGCATGACTTCTCCTTAGCTGCCATTTTGATTTTGGGGTAAAAAGGTTGGAGCCATGGCTTCACTGTCATCTTCACTATGGGCAAGCCCATGGTTTCACTGACGTCTTAAGGCAAACAAGGGCAGTCACATGATTGGCAGCCATCTTAGTTATAAAAAATGTTGTGGTTTCCCCACTGCCAGCTGCTTTCACTACCTTGTTTCTGTCCCACTGTTTTCAGAGCTGCAAAACTGCAGTCTCTTGTAAATCCTAAAAGGCCACTGCACCTCTTCCTACCTCCACTCTAGAACTGCCTATCTGCCCCTATCCTTTTCTGTGGATGAGATTCCCTCTACAAGCACTCAGCCTTACTGCTGATAAAGCCCTAGTTAGGACCAAGGAAATGATGTGTGCACAGATTTTATATGAAAGAGGTTTATAAGATGGAGATGAAGAGAGAGAGAAGGAGAGAACAAGACATGACAGGGAGATGGAGATGAGAGGGTGCCTCGACAGAAAAAGGGGAGAGAGCAGGAAAGTGAAAGAGTAAGAAGGCAAGAGGGCAACCAAGTGGCAGGTTGGTCCTTTTAAGGAGCAACTTAACGATGCCTGAGTGGTGTGGCTACCTGGCAGGGGACAAATGATGGCATCATAGGTTGCTAGGCAACACAGAAGCAGGCTGCCTAAATACTAACACTCCCCTTTGGGAAACCTCTGGCTTCACGTATATTCGCCCAACTCAAATATCTAATATCCAGTAACACATTGCCACAGAAAAAATAAGAGGTCTATACTGCCCCATCCTACCAAAAGTCAACTCCACCAGGTAACTGTTTGAAATGGAGCCAAAGGGGACACTGGTCCTGTACGGCTTGCTGGCAGACTGGCCTCTGGAAGTCAAAATGTTCCCTTGTAGGACAACTCTATACCCAGCCATGGAGAATCAACCAGCACAAGAGCCACAGACACTTCCAGCCTTCGAATTCCTTGGCCTGGCAGAGTACAAATAGTAACATTGCAGGTCTGTTTTAACCTCACACTTAGGTCCTAGGGACATATTGCCAACTTCTGTCTTGGGAAGCTTTGGGGGCTTTCTTAGTCTTCATACGCAGGAGACCAGGCCTGAAGCCTCCTAGAGTTCCTACTCTCAGGTCTAGACAGCCTAGTTTTCTACCAAACTCAAAAAAACAGGCCTCAGATGTAACCTTTTACCATCCTTTAGCTAAAGGACAATAAATGTTCATAGCAGTCTCACCTATGTCTTATAGTAAATAATTAAATACAAGGCTTAAGAATACAAAAGTTTAAATTATGAGGACCTAAAAAATGTTTTAAGGCTGAGAAATTCAAATTATAAAGGCTGCAAAGTCTAAGGTGATTTAAGGTATCCTAAATAGGTAAAAATGCTTAGTATTTTCTCCTGTTGCTATGCTACTGTTACTTTGCCTGTCCAGAGCTTTGACCTTTATCAATAGAGCTCAGATTTATTAATCTAATTCTAATAAAAAAACATTCCACTATACCACCTACTATCATAGTTCCAAGCTCAAGATTTTAAATCTCCTTTGGTTTGTCTTTTAAGTATAGACTTAAAAATAGTTTCTCATTGTGGTAGACATATACATCCAGTCTTCTGGATCGAAAGGAGCCTCCCTTTTATAATGTGTAATCATACTAAAAGTTAAGATCAAATGAGCTTTTGACCCTTCTAATTCACAAAACACTTCTGCCTTTTCAGAGATCACCTTAAAGAATGTTTATGCTGTTAATATAAATGTATAGGTCTACTGCCATTTTCCATAATGTATATTTCACTGCAGAGTACAATTGTGATGCTAACATGTCTAAAGTTTTAGCTCCTTTGTAAAACTTAAAAGGGATTCTTTTAAGCTGCAGGAAATCCACCTGAATCTACCTCTCAGGTCAGCTGGGCTCTGGATAAATACTGTACCTATTGCCTATCTCAGAGGATAGGATTCCTCCCCTTTCCCTGGTTTTGGGACTTCTCTTTCCTGGCTACTTGATTGCTGCATTCCTACATCCAACACTAGCTGATTGGTGAGTCTTCACTTCTGGTTCCTACACTTCCTACTGCTCTTGCCAACCTACCTCCAAACCCTTCATCTAGGACCTTCTTCCCTGGGTATGATTTTCCCTCTACTGGCACAGTTTCTCTCCCTCCCCCTCTTGCTCGTCTACGAAATTCTAGCCAGGTAAACCATGTCTGCTACATGCAATTGTGCCCTTGGTCTTTGGTCAATTCGAGCTGTTAGAACAGATTGTGCCATACTAATCTACTTACTGAGTCAAACCTTGCTCTTGGGATGTCTTGATAGTTCACTGATTCCTACTTGCTCAACGGGAATAGTCCATTTGTCCATTCATCCAGATTCTCCTCTGGGATGTCTTTTGGAGAGTTTCAGATTTCTACACTTAGTGCCTGCTTTAAGGGCCTCTGAGCTTACATGCTTCTGCAACAAAACTTGGCCTCAGTTTTCCTTAAATGACAGATTGAAAGAAAAACCTTGTAAATTACTGTCAGCGATTGAGTGAATGGAGGTTCCCATGTTAAAGTCTCTTCTTTGATCCAAACCTTTCACCTCTGTTCACTCTCTCAAAGGTTCTAAATGTACACCTAAAGAAATTTTCTCCCTAACCTACTTAACTTTGTCTTCTGCCTTTCTCTGGACCTCTGAATTGCTCTGCTTGGCTTCAAACTAACTTCAGCAATCTGTTCTAAATTTCTGGCTCCTTTACATTCTCTGGCTCATTTTGTCTTCACCTGTGTCTAGCTTGTCCTCGCTCTGCAACCTGTCTCTCTATTACTGTCCAGTGAAACTTGCATCTTTTCTCTCTCTGCTTTGCCCCTTAAGTAGTTTCCCATTTCTCTCTCTTTTTGTGAGAGTTGGGCACTATCCTGTTCTGTCAAGTCTTTCTCTGATTTGTCACTGTTTCTGCCACTCAATTATATATTACTTTCAAACATAGGTACTTCCTTCTACAAACTAACTTTACCTTCATTGTCTGGGATTACTGCCATGTACTGCCATGCCTGGGTGCAAGCTTTTCCTGAAACTTGCTCTATATCAGGCTGGCCTTGAACTCAGATCTACTTATCTCTGTCTCCTGAATTAAGGGCATGTCTATATTCTAGTCATATCATACAGATGTAGGAGATCTTTGGATGTGATTTCTTGCCAGAACAGCTATGTTCTGAATTAAAACTCCTCTGCACAACTGTGTTTTTAAAACCATAAAGTTGATAATATTAATGTGGTTTTGGATAAAACATGAAATGAAGTTTATCATGCAAGGGGCATAAAACAAAATCAGGAGGAATAGGGATAAGGGTACATTTTTGTTATGTCAATTGTCGTTATAGGTAGTTCTTTGCCCCTTTGTTCAGGAGCTCCTTCTGACAAAGCATTCCAGCCTGGTAGGTGGGACAATGGACTATGTATTCTCTTTTGTAATTACTTACAGCTGACATTACATTATCAGGGCCCAGGAAGGCTGAAAAGACTAGTCAGAGCTGGGCAATGTGACATTTATCAGAAGCATCTGATTAGCCCATCCAGTTGAAAGACGGGAAGCAATCACATTGGCTGGAGGACTGATTTACATCAGCTTTCAGCAAGTTCAGAGCTCAGCAGTTTGCAGTCTGCAGGTGATCCCTGGATGGAGTATGTCAGCCAACCGAAAATCTGCTGAGACAAATATAGACTAGGAACAGAATTAAAATTTCCTAGTAATTGGGAAAGATGAAGAATCCCAAAAACTAAAGGAAAAATTTCATTTTCAGGAACAGGTAGATATTCTGACCTGCAGTCTATTTGACTTGTGGCCGGTGGACCCACGTCATTCTCTGAAGATTATAAGAATCTTTTTAACTTTACAAAAGGAAACAAATTGGCTTGGGGAACAATATAAAATTTGTGTAATGTTAAAGCTCTGAACAGTCTTAACATAATAGTACCTTAAATCATTTATCATCATTGACATTTTTACATCCTCCACCCTTCATAACTTGCATTTACCAACTTTAAAACATCATTTTAGATCCTCAGACATCTTTTATAGTCTCATAACTCATCTAACCTTCATAACTTGCATTTACCAACCTTAAAACATTATCCTAGACTCTCAAACATTTTTATATCCTCATAACTACTCTAATATTTATAACTTGTATTTAAAACATGTTTTTAGTTACTAACCTTAAGACATAGTAAAAAGTTACTTAAGGAATAGTAAAAAGTTGTTTCTTTCATTAGTTTAGTCTTCAGACCCATTAGAGACCTGAAAAGGATAAGTTATAGCAGCAAGTATAATCCAAATGGCCTATGTATCAAAATGGCAGAGGTTTACCCAGTACCCACACAGCCACCCCGTTAGGCTCCAGTCATTTTGATGGCTGTGTCAGAGACACAGCTACCAGGGAAGCATCAGTCTTCAGCTGCCAGGTCTAGAAAAGCTGAGAAGTCTTTCTGTGGAGGAGGAACTTGGGAGACTGTCCTTACTTTGTCTTAAGCAATGAGCGGCATCTCCATTGTCCTGCTTGTCCATGGTTTGGGCAGTGTCCTGGCAATGGGTGACGCCTTGGGGCAGTCTTGCCCAGTGGTTAGCATTACCATAATACTGGTGGAGTCGTCAGTACCCTATATCTTCTTAGAGACCTTAGGGTCACCACTAGAAGCTGGGGTCTCTGTCGTAGTAATCTTTTTCACTAAACATTTAAATGCCATTTTCATCAGATCTTGAAGTGGCTGAGGACCATCTATCTAAAATGTATCTAAATAGACAAACATTTGTTTTTAGTTATCTACTTTTTGTTTAACTTTGAAAACCTATATAGGAGACCAAATAAAGCCCATCCTAGCAATGAATCATGACCATAAACACAGTCATAGATATTCCAAAGAATACAATCATTCACAAGGCAACTGACCGTCAAACTGCATACCCCAATCATCTTCAACAGTCCATAATAAAATGACAACCACTGAACTGAAGCGCCTTCAGCATTAAGAGCCCTAAATTTAGAGACTGGGGACTCTCCTGACACCCTATGATACATCGCCATAGAACATAACAGTTCCCTGTATGACCCAGTTTCAACAAAACAAAACAAAAAACAAACAACAACAACAAAAAACCCCCCCAGCTCTCCTAATAATGCTAACAAAAACAAAGAGGCCACTCATATAAATCTGTCTTCGTTCGCCTGAATAGACCTCATGAGCCAGTGATTTTCATTTTCCTTTCAATGTTGTAACATGAATATATTTCCTTTGTAGTAAGATCAATTATAAAATAAATATCTGATTTTCAGGCAATCCTAGGCTATTTCTGTAAAAAGGTTTTTTGACACCTCCCCATAAAAGAGAAACTGTGTCAAGTTTTTTGTCAGACTGCCCAAGATCATTTTTTGTCAGGAACAGGTAGGAATTCTTTATAGTCTCTGGCAGTTAGTTGTTGTTATTAAGAAAAAAAAATCTGTAACTAATAATAAAAAAAATAAATAAAAATTAAAAAGAAAAAATCCCTATTGTTCAATTTTACCAATATTAGACAAATATAATGCTTTCCAATTAGCTGTCATCATGTTTTCAGTCTTACCCCAAAGGTAAAATTCACATTTATCAAAAATAGTTTAGGTGTGTTGTGTTGCTTTAGCTTTCTATATCTGTGACAATACTTGAGAGGACAACTTAAATGGAGAAATAATTTATTTTGGTTCATGGTTTCAGCCCATGACCTGTTAGCTCTATTACCTTGAGCTCAGCACAACGCATCATGCCTAGGAGGGCACAATGTGAAGGAGAGGGCTGTTCACCTTATGGTGGACAGGAAGCAGAGAGACAGACATTGGAAGGGTCCAGGGCAAGATGAATCCCAAGGACAGTTCTCAGTGATTTACTTCTCCAGCTACGCTCCAGCCCTTGCAGGCAAGTCCAGACTATAGCCCTTGTACTGCATGAAGCCAAAGACTGTTATGAGTGTGACCCAACACAAAATAATAAACGTATACAGAACATTATGAATTTTTTTTTGAGACTTGATTACACAAGTCTAGAGCACAAACTCTATATTGTGTCACAGTGTGAAAAGGCTGGCTATTTCTTTGGGTTTCCAGCACTTCTCTAGCTAATACCATCAGCTTGAGGCCAGAGCTTTGCACCTGAGCATGTGGAACATATTATATATTCAAACCATAACAAGTGGCAAATTTAAAAATTCACCACCTTATTCAGTAAACGACTTTGCTAAATAAATACTAGAATTTTATTAATACTGTACAGATTCTTTAATAGGTTTAAAAGATAATTGGGTAAAGTTAACATGTAACTAAAGGAGGCTAACACATTGATAAATGTATTACTATTTAGTAAATATTTGGGGGAATAATTTCATTTCAGTTTAAAGAACTATTGATCTAAATCCTATGTTTTCTTTCTCTATAGCGTAACTAGTTTCAATTAGGTCAAAGAATATAATGAAAAACAGAACAGCTTAATATCCATATTTTGGCTCTCGGTGAATACATTTTGGCTATTGAAGAAAAAGAAACTAATTCCAGAGAATGTATTTGTCAGAGAAAGTCAAGCATTAGAATGGAAGAAAAATCACTACAAGCAATTATTAAGCAACTGTTTTTTTTTTTTTTTTGCTTAAAAAACATATATCAAGCATTTGAATTAACACATGTACACATACATGTATGTATTTATATATCTTCTATATGGCCTATACTCAGATCTGCAGAATACTTGTCAGGGAAGGAATGTTGAAGAAAATACAAACATTCAGACATATCACACTGAAAAGGAGGAATACAGAATTCCACAGCAAATATGTGAAAATAAAGCCTATTACATCTGATTACAAATGCAGACCTTGAAAGAAAGTATTTGAAAGGGCTGGGAGGTGCCTCAGTGGGCAATGTACTTGCTGTGCCATCTGTGAGGACCTGAGTTTGGATCCTCAGAACTCAGGTCAAAGCTGGGCAGTGTAAGCCCGTCCTTCATAATCCCAGCACTCCTTCACCTAGCTGGGAGGTGGAGGAAGAAGGCTCCCTGAAAGCTCACCTGACATTTGCAGGGGTGAACAGGTGGCCCTGTCTCAAACAAAGTGGAAGACAAGGACTGCCTAGGAGGGTACTCTCTGTCCTGCACACACATTCCATCACTCACATGAAAACTCAGATATACATCATACAAAGACAAAACCAACACCCCCCCCCCCAAAAAAAAACCCTACAAGAGCCAAAATTTGATAGATATATAGCCAAAACGATGTAGTTACTGTTACACAAAGGCTTGGAATTTTATTTCAAGGCTTCCCCCAGGATTCTGGCTTCCCAACAGATACCATTCAAGGTCTCCTAAATAAATACAGTACCTGTGGTCCAACGTGCAGATGAAATTGAAGGTCATCCAAGCTTCCTTACCTGGGAGGAAGGCTTGTAGTGCTATTTCCAACGATTTTGATGTTTTCAAGTCAAAGTGTGTTTCTACGCTGAGGGTCAGTACAGGTCAAGGTGAAAGAATCTCCCAAGAGGCTGCAGCTACCTTTGATAAGATGAAGTCTTCTGAAAAAAAGGAAGAGAAGAGAAGGGGACAAGGGGAGGAGAGGAGAGGAGAAGAGAGAAGAGAAGAAGAAAAAAAAGAGAAGAGAAAAAAGAAAAGAAAGAAGGAAGGAAAGAAGGAAAGAAAGAAAGGAAGGAAGGAAGGAAGGAAGGAAGGAAGGAAGAAAGAAAGAAAGAAAGAAAGAAAGAAAGAAAGAAAGAAAGAAAG
>NW_026596149.1:17274502-17278658 GCF_907164565.1 Psammomys obesus
AAGAAAGAAAGAAAGAAAGAAAGAAAGAAAGAAAGAAAGAAAGAAAGTTCATTTACTGGTTGACTTGGAATCCCCTCCGAAGACCGGTTTCTCGTTTCTGCCAGGCTGCTCACGGCGCTTCAGCTCCCTTCCCCTAAAAACGGTTAGCGAGAAATCGGATTAAAATCGTCCAGCAAGAAATCTGGTTTTCTTTAATGAATGTGAACTGTTTGAAAGTTATGATTTATTTTTAAAAGTGGCAGAACCAGGTATTTTGATCGCCGTCTTCTGTGAGAAGGTCTTCTTGAAAGGTTAAGGCACGAAGGGACTGGATACTTTGCTTGCCGGGATCAGTGTAAACTACAAGGAGGCCAGTTTTGACAGCTAGGCACATTTTGCACGTGGGCACGGGTTTTGGGAACTAGACATTTTGCCCAGGACACATCTTTTACATACGAATACGGGGATCTAGGCTTTTCTTCTAAACACAGGATTGTTAATGGACGCGTATTAACACCTGCAGCGAGTCTACGCGGCACTCATTTTGCACACTTCTGTTTTGCCTGTCACACCCTTTGGCGGTGAAAGCAGAGTAGGGACGCTCAGGTGGTTCGAGGCAGAGCAACAGAAACTACAACTCCCAGCGGTGACGACGGAAGCAGTCAGGCCCCGCCCAGCGGCCTGCGCTCCGGGGTAGGTCCCGGCTCAGCTCTCCGCTTGGGTCCCAGTGCCGGGAGCCAGAACGCCGGTAGGCAGGGGCGCCCAGCCGGTGAGCCGCATGGAGCCGCGCGCCGGGGACGGCTGCTTCCTGGGAGACGTGGGTACGTGCTTCGCGCCGCAGAGGCCAAGGGCAGCACACAGGGGCTAGAGCCAGGAGCACGAGATCAGATCTTCGGGACAGAGCAAGTTCGTGGATGGCCCTTTTCCGGGAGAGATGGGCACCGCTCGCCGTTCCTAGTTGGTGATCCCAGGCGCTAGGGTAGGATGTAGTCATTCGAGCATGTTCCGGGTGATCCTGAGCATCTCAGACCAGCTTTTAACGTTTGTCACCCTTGTTCCAGGCTGGTGCACTGTGGGGCTGGTCATCCCTGTGATGCACCAGGTTTGGGAATCAGAATCGGCGGTCTACCCGAGCACCGCACACTTCGGGAATCATGCGGGGTCATTGCCCAGTTCAGCGGCAGAACTTGGGAAGTGTGTGTGCTTTGGACACTGGTTGGCAGCCTCAGGAGGAGCCCACTGCGGTCGCTGCACCACCTCCTGGGCGCTTGGTGCAGTGTATTGCGTTCAGGGTTACAGCATCCTACCCTGCAATCAGTGAGCATGCTCCAGAATGAGGACACGGCCCAACGCTATGACATGCCTTGCGCCAAAGAAGTATTCTCTCTATTTTGGGGGCTGTCTTAATCCGTAAAATGGGTTCGAAGGCAGAGGAGCATTCTCTGGAGAAGTCATTTTTTTTCTTGCCTACAAAGTAATAATATGATAACAACGAAAGTGTACTTCACAAGCTTGGAAAGAAAGGAAAAAAGACAAACAAGCAGCCAGCCAGCCAGCCAGACAGAAAGAACAAAGCTAAACAAACCAAAATGCTTCACCCAGTATTTTTACACAAGTAAAAACAGTAATATGAGGAAAATCGTATCTTAAGGGTTAATTTAGCTGACTGGGAAATTGCAGTCATATCAAGGTAGATAGATATTTTAATTGATTTTTGTAAAAGAAACACCTTCAGAATGAGCAAAGACCATTTAATAAACCTGTGTTTTTCTTGGCACTCTAGGCTGGCGCAAGACTTTGACCCTGATAGCATGGTCAGTATTTGATTCACGTGAATCTGCAATGGATGGCTAACCACGGAAGCCTATTGAGCATACATTTTATTTTGTTCAGGTAGAGGTTAGTTTGGCATCAGAGCCAGGCATGGTGGAACTCACCTGTAATCCTAGACCTTGGAAAGCAGAGGCAGTATGGACATGGATTCCAGGCCAACCTAGACTATGTGGCAAGACCTTGTATTTACATAAATAAAACTATATCCCAAGTATATTTTTCTGCATAGCTTGTATAGGAGAAAATCACACTCTTAATATAGTGGTTGCATACATGTTAGGGTTCTTGGATATTTTTGATGTTGTCATTCCAAAATTTTAATATGCTTCTCCAAAAAATATGTCCTGCTGGTATTTATATTTCCAGCCTAAATAAATGAGCTGAATGTGTTGACTCCAAAACACTATTACTCTTCCAGCAGAAATGGAGCCCACCATAGGAACGCTAATCGCGTAGCATTCTGACCTGTGATTCTGTATTCCTGTTCTACTGTAACCAAAATATTGATGCATAACACTTTTTAGGTGGTTTTTGCTTGCTTATGTAGATGTAGTCCTCTTCTTTCAATTTAATAAGGTCTTTGGAGAGAAGAGACAGAAAAGATATTCCATGTGTCACTGGGAACCCCCTAGCTTTAGCATTCTTTATTCCTGGGACCACCCAGTCTTAGCTAGGAATCGGGAGGTTTTTCAATGCTTAGAGTGATGCTTTGAAGGGTTAGAATAAAAAAACTTATCCTAAAATAGGAACTCAAAGGGAAGCGTGACAAACGAGTGTGAAAAAGCATACCTGAGGCTAGAAAAGGTTTTAGAGGCAAAAATAGTAAGTAACAAACGCACTCTTATGAGCAACACAGCACATTCTTTCTTATCTTCTTCACTCCTGTTGAGGAACTTGAGAAAAGATTTGCCTTTGAAACCAGCACCCTTATTTTCTTGTGAAGGAGATAAACCAGGCATGGAGGCATGCAGTTGTAATCTCAGCTGCTAGGAGGTACAGACAGGAGGACTATGAGTTTAAGGCCAGCTCAGTCTACTACCATCATCTGTTCTCAAAAAATAAACAAACGAACAAGAAAAGACAGGAGGAGAGGTGAGGGCTTTGTCAAGGGAAGCCCAGGCTCACTGTGTTCTGTGGTCAGGACTTGGAAGGTAAGGGAGTGTACCTTTGCTTATTAAGCAGTGTAGGGTGGCTAAAGGCAGGGACAGAGGCAGGCAGCAAATTACTGAATGAGGACAGGAAGGAAAGGGTGAAGTTTAAGTGTTCTAAGTTAGTGAGTTTTCATCAATGGCTGCTGTGGAGGGGACCCAAGGTGCTATTGTCACTACTTCCTGTTCTTCCACTTCTCTTTCACTTTCGCTTACTCTTTCACTTTCTTTTACTTAGGCTTTTCAGGTTGTTACTCCCTTGTCTCTCTACAAAGGCAAACATTTTGGTTTTTCACTTCACCGTATTATACACACACATATATATGTATGTATATTATGTGTGTGTGTGGAGATTATGCCCCCCCCTTTTTTTTTTACATTGAATGAATGTTAAAGTCACATTGTATGCCATTTCTATTACATTTTTTTTTTTGTCAAAAAATTTTTGGAGACTCAAAACATTTAAAAAGACAAGATTGAGAAATACCTTAAAAACTAACAAAAGCAGCTCAAATTTCAAGGTAAGGATTTCTACAAATAAAAAGATCTATTTTTCTCTTGGAAGTCAAAGTGCCTCTCAGTTTAAGGTCTGCTAAGATTTAAATACAGACTGCACAATTAAAGCTTGATGATAATGACCAGTAACACTTATTAAGTGCCTATTTTGGGCTGTTCCTGGGCACACACATTATGCTTAGGGATCACAGGCTCCTAAAGAACGGGCACTGTCGTCTTTACAGTGGGGAGGAGGATAAACCCTCAAGTGTACAAAGAGGCTGGTCTGTTCCTATACCTCTACCTATGCTTGTATTCCTTTGCCATCATTATAATGATGTTTGGAAACCAGTTGGGAGGTAAAGGGAGAGTACACTTGGCTCTCCTTGCTGATGTGTGCGTTGTGGTGTATTTCTCAAGTCCTCAGCTCCAGAAGTCATCCTTAGGGGCACAGATCTTAGTTTTCTGAGGTTCTAGGGAATAAGTCACGTAGGACCTGGACTTTTCCCTGAGAGCTGAAGAGAAGCGTGCTTTGAAGGATCTTGTTCCCACTCATAGACATCCGTACTTCTTCCCTGGTGCTTTCCCAGCATGGTGGCTGTCCTTTCCATCTGTCCCTTCATCTCTCCCACCCTTTCCACCCTCCCTCCTCCTTATCTATCTATCTATCTATCTATCTATCTATCTATCTATCTATCTAT
>NW_026596149.1:17278668-17294685 GCF_907164565.1 Psammomys obesus
TCTATCTATCTATCTATCTATCTATCTATCTATCTATCTATCTATCTGGTCTTAGACAGCCCAGGATGTCCTAGGAACTAGCTCTGTAGACCAGACTGGCCTCAAACTCACAGATCCATCTGCCTCTGCCTCCTGAGTGCTGGGATTACAACTGTGTCCTAGCACTCCCACCCCCTTAAATATTTTTATTTTTAGTTATTACATGATGTGTGTGTCTCTCTGTGTGTGTGTGCATGTGTGTTTAAATACAGTGCTTACATCAGGTCTTTTGGTGTTGGAGTTAAAGGCTCTTATAAGCTGCTTCACTTCCTCTGGAAGACCTGCGATTCTCTTAACTACTGAGGCATCTGTCCAGATCCAAGCACTGTTTTATGCTATGCTGGGGGTCAAACCAAGGGCTTTGTGCATGCATTCAAGTGCTATACCAACTGAGCTTCATCTCCAACCCCCAGATCCTCTTTAGCGACTTGCTTTGAGTAAAATTGCTCATCCATATTGCATCAAAGAAGGTATCCCTGATATTTGACCCCTATTCACAGTCACAGTGATGGACACTTTGTCCTGAACATGTCCTTGGTGTGTTTGAAGATGCTCTTTTTTGGAGTAGGCCTGCCAACTACTGAGAGATGGCTGGGCTGCAGAGAGGTGATTTCAGTCATAGCTGTGATCCCTGTCAAAGTTAAGGTCAAGTCCAGCCCACCATTGGATGTGTCTATAGTATCCTGTGGAGGAAGGTCTCTGGAGAGTTGGCTTGCTCTGTACTGGGCAGGCTGGTGAAGGATAGCCACACTCTTAGTTTTCTTGGAGAGCAGCTGGGCCTGGGCTGCTTCCTGCTCTGCACAGACATACAGCAGGTCTCTACTGTCTCTAATTAACTGGGATAAACCAGCGGGGAGGAGACAGGCAAAGAAGAAACTGTTTTGCTGCTTATCCTGGTATGAATAGTTACACCATAGCTGCCAGGCCAGGAGAGTCCCTGGTGTTCATTTGGGGCTCCCTGGAGCTGGCCCTGGCTCACTATTTGTAAAGAATTCATGGCTCCATCTCAGAGGACCAGGAACTGAGCAGATAAACAGGGTAGGATGACAGTGGGAACCAGAGACACTGCTGCATCTGGGGCTTTTCTCAGAGATTCCCCAGTGAGGTGAAGCAAGGATTCTAGACTGCATTGAAAAGAATGTCAAGATGAGTCAGTAGGAAGTTTATTAAGTTGATTTGGTTGAGGTTTGTTAAGAAGTGACAGAATATTCCCTGGGGCTTGCTGGCCTGTCTGTCTGGCCTGACTGGTTAACTCCAGGTTCAGGGAAAGACTCCATCTCATTAAATAATAGAAAACACAGTTAGGGAAGACATGTGAGTTGACCTCTGACCTGACATACATGTGCAGACATGTACATGTGCACCGGCATCACACACGAAGAGAATAGAAGTCATTGGAAGACAGTGATCAGCTCCCACGTGACCAACTTATTGTCTGGCTACATGAGGAGGAAGGGAGATGGGAGGAAGCTGGTAACAAGAGACCAATTATATAGCAAAGACTGAAGACCGGGCTCCAGCCCCAGAGGCAGCTTGACAAAACAGTGCAGGGTCTCAGGTTTCCAGTGCAGCACCGCCCCAGAGAATATAATGCTGTGGTCCACAAATGGGGCGATTTATCACCCCAGCCTGAGTGAAGCCTGACCAGCCAGCTTCTTAATTGACTGTGTTTTCTGTGCATACTCTTCAGCAATCTATTTAAGGTTCACACCCACATGCTCTCTTTCTTCCTTCCTTTTTCATTATATTTCCTGGTGCTTACTACTGGTCCCTGATTTATAACCCTAGAAGAGACATTTGGTGGTGAGGAGTGTGAGACAGCCTAGGTGACTAATGCCTCTCCTCTGCTAGAATGTTATCTTTTGGTGATGTCGGTGAGCAGGTGGCAGCTCTTTCCATATGCAGGCTCTCCCCTGGCTTTTTGTTCCTGTAATGGCTAACATTTCTTGTTGGCTTAATTGCACTTGGAATAACCCTGGGCAGTACACCTCTGGGTATTTCTGTGAGAGCCTTTCCAAGTGTACAAGTAAGGACAAAAGACCCAAAGGGATGTGGTGGCTCCAGTCCATGGGCTGGGGTCCCAGATGGAAGAAAAAAAGGAATAAAAGGAGAGAGTGAGTGGAGCACTGGCATTCATCTCTCTGTGCTTCCTGCCTGTAAACACAATGCATGAGCTGCCATGCCTTTCCAGCTAGGATGGATTTCGTCTCTTACCCTGTGCCAAATAAACTCTCCTCTCCTTATGTTGCCTTTGTCAGGTGTTTTGTCATGGCAGTGATTCAGTAACAAATACAGTTACTCTTAAAAATTTTTTTTGAAAACATTCTATTTTTATTTTGTGTGTATGGGAATTTGGCCTGCACGTATGTTTGTGTGTCTCTGGTGTTCAGTGCCACCAGAGGCCAGAAGAGGGTACTGGATCCTTCAGAGCTGGATTACAATGGTTATGAACCATCATGTGGGTGCTAGGAATTGAGCCCGGGTCTCCTGGAAGAGCAGCCAGTACTCTTAATAGCTGATCCACCTCTCCAGCACTTTTCTTGAATTGTGGTAAAGAGCATATAGCCAAGAGTTACCATCTTAACTTTTTCTGATGTAGAGTTCAGTGGCATCAGCGCATTGCACATTTAGCACACCCATCACCACCCTTCGCCTGCACAACTCCCCTTTTTTCCCCCGACTTTTTCTTTTTCTTTTTTTTATTAATTAATTCAGTTTACATCTTGGTAAACTGAATTTAGGTCTCTCCCTAAATTCATCTAGGTCTCTCCCTCCTCTCCTCCCAGTCCCACCCATCCTCCTGAATCCTTCCTCCTCCTGTTTCCTCAGAATGGGAGGAGGTCCCTAGCCAGACACCCCAGCTCATCTATTCACATGAGGACTGAGTCTTTCTCCCCTGTATCCTGGTAGGGCAATCCCATTACGGGGGAAGTGATAAAAACAGGATATCTCCATGTCAGATTCCCAGATTCCCTTGACAATTTGGTCCACATGAAGCCCAAGATGCCCATCAGGTATTTATAAGTGGAGGTCCTAGGTCCAGACCATGCATTGTCCTTGGTTGGTGCCTCAGACTCCTGAGGCCCCTCTGGGCCCTGGTTGATTGGTTCTGATGGTTCTTGTTCCCACTCTTCCACCATTACTTCTGTCTATTCTGTCCCCTTTCTGATTGAGATTTGCACAGCCTCCCTAGGGTCCTCCTTGTTACTTATCTTTGTGGTGTCTGTGCATTGTAGTATGTCTATCCCATACTGTATGACTAAAATCCACATACAAGTGAGTATATACCATGAGTGTCTTCTGGGTCTGTGTTGCTTCACTCAGGATGATCATTTCTTGTTCCATTTGCCTGCAAATTTCATGATTTCTTTGTTTTTAATGGCTGAGTAGTGTTTCATCATATAAATGTACCACAGTTTCTTTATCCATTCTTCAGTTGAGGGACATCTAGGTTGTTTCTAGTTTCTGGCTATTATGAATAAAGCTGCTATGAACATGGTTGAGCAAATGTCCTTGTTGTATGATGGAACATCTTTTTGGTGTGTGCCCATGAGTGGTATAGCTGGGTCTTGAGGAATGGCTATTTCCAGTTTTCTGTGAAAGAGCCAGATTGATTTCCAAAGTAGGTGTATAAGTTTGCACTCCCCTCAGCAATAGAGGAGTGTTACCCTTTTTCCACATCCTCACCAGCATGAGTTCTCACTTGAGTTTTTGATCTTAGCCATTCTGACAGATGTGAGATGGAATCTCAGAGTCGTTCTGATTTGCATTTTTCTGATGACTAAGGACAGTGATCATTTCTTTAAGTTTGTCTCCACCATTTGCAATTCCTCTGTTGAAAATTCTGTTTAGCTTTGTACCCAATTTTTTAATTGAATTATTTAGTTTGTTGGTGTTTATTTTCTTCTTTTTATTTATACAGCATTCTGCCTGCATGTGTGCCTGTGCACCAGAAGAGGGCACCAGATCTCACTATGGATGGTTTTTAGGTACCATGTGGTTGCTAGGAATTGAACTTAGGACCTTTGGAAAACAGCCAGTGTTCTTGACCTCTGAGCCATCTCTCCAGCCCCAGTGTTTAATTTCTTAAGGGCTAATAACCTGCAGAACTCTTTATAATGCAAAACTGACTCCATGTACCTATTAGACAACAACTCTTCATTCTCATCAGTTCTATCAACTTTATTCAGCCATAGACCATGTATACTAGGTGCTAGGAACACAGTACTGAATAAGCAAAGCTTGACTGACTGGCAAGTTAGCTGACAGTCACAGCTTGCCTTCCTCTGTGATACCTCCATGCACTTGCCTGAGTGGGTACTTGGGACATTTCGTTTCTGAATTCCCATCACTGGAGATGTTCTTCCATTGTCACTGTTGTGGTGTTCTGAGTTGTTTTTGTATTTGCCTTGCCCCTGACTGGGAGCTGCCGACTATTGCATCTTACACATCTTTGTACACGGAAGTGGAGAGTGTTGCTTCCATGCAGATACACTGCTGAATGGATATCTGGCAGGAACTGCACACGGCACGTTAGCTCCACCTCAGGGCCTGTTCTGATCATACCGGCCTCCTTTCCCTCCATCTCTCCTCCCATCCCCTCCTCTTTTCTCCTCTCCATTGCCCTCCCCTCCATCTCCTCCTCCTCTTCTCTCCCCACCACCTTGACACAAACCTAAGACCTACCCTGTCATCCTCTTCTTCTTAAAGTTGCATGAAACTTCTGTTACTTTGGGTTTTTCTCCTTCCACATTGACTTTAAGCTGTTAATTAGCTACTTCTCATTATTCCCTCAAACTGTATATTGCTGCTTGTGGGGCACATTCCTCTTGGTAAGGTTCAATGTGCAGAGGTACATGTGTGGAACTGCTGGAGGCAGCAGTGAGCTATAGATCTATCTGTATAGGGCCAGGGGTGGGAGATGGGGTCATAGTGTGAACCAGATTCATAGCACAGACACCCATATATGCCCTGGCAAGAACATTGAGCGCCACCCTCTAGCTAGTGGGGATTGCTTATGGATTTTAATAGTAGCATTGGGCCCAATGACATGGCCACATGTGGCGCCTTGGCTGCCAGTGGGCCCTGAGCCTCATGTGTATTCCTTTGTCTTGAGGGAAGTAGGAGGGTCTTAGTAAGTGTTCTGTTTCCGCTTCAGGTTTCTGGGTGGAGCGCACCCCTGTGCATGAAGCAGCTCAGCGCGGTGAGAGCCTTCAGCTCCAGCAGCTGATTGAGAGCGGAGCATGTGTTAACCAGGTCACTGTGGACTCCATCACACCCCTCCATGCAGCGAGTCTGCAGGGCCAGGCCCAGTGTGTGCAGCTGCTGCTGGCAGCTGGTGCCCAGGTGGGGAGCCATTTGAGCCAGACAGCCACCTAGTTGCAGCTGTGGAGTTGGTGGGACAGGCTCAGGAGAACACAAGAGAAGAGAAAAGACTGTAAGGTGTGTAAACACATGGATAGGACAGGGTGCCCCAGTGAAACTGCTTAGAGTGCTGAAAGCCACGGGAGGAGGCGGGATAGTTGCTGTGGGCCAGAGTAGGGAAGTGTTTCTACATTGGGGCAGTGTTAGCAAAGCAGTTTAGCACAGCTCTGCTCTGAAATGGCCAGGGGAGAGCAGGGCAGCCACAGACCAGGTAGACTGTCTGGGAGCAGTTGGGTCTGGGGCTGAATAGTTGCCATGTAGGTTCAACAGAGTTCTTATCTCCAGGCTATCCAAGTGAGGTGCTGGCAAAACAACTGGGGTGAGGTGGAGAAAGAAAGTAACAAAGCACACTTCTGACGTGCTTGTTTCCGCTAGTATGCATATTCATAGCACAGTTAGTTTTAGCTGCCAGTGGTTTCCATTCTGCAGGCTACCTGCCTGCATGTTTGGCAGAGGTGGCAGGATCTGATCTGCCCTTATGCTGGTGTTTATGAAGCACTTACAAAGCCTAGTCTCAGAGCTCACCAATTGAGTGCAGAATGAAGGCAATCCACCATCTACTCTTCCCCTCCCCGAAGCTTGGACTGGAACAAGTTGCAGTTTTCAGTGTGTACCCGCGCAGAAGCCTGTCTCGCATAAATTCTAAGTGTGTTTTCCCAGGCTAGGGCGTTGCCTTGTTCCTGGACTATGATTTTCACCAAGATGAGGCATGCTAAGCAGTCTGGAGCACTTCTTTTTAGTCAGAGCTTGAGTCGAAACCCAGCTTGATACCTGCTTCCCCAACCCATAAACACTTCCCTTGCTCTGGTCCACAGCAACCATCCCACTTCCTCCCATGGCATTTAGCACCCGAAGCAATTTCACTGGGGACACCCTACTTATTCACAGGTTTGCACACCTTATAGTCTTTTCTCCTCTCAGGCTCTCCTTTTCTGCCCCGTGTTTATTATTTGCTTGGGGTTGTAGTAAGGGTGAGGTTGAGTTCCATCCTGCCCTCGAAGGGAGGAAAGCTTCTCCAATGAGGGATGTCTATACTTAGGAGACGCCTAAGCATTCGTGCCCCCAATCCATACATCTTTCTCTTTGAATCCCCTTGCATGGCTTGGTGCATTCCAGCAAAGTAGGACGTTAACTTTGCAAACGTGAATCTGCATAAAGATCACAAAGGGTCATTACATTCTTCACCTAACCCTCTGACATCTGCTTCTTCTGTCCTTTGAGGTGGATGCCCGAAACATTGATGGCAGCACCCCTCTCTGTGATGCCTGCGCCTCAGGGAGCATCGAGTGTGTGAAGCTCTTGCTGTCCTATGGGGCGAAGGTCAACCCTCCTCTGTACACAGCATCCCCACTACATGAGGCCTGCATGAGCGGTGAGTGTTAGGGACCATTGAAGTCACTTAGAGCCCAAAGAAGAATGGTGGCCTGTGTGGATGGTGTGGGGAGGCACCAGTAGGATCTCCTGGTTCTTGTCTTGAAGAAAAGAATTTAGTCAAGAGTCGTAAACAGTTTAAGCAGAAGTTTATTTATCAAAACCAAGTAAAACAAGCACTACACAGTGAGATTGGAATGGGCCATCCCAAGGTATGAGCAGCCCACAGAATTCTGAGTTGTGGATTTTAAAGAAGTTTTCATGAGGTTGGTGGCCTATTCTCCTCCTAAATTATGGTGGACCAGACTTTCCCTTTAGGGTATTTCCTTATGATCCTCTAAGACAACAAAACCCATAAAAGAAGAGGTGTGTGTCAAAAACCTCAGTGCCAGCAATATTATAATGATGTCAAGTCATTTGGGCATATTGCCCTTTATTCGCTTGCACTCGTGGGGAAATGCCCCTGTGCCTTAGTCTCAGATAACATGGGAACAACCTAACTGAAGCTTCAAGGTTATCTTTCCACGAAGGGGCGTTTGACCATCAGGAGACATAGCTGCTAACATGTAGCTACCGTGTTCCTTGGTTACTTCACATCTAATGCTTCACCCACTTGGTATCAGTGGGACTTGATCTGAGGGAGAGATGGAGAAATGAGGCAAAAAGTGACTCAGGCTAACCTGGGAGCAATGGCACGTATGAAAAGAATTTATCTGGGAGCAGGGACCTCTGAGAAAGGGAGAGTATATGTGGTGGTTGTGATGTTAAGATGAGCTTGGCCAATGTGGGTGTGGGGGCTCCGTTTCAGGGATTGGGATGGTTGCTGAGTAATTCAGTGATTTGAGAAGATGGAATCTGTGGCCAAATCTTCCTGGGAAGAAGAGACTAGGGCCCAAGCCTTGATCCAAACAGAAGGAGGAGCAGGAAAGAAGCAACCTGCATAGTGAGAATGCCAGAGACAGATTCCTTCATTCAAGAGACCACTGGCATGCCAGAAGTCATGTGTGCCTTCTGAATGCTCCCTAGACGTGGTGCAGGGGGACATGGAGATGAGGGACAGGTCATAGTCATTGCTGCCTGTGTCTAAGTGGTTTCCCGCATCTTCTGTCCTCAGCAGAAAAGTGGCCATGACCCTGTCATTTCACAACCAAGCATGCTAAGAATTCCCAAGGGGAGAGAAAAGAGGCCTTCAGATTCTCCTAGAACCATGCGGCATTACCAACCACTTTGTACATTGAGATATAAGCTGTTTCACCTCTGTTCCTTGCAGGGCCACCTTTTCAGCTGCTGTTTGTCACGGCTGTCCATTTCCAGTGTATGTATTTATGAACATCTCCATCTTTCCCCATTTGTTTTAAGGGAGCTCCGAATGTGTGAGGCTTCTTATTGACGTTGGGGCCAATCTGGAAGCACATGATTGCCATTTTGGGACCCCTCTCCATGTTGCCTGTGCACGTGAGCATTTGGACTGTGTCAAAATGTTGCTCAATGCAGGTAGGCTACTGTTTATCTGAGTGGTTGACTTACCTGGGCCATACCAGCAGAGGGCTGGGTAGGGGAAGCAGACAGACTGGTTCTTCCACTGTTCAGAGAGACCTTATGCCTTGGTGTCTGTATCTATAAAACTAGAAAAATAAAGCCCATTTTCTCATGCATTGGGAATATTCTCAAAAATGTTCTCATAATGGCTGGTATACAGTCAATGCTCAGTAAATGCATCTGATTACTTTATTATTTATTTAGGCACATACGTGTGTGTGTATGTGTGTGTGTGTGTGTGTGTGTGTGTGCATGCGTGTGTGTTGTACATGTATCAGAGGGAGATATCAAGTGTCCTGCTTTATCACTCTTTGCCTTATACCCTTTACACAGAATCTCTCACTGAAGTTTGACCTAGACTGGCAGCCAGCAAGCCCTAGTGATCCTCCTGTCTCTTCTCCTCACATCGCCACAGGGCTAGGCCCAGCTTTTTAGATAGGTCCTGGAAATTTGAACCCAGATCCTCTTGCTTGCATATCAAGTAGTCCTACCTGATAAGCCATCTCCCTAGGCCCACGAATGGTTGTTTTTAGAGAACCCAGGCAACTGTTTATAATGTCTGCCTGATAAGAGAGTCAGAGGTATCTGAATCTGAGAGTCAGAGGTATCACGGGAAATGGTGTTGGCAGAATGTAGGAGAATGGAGCATCTGGAGAATCTGGCTTGTGGCAGTATTTGAAAAAGGCTGCTTATACAGAGGTTTCCAAAATGAACAGAAGGTCTCCACGTGTCTTTTTGTGGAGATGAACTCTTTTTGTTTGTTTTTCCGAATACTTAACTCTCTGGCTGGTTGAATCCATGAATACAGAACCCAACAGTACCCAGATGGCTGTTGCCATGAAGAAGCCAATTATAACTGGGTAAACAGTGAAGGTCATTTCTTGGTTCATGTAACAATACATGAGAAGTATAATGTAAGTATAGATGGTCATTTTGATCTCATGGTTCAAGAGTGTCGCTATAACTTTGAAGTTTGAAATCTCCTTTCTTGGTGTTAGCTCTCTGCTCTGATAGTGAACACTTGGATGTAGCAGATTCACCATGTGTGTGTGTGTGTGTGTGTGTGTGTGTGTGTATGACACACATATGTAGGAGCCTGCAGAGGCCAAGAGGGTATCAGATCCCTGGAGCTGGAGTTACAAGCAGTTGTGGGAACAGCCTCTCTCAGCCCTTCAACACTTTACATTTTAAGACTCTCCTGTAGCCGTTTCAGAAGGGTGAAGAGTCTCCTTCCCAGGTGTCACTAATGTGCCTCCCTAATGCTCCATTGGCTGAAACTAGGTCTTATGACTATAGTCCAGCTTTGTCAAATTTTGATTGGGTGACTTAAACCAATTACTGTGGTAGAGGAAAGGATATTGTACCAGTCAGAGCCCACCCTGGAGGTAAGGGTAGATCTGCCTGCTCACCCCACCCCAACCCCCTAAAGTTTTTACAGGGAGATTTCTATATATCCAGCAAATGGAGTATTAGTAGAATTGGGTGCAGAGGCAGTCCTTCTTCCATGGAGGCAACTAAGCATTGATAAAAGATGTAATCTGGGCCAGAATGTACCAGAGAAAAAGAAAAGAACATTCTTTTTTTTTTTTTTTTTTTTTTCAGGTAACGTATAATATTTGTGTATAATGAAAAAAATTTTCCATTTTAAAACATTTTAAAATTTATTACCATTTATTCACTTTGTATCCCAACTGTAGGCCCCTTGCTCGTCCCCTCCCAGTCCTGCCCTCCCTCCTTCATCTCCTCCCATGCCCCTCCCCAAGTCCACTGATAGGGGAGGACCTCCTCCCCTTCCATCTGACCCTAGCCTATCAGGTCTCATCGGGACTGGCTGCATTGTCTTCCTCTGTGGCTGCGCCCCCCTCCCCTGCCACCTCAGGGGGAGGTGATCAAAGAGCCAGCCACTGAGTTCATGTCAGAGACAGCTCCTGTTCCCATTACTAGGGAATCCACTTGGATACTGAGCTGCCTTGGGCTACATTTGTGCAGGGTTTTAGGTTATCTCCATGCATGGTCCTTGGTTGGAGTATCAGTCTCAGAAAAGACCCCTATGCCCAGAGAAAAGAGGATTCTGAGCCTTTATCCAAACCAGAACTAAAGACAGGAAGAGTCAGGAAGAGGTAAACCAGATGCCACTTTAATTTCTGATAGGCTCCTTCAACAGGATTGTGTTTTCTTTCTTTCCCTTTGGACTGCTTTCTCAGTGAGCTATTTCCAACCTATATAGAAGCAGAGAGAAGTAGGTATCACATACAGAGTTTTATAAAAGCAATGGTATTCTGTACTACTGAGGCTGAGTCACAAGCCTGTGGGGGAACCTAAGGAGAGCCACATTCCACGGCTCCGGAAAACATGCAGCATGTGCTTCTGGCTCCGCTGGAGGACCTGAGCCCTATATGGAGTGGTCTTACGTACTCCACAGGTGGGCAAAGAGGTGGTTGCTCCTTTTCTTTTTATAGGTAGAGATGCTGAGTGTAGGAACTAGACTGCGTTTGTGGAGGAAGAGAGCTGGTGAGGATCAAAGTCCAGTTATTATGGTTAAGTAATTTTTCACCTGATCACTTACAGTAAATATTTAACTCTTCTGGAAGCGTCCAGAACTGGGTAGTTGAGGATTATTTACTCTTCCATCTCCTTGGCAGAGCTCATGCTCTGGGTATTGAGTCATTTGTGTGATGTTCCAGGATTGTGGCTGTTTCATCTGTGTGTTAAGGGTGTGTTAGGGCAGCCCTCACTTCACTGACTTCTGTTTTACTCCAAATCATATTAATCCTATTTTGTTTTGAAGTGGGGATTTTGGTAATGAGCCAGCTTTGACCCCTTCTTTCCCCCCCCCCCCCCCCCCCCCCCCCCCCAGGCATGGAATTGATAGTTCTTAAAGCCCAGAGAAGGAGTTGGTTCTTTTACCACCTCTCTGCTTGGCCAAGACATAAAATGTTCATTGTGCCACAAAGTCACTCCCTCATGGCATTATTCCCTCCCTCTCTTTCTGCTACTGCTCCAATTTTCTAATAAAAACCAGTCAGTGTTGGTCATCTCTCACGATTTCTGCTTTCAGCACTAACTTGAACCTGTCCCTATTGCTGTGTTCACACTTGAGCTGATGTTTCCAGTTGGCGTCCTTCCTCCCCCTCTTTCCTTTCTACCCAGTCAAATCATGCCAAGCACACATTATGGAAAATTTTATTGTTTACTTTGGAAACGCCACTTTGAAAGAGTCACTCATCAAAGACTTATCAGAGGAGCCATGGGAGCAAACAGCGAGGAAGCAGGGGTGGACATTCCAGATCTTTCCTGCTTCCTCTCTCTCTCTGACCTTGAGGGAGCTTTGCTTCCTTGTGTCTCTTTCTCTTTTGTTAACATTGAGCTAATCACATTCCTCCCTGGCTGGCGAGAACATGGCAAGAATCAATAAGAAAAAGCCGTTTGGACTTTACATTCTGTTAGCTTTACAATTTAGTTTTCATTACAAATTGCGTATCTAGCATTAAAAATTTTATTTTTGTATGATGATTACCACAGTCTACTCCTATAAGCAGGGGTTGAAAGAAAATCATCTGAGGTAAGAGAGTGATTGGATTGTAGGGAAAGATTTTCTTTACTGCTTTCTCATACCACTCTGCAATTCATATGTATGATGCCAGCCTTCTCTGACCAGAGGTCTCGGGGTTTTGCCAGGAGGAATGGAAGGCGTGTTCTTAGGATCACACTGAGGCCATTGTGATAAACACAGCTCTTAACTCCTTTAGAGGGCTAAACAGATCTTAGAGCAGAAAGTAGGGCTTTCCAACTATGTTTTGAGCAGTGGAACCATTACCTACAGTGATCACTAAACAGTGGAATGTTGCTGGCATAGCTATGATTTTATGACCATAGTTTGAAACTGTAATTTGGGGAATTTATTGATGCAAAGATATTTGCTTGGTTTCTTAAAAAAAATACTTTAATCTTTTCCTAATAATTGTTAACTATTAACTTTTTACTTGTTCAAGAGGAGTCTTCAAAGACGTTAACATCTTCTTCTAAATTCTAAGGCTTTGGAAAATCCACTATATTGGATCCACGTAGTGATTGCTATGTGTCAAGAAAGACATTTTTACATCAACCATTTTTTTTTATCAAAATCTTTAAAGTTTTTAAACATTTAACTTAAATTTTTATTTATTGTTATTGTATCCATATGGGTTCAGATGTGCATGCCAAAACACATGTGTGGCAATCGGAGGGCAGCCTTGCGGAGTTCATTGTTACCTTTCCTCTCTTTGCGGGTTCTGGGAATCCAGCTCAGAAGTCACCAGGCTTCTGCTGAGCCATCTTGCTAGTCTCAAGGTCTTCATTATTTGTTTTTAAATGTATTTTAAAAGGCTGTATTTATCCATACCACTCTGAAGGTATCTATTCTTGTTTGAGCTAAGAAGCTGAGCCAGATCAGACCTGGTTAATACTTAGACAGTAGGCCTAGGAATAGCAGGTGCTGTAGGCTTAAGTTGCTGTATTTAGCTGCAAATTATCTGAATCTTTCTGTATGCCTCCAGATAGATGAGGAAAGTGGAGCTAGTTTCCAGCTAACTGTTCAAGTACTTTATCTGTTTCCCCATTATCTCTCTCAGTGTACAAAAGAATATATTTAGAGAATATTCATTCTTTCACCAAGCCAGTTATTATTTTGAGCCACAGTGCCCACAGTAGAGCAGCTGTGTCACTTGGTATGTCTGTGTCCAATCTAAGCACAGGCTGCCACATTTTGGTGACTTAGGATGAGCCCCTAGAAATCTAGGGACCTATGAGGATGGATTACAGAATACTCTGAGCACAGACTCAGAACAGACATTTGATGCATACGAAGCCTTTCACTTTGCTTCATATCACACACATCCCTGACTTTCAAAAGGAAAAAAAAATATTACTCTTGGTTTTACAAGGGCACTCTATTTTGATTTTGCTTTCTGGGCGGGGGTTGCTTTTGCGCTCTGCCAAAGGGTGATGTGTAGATCAGTCTTCCTCTTGGTTCCACACTTTCCCCTTGGTAACAGACATTCTCTGCTCTGGCTCCCCAGGGGCCAATGTGAATGCAGCAAAGCTTCACGAGACCGCCCTTCACCATGCAGCCAAGGTGAAGAACGTCGACCTCATTGAGATGCTCATAGAGTTTGGAGGCAACATCTATGCCCGTGACAACCGGGGCAAGAAGCCCTCGGACTACACATGGAGCAGCAGTGCCCCGGCCAAGTGCTTTGAGTATTATGAAAGTGAGCCAGGCTCGGTTGTGCAAATACTCCCCTATCCCAGGCTGCCCGGAACTACTAACATTCATCTTGGGTCCCCATTTTGCTAGTTCTCTTTGCATTTATGCTGGCTACATTGAGTTGAGTCCTGAGTTCCTGTCCTTCCTTGGTCACCAGGATATACTACGAATACTTCTGTTTCTGGGGACTGTTTTGTGCTGAAACATCAGCTCTTGCCATATCCCTGTGGCCTATGGCTCCACTGAGGAAAGAAACCTATAGTCCTATGATCTGGCTACTAGCACATTTCCTGGCATGAACCCTTTACCCACACCTCATTTGGCTAGATGTGTGACAAACAAGCCTCTTAGCCACAAATTTAGTTCTTTGCTAAGCCTATTTGCTAAATAGCAAGTGCCAAAAACAAGCCAGTGACCCCCTCCAACAAAACAGAAGTCGTCTCTAAGCCCCAACCCCATGAGAGGAATTCCTGTGGATATCATGGGAACCTTATTGCCTGGCTTCATTGGTCCCCGGCTATCTGACCTTTTGGGCTCTTCCAGCTCTGCCTTCACACTCATTAGGTTGCAGGGTGTACTTCTAGGAACTATCCTCATGTGTTTCCTTGGTCCTTTTTTTGCAGAGACACCTCTCACCCTCTCACAGCTCTGCAGGGTGAGCTTGAGGAAGGCCACTGGCGTTCGAGGGCTAGAGAAAGTCGCCAAGTTAAACATCCCTCCCCGGCTCATTGACTACCTTTCCTACAACTGAGCTGCAGGTGGGGAGCTGGGAAGGCTGGTGACCAGTGTGGCTTTCACTGTACTGTGCCTAGCCCTGGGCCCTAAAGAGTTCTGCCTGTTTTCCTGTAACACCATTGTTTGCTGTAGATAAATTGACGCTCCTCTGTGTTCTTCTTGGCCGTCCTTCTAAATGTCTCCTGAACCCCAGAGAAGATTTCTGAAGCATCAGGAGGCCAGTGTCTGGCATCACCGCTGTGGATGTAGCCCTTGCTCATCTCCTGGAACTAATGCTGTCACTCTGGGGTGGGCTAAGTTCTCCACGTTTCCTCTTGTCACAGACTTCCCTCAAAGGCACTCAAGACAGTTCAAGGTGCATGGGGAATACTAGAGATTCAGGACTCTAATGTTGATTATCCTATATTTGTGTGCCGTGCTTAGAAGCGTCAGGTTCCAAGCACTTGACCCTGTGCACTGGGATGCCTCTTCTGGTGGCATCTTGTCACTTGGGCAGTCTTTCTGGAGCAGCAGCTGGCACTTTCTAAGGTCTACCTGCACCCAGATAAATCACTCAGGGGCTTTATAGATCAGAGTGGGGAAGGCTCAGGATTTGTACCCCCACCTCCAGCCGTGTTTCTTGGGATAATTGTCTCCAATATTAGGATTCAAATTGTCAAGTTTATATTGGGGCCTGAAGAGATAGCTTAGGACTAGAGTTCAGTTCCCAGCACCTACATCAGGCAGCTTACAATGGCCTGTTACTTCAGCTCTAGGGGATCCGACACCCTCTTCTGGCCTCCTTAAGCACTCACACTTATGTGTACAACAAACACACACACACAGATAACTAAAGTAAAATCTGTTAAAAAGTTTATGTTGGAAAACCTTTAGATTAAAAATATATGTATATCTCTCTCTCTATATATATATATATGCATTCATATATATGTATATATCTATCTATCTATATATATGCTATAACAAGATTTGTAATGAGCCATTCAAACACTAAAAACAGTAGAGAATATGAAAGTGTAAGACTTGAACCAGATGGGAATGAGATTCATTAGCCAAGTCAGGAAAAGTCACAATTCCTTCTTATAGTAATAAAAGTAAGTCCTTGTACATTGTGGGTGAAACATTAAATCTAACATTCAGACTGAATTTTCCTGACTAATATTCTATATCTTACTAATATTGATACTACCCCATATACAATAGGGAGAACTATACCAGGAAAGGTCACAAGTTCTGAATAAATCCATGTTTCTTCATGCAATAGTAATAATCATTTTAAAAAGGCATTGGATTCTGCCTCTTTTATCTTTGTAACAGAATCTTGCCTCTAGTAATAAAACCCAATAAAAGCTCCATCCAATATATATACTCTTTGGTATAGAATAAGGTTCTCCCACCATTATTGTCCAATAAAAGTGGTTGGATGAATTTTGTCATTGTGTCTTATTTTCAGGGACAAATGTGCCAGGACTGGCTTTATTCTATGTGAGATGAGTGGGGTCACTTCCTGTCCTAGGGACCTGATGACTAGCATTTTGGGTCCTTGCCCACTCTTTCTTTCTTTCTTTCTTTCTTTCTTTCTTTCTTTCTTTCTTTCTTTCTTTCTCTCTCTCTCTCTCTCTCTCTTTCTCCTTCCTTCCTTCCTTCCTTCCTTCCTTCCTTCC
>NW_026596149.1:17294785-17297866 GCF_907164565.1 Psammomys obesus
CTTCCTTCCTTCCTTCCTTCCTTCCTTCCTTTTTTTGTTTTTCTTTTCTTTTCTTTTTTTTTTTTTTTTTTTTGAGACAGGGTCTCACTACAGCTCTAGCTGTCCTGTAACTCACTCTAGACCAGACTGGCTTCAAACTCATAGAGATCTGCCTGCCTCTGCCTCACAAGTGCTGGGATTAAAGGCGTATACCACTACTCCTGGCTCCTTGTCCACTATTAAGCAGAGCTGTGATGATAAGAAAAAGTTTCTTTGCTTCTCTGGACCTGAATTGTTTCAGCTATGAAGTTGGGGTAACAGGTCAGGCTTGGATCAGAAAAATGATCTTGACCAACCACTGGCTGATCTCTTTACCTTACAGGTAAGGAAGTGAGACCCACTATCTTCATAGTTTTTTTTGTGGGGCTGAAGTTGGATGACTGAAGGATGCTTTGATAAGCCTTAGGTGCTTCTCGAGGGTGAAAGGTTATGATTGTTTTCTGGTTTTGTTGATGTTTGTAGATCTTATGCTTGTATAACTCACTCTCTTCTGACTTTTGGAGGCTGCTGTATCTCTCAGAAGGTACCCTTGACATCTTGAACTTCTATGGGCAGTTGACAGTTTGGAGAAGATATTTGTAATAAATAGAATAAGTAACATAATCAAAAATATAAAACTAGGTGGGCATGGTGGAACTCCAGGAGTTTGAAGCCAGCTTAAATAGCAAGTTTCAGGCCAGCCAAGGCTATATAGTGAAACCCTGCCTCAACACCCCCCCCCCACACGAACATGCACACACACAACTATCTTTTGGTAAACAATTAAGAAAAGGGGTATTTTTTTTAAAGATTTATTTATTTATTGTATCTAGAGTATTCTGCCTGCATGTGCGCCTGCATACCAGAAGAGGACACCAGATCTCATTGTAGGTGGTTGTGAGCCACCATGTGGTTGCTGGGAATTGAACTTGGGACCTTTGGAAGAGCAGCCAGTGCTCTTAACCTCTGAGCCATCTCTCCAGCCCAAGTAAAGGGGTATTATCTGAATATGGTGGCACATGTTCGTAATCTCTGCATTTAGGAGGATGAGATAGAAGAATAACAAATTTGAGATCATTCTTGAATACATAGTGAGACCTTATTTCAAAAATTCAAAATAAAGCAAAAGTCTAACAGTCCAATAAATATAACTTAGCAAAGAATATGAACAAGAAATTTACAAAAGGGAAATCTGTAAGTAGCCAATCACAATAAATTCAAGTTAATGAATATTTAATTCAACGAAATGATACTGTATATTATTGTTTTATTCAGACAAGGTCTGTTCCAAACTAACTTTAAACCAGTCTTTTTAATGCTGAGATTATAGTCATGTCTACCACATCTGATTCCATGTATCATCAAAAGGAAGATATGACAATTCTTATAATGTTGCTAAATCATACGGGCAGAGGGAAATGCAAAGTCTACTAACAGGGGTCATGCTGATAGATTCATTCTGGGAAGGTATAGGATGACATACATAGTATGATTAAAATATATACTGTATGTTTGAAATAGACCTACTTTGATATAAATATTTCCTAATGACACGTTTAGACATGTAAGGAAATGCATGGTGGATGTTTGCTGAAGCTGTTTATAAGGGACTATTCTTTTGGTACTTACATGCTATAAAAGTTAAGATGACTCAGGTTTAAACAGATCTCAAAAATACAACAAGAGATTTAAAAGGTGACAAATCTTGCCTAAAATTATATGTATCTACTCATGTACATTTACGAATAAATCAGGCTGTGTATTTAAAAACACCTATGTGTGAAGTAGATGTGTGAAATAAAAGAAACTAAAGACCAATATCCTTGTTCTGGTAAATTCTGGGAAGTGAGTAGAGACATGTGACTTCTGTATAGGAACAAAGGGGATCCCAATTCTGATATTTCCGGTCTGGAAAGGTAATATGAATTAAATACAATATAATACTATTATTATTTAACATTGGGAAGCAAATAGAAACTTAGTTGTTAAAACTGGCTGTGGTGGTTCATGCTATTCACCCCAGCATTCAGGAGTCTGAGGCAGGAGAATCTCAAATTAGAGGCCAGTGTAGGCTATATAGCAAGACCCTGGCTGAGAAAGAATAAGACTGAGGGAGCAAGAGGGAGAAGAGGGAGATAGGACACATACACAGTCACAGAATGAGACACAGAGAGACGGACATAGAGGTACCACTGAGTTTTAGTGTTTTTCTTTGTTCTTTGCCTTTAGGTTTTTTATTGTGTGTGTAGGTGTATGTGTATTGTATGTGTATGGATGCTTTGCTTGCATATATGTCTGTGCACCACATGTGTGCCTGGTACCAGTGGAGGCCAGAAGAAGATGCAGATCTCCTGGAACTGGGGTTACAGATGATTGAGAGCCACCATGTGGATGCTGGGAGTCCTCTGGAAAAGCATCCAGTGCTCTAACTGCTGAGCCAAATCTCCAGCTCTTCTTAAAAAGTTGATGCATAGAGAAGTATCACCAACAGGCAAAAATGTCTTTTTTTTTTTTTTTTCCAAGAAACAAAAATGAGAGACCTGTACAATTGTTTTAAACTGAATTCTCTGCGCTGTGAAACCATGGTTTGGGTTGCATGATCTCTGTTCCTCTATAGGCACAGGCTCTTCTTTTTTTTTGTTTGTTTTGGAGACAGCGTTTCTCTATGTAGCATTGACTTGATCTATAAACCAGGCTGGCCTTGAATTCACAGTGATCTGCCTGCCTTTGCCTCCTGAGTGCTGGGATTAAAGGTGTGCACCACCAAGGCTGGCTTAAGGTATTGGCTCATATTTTGGACCCACTCTTAGTTAAGCTAAACCTTGCAGCCTTGGCTATGCTGCTTGGCTCACAGACTGGCCCTCATCTCCAGTGAAGGAAATGGCTGGGTAAAATGCCCTTCAGGGATCAGCCTCACTGCTCCTACATGGCCCACCCCTTAGATGATGCCAAGCCTTCTAGTGTAGAGATGCTCTGGACAAAGTCCCCAGCTTTAAGCCTTACCTTTGTAGAGATAATAATAATAATAATAATAATAATAATAATAATAATAATAATAATAAT
>NW_026596149.1:17297876-17298907 GCF_907164565.1 Psammomys obesus
ATAATAATAATAATAATAATAATAATAATAATAATAATAATAATAATGCTTTCTAAGAGACCATTCTGCAGCTGCATCAGCCCTCCCAGCTTTGTGCTGTGCTGGCTGCAGGACAACCACATTCCTGGGTGTCCCCTCGCCTCTGTGGGTTTGAGGTAAGGAGCTGGAGGGGGAAAGAGAAAGAGTACTGATGGATTCCAGAAATTGTTTATATATCTGGGCACCTTATAGTCTTCCAGGCAAGGAGTTGAGAGTTATCTTTTTCTGTACCTCTGACATGCTACCTACAATAATCCATCCAACTAGCTAACTCTTTTGAGAGTTTGGAAAATTATTTGGGACAAAAAGAATGCTTGGTTCTTCCCGATTACTTGATTAGAAAGTCTGCTTTCCTTCAGGGGTGACATCTTTCTCTTATGAGCAGGAGAGTTATTTTATTCACCAAAGAGAGCATAAAAATGGGTCTGAGAACAAAGCCCTCCAGCCCACGCCTATTGTGAGCAGTTGAGCTGGTCCAGAGGCTAAAGATGCACCACAGTTTGAATGAAAACATGCTTTCAGTTGGTCTAGTCTAAATAGTGTCTCTGAAAAGCCCCTTCATTATGAATAAATGAAGAGATTCATATTCGCTCTTGCTCCCACTTATTTGTTTAAATAAGATTTTACCCCCTTGCAGCTGGTCTCCAGGTGTGTGTTTCTTGTGCTCATAGCCTTTGATGCTGGGCAAAATTTGCTCCTGAGCTCCAAGCCAGGACATTTCCCTTGCTTATGGGTCTGCATGCTAAGGACTCAGCAAAGGCAACTCCCATTGCTTCTTGGTATTAACCCAAGTCCTGAGGCTCATTCTACTCCATGAGGGACACAGCAGTGAGGCAAGACAGGAGGGAACATTCACTCTTTACTTGGCCCCCTTTTGACCTATAACTCCTTAGCTTTCCTTTTCTTCCACCTTTACCAGTGTTTTGTTTCATGTTCTCCAGTGGGCACCAATGATATATATATATATATATATATATATATATATATATATA
>NW_026596149.1:17299307-17385858 GCF_907164565.1 Psammomys obesus
ATATATATATATATATATATATATATATATATATATATATAAAACAAAAACCAAAAAAACCATAAAAAATGTTCTCCTCCTAGATTTCAGTCTTTTTTTTTTTTTGGCAAGAAACACACGAGTGAATCCTGTTTGCAGTGTGTGTGGCAGGCAATGGTCTAATTTCACAGGTTGGAATCTTCTCTCCCAGTGGGATGGTATTCCGGAAGGAATGAGCTGAAGGGTGGAACCTTTATGATTAGTGCCTTATTAGTTGACTTTTTTTCTTGATGTGACAAAAGTACGTGACAGAAGCAAATGAAGGGAGAAGGGGGTTGTGTTGACTCACAGTTCGAGGGAGTACAGACCATCATGGTAGAGATGGAGCTCTGAAGCTTTACATCTGGGACCATCAGAAAGCAGAGAGAGCTGAGGTCAGTTGGTAAGAGAAGAGGGCTCCCCTTTCTAAGGACTAGGGGAGGGGAATAGGAGAGAAGAGAGAGGGAGGGTAGGACTGAGAGGAGATGAGGGAGGGGGCTACAATTGGGATGTAAAGTGAATAAATTAAAAAATTAATTAAAAGAGTAAAATTGTGGTGGTGTGTGTTTGTAATCTCAGTGACAGGTGATTGTGTTCATACTCTCCCTTTACCCTCATGATCACATTGAGTCCTGACACTAGAGAGTTACTTTCCTCAGCGTATTCACCCGGGAACATGCCACTAGCCTGCAGACATTCTGATTTCCCTGAAGGACCAGAGATTCCAGTTTCTGCAGAATAATCTCCTAAGAAAATAACATGCAGCCAAGGACTTACTCCAGAGTGTTTTTATGAGGAAAGAAATTGTCTCCACTCTGTTGCTTGTCTGGAAGCAGTGGCTGCTTGAAACACAGAGCCATTACGTTGTGGTGTTAGCTCTGACATGTGAGGTTCTGTCTGAAGGTGACCATCTGGTGGGTGGGACATTTGCTTTGAGTTACTGTTTCTATATGGAAAATAGAAGTAACTCCCTCCTCATGAGGCAGCTCAAAAGGAAAACTTGATCTATTTGGAAAGATACAGTACACAAAAGAAATATAGTTCAAGGTTGAATGTTCTTATTCATCCACCGGAGAGATTTGGCAAACATTTTTGGGGCTTTTCCATTCATCAATCATTTACTATAGTGCTCGGAACATGAGGAAGAAAATAATGAGTCTCACCTGGTCTGAGGTAACATCTGTTATCCATGGGCACAGAGCACATTCAGTTACTGTGTTCAGTTACGCAATCTCAAGTGCTCTCCTGAATCTGGAAGTCTAACAAGGAGAAGCAGATGGCAAAGAGAAACCCAGATTTAAGATTTGCAAAGTGTATTTACTAGCTAGGGGATGTTTTCCCTGGAGGCAGAGAGCAGAGCGAACGGTTGACAAGAGACCTTTGTTGTGGCTTAGTAATCTAACTCCATAAGATCTGAGCAGCCAGGTCTTCTAAAACACCAGAATGCACAGACCACCAGTTAAACAGAGAGCAGAAGCTGAAGTGAAATAGGATTGTGCAGAGGAGAATGTAAGTGATTGAAATAGCGGTCCTTGAAGGATAGTCCATACATAGCCCACCAACACTCCAGAAACCTAGTGAATGGTAACAACTGGGCCCATCTGAGACTTATTTGAAATTCAAACAGTGAGCCCATTTGAACAAGAAACTGTTCATTTTAACAAGGCCTTCCAGCGACTCCAATGAATGGTACAAGTTTAAAACAATTTCATTAGGTCCCATTTATTGACTGTTGATCTTAGAGCCTGTGCTGTTGGTGTTCTGTTCAGAAAGTTGTCTCCTGTGCCAATGAGTTCAAGGCTCTTACCCACTTTTTCTTCAAACAAATTTAGTGTGTCTGGTTTTATGTTGAGGTTTTTGAACCACTTGGATTTTAGTTTTGTGCAGGGTGATAAGTATGGATCTATTTGCATTTTTCTACATGTAGACATCCAGTTCGACCAGCACCATTTGTTGAAGATGCTATCTTTTTTCCATTGTATGGTGTTGGCATCTTTGTCAAAAATCAGGTGTCTATAAGTGTGTGGGTTTATTTTAGGGTCTTCTATTCGATTCCATTGACCCACCAGTCTGTTTCTATACTAGTACCATGCAGTTTTTTATTACTGTTGCTCTATAGTACTGCTTGAGATCAGGGATGGGGATACCTTCAGAAGATCTTTTATTGTACAGGATTGTTTTTAGCAATTCTGGTTCTTGTTATTCCATATGAAGTTGAGAATTTTTGGTATATATTCACTTATAAGTGGATATTAGACATATAATAATATAGGATAATCATACTAAAATCTGTACACCTAAGGGAGCTAAGCAAGAAGGAGGACCCTGGGTAAGATGCTCAAGCCTTATTCAGAAAGGAAAAGGGGATAGACATCGGAAGAGGGTGAAACAAGGAACAAGATAGGAGCTACCACAGAGGGCCTCTGAAAGCCTCTACCCATCAGGGTATTAAAGCAGATGCTGAGACTCACAGCCAAACTTTGGACAGAGTGCAGGGAATCGTATGAAAGAAGGGGGAGATGGAAAGACCTGGAGGGGACTGGAGCTCCATAAGGAGAGGAACAGAACCAAAAAATCTGGTCCCAGGGGTCTTTTCTGAGACTGATATTCCAACCAAGGACCATGCATGGAAATAACCTAGAACCCCTGCATAGATGTAGCCTATGGTAGCTCAGTGTCCAAGTGAGTTCCCTAGTAAGGGGAACTGGGGCTGTCTCTGACATGAACTCAGTGGCTGGCTTTTTGAGCACCTCCCCATAAAGTGGGGTTGGGGGGACAGCCCTACCAGGCCACAGAGAAAGACAATGCAGCCAGTCCTGATGAGGCCTGATAGGCTAGGGTCACATGGCAGGGTAGACCTCCCTTATCAATGGACTGGGGAAGGGGCATGAGAGGAAAAGAGAGAGGAAGGGCTGGATTGGGAGGGGATGAGAGAGAAGGTTACAGCTGGGATACAAAGTGAATAAATTGTAACAAATTAAAAAAAAAAGAATTCTTGCCTAGGGAGCACAAAATCCTCCACTCAACCCTCAGCTCTGCATAAACCAGGTGTGATGAAACACATTGGTAATCCTAGCATTCAGAAGGCAATGATTCAGGAGGATCATCAGATATTCCAAGTCATCTGACTGAATTCCATGTCAATTTGGACTAAATAACACCCTTTAAAAGAAGAATAAGAAATAAGAGGAGGAAGAGGAACAGGAGGAGGAAGAGGAGGGGGCGATTAGAATTAAGAATGAGAAGAGAAAAAGAAAGGGAGAGAGGAAGGAAAGAAAAGAAGGAAGGAGTATGTTTAGAACAGAGCCTTTTGGTGTTATGGAGGGCTATGTCCGGTTTGTTGGCTAAGATCCTTGTCATTAGGAAGGGAATTTGGCCTATGTGTTTTTCTCATTTTCCTCTGCTCCCATAGCTGTGTAAACGCTAAGGAGTAAATAGTATAGTAATCTGACTAAGAGTAACAGATGCTAATCACTAGGACTCTTTTGCCTTAAACCAGAAGTTTTGTTGTTGTTGTTTGTTTGTTTGTTTTTTAATGGAACAGGTCTTGGGGTGGTAGGTTGTGCAGCCTACAGTTTATTGCACAGGCTGGCAATTTTTTTTTTTTTTCTGTTGAGGCTCAAATACTAAACTTTTAGCATCATCTCTTTCTGTAACAGCCCTGTTATTTTGGACAAAATCAGCCTTGCATAAGTGAGCATGAGCACCTGAAAGACTCTACCTAGCAGTGTATCAAAGCAGATGCTGAGACCCATAACCAAACCTTCAGCAGAGTGTAGGGAATCCTATGAAGGAAGAAGGAATTAGTATATCCAAGAGGGAACAGGGAATCCTACAAGGTCCAAATATATCTGAGCACAGGGGGCTTCTATGAGACTGTTTGTCCACCCAAGGACCATGCATGGATATAACCTACAACCCCTGCTCAGATATAGCCCATGGTAGCTCAGTATCCAAGTGGGTTCCCTAGTAAAGGGGGACAGGAATTGTTTCTGACATGAACTCATGAGCTTCCCCTCCCCCTGAAAAAGGAGCAGCCTTGCTAGGCCACAGATAAGGACATTGCAACTATCCTGAGGATACCTGATAAGCTAGGGCCAGACGGAAGAAGAGGAGGACACCCCCTCTCAGTGGACTCGGAAGGGGGCAGGGAGGAGAGGAGGGAGGGAGGGGAGGATTGGGAGGGAAAGAGGGAGAGGGCTACAGCTGGGATACAAGTGAATGTATAAAATTATTTAAAAATAAAAAAATATTAAAAAAACAAGTGAGCATGAGGCTATGTTTCAATAAAACTTTATTTACAAGAAAACATGTGGTGAACAGATTTGGTTCATGGGCCATAGTTGGGCAACCCCTCCATGTATACCACTGGAAAACATTTTAATTATTTTCTTAACGTTTCTTTTGTAGCTTCAAATGGCTGCCGTGGTACCAGTGAACATTACTCATGTTCTAGACAGGAAGAAATAGTTGGAATAAAGGAGTGCCTGCCTACTCAGGAAACCTTACAACACTGGTTTGTTGTTGTTTGCTTGTTTGATACACTGACATTCACAAAATGCTTACATTTGTAGACTGAAAAATAAAATGTAAGAAGACTAGAAAGTAAGCATATCAGCACCAGGTGCTGCTAGCACAGCTCCCCCCACCAGGAAATCAGTCTATCAGTCTATCAGTCCTTAGTTACTTCTTTCTTGTCTCACCTAACTTCACTCCATTATTTAGTTCTTAGAGAAGGCAACATCCCAGTCTAGTTTACAAAAAGACGACTTAAAATTTCCAACTCTTGCTTCAAAAACACACACAAAGAAACCACACCGAACATTTCAACAACCTCTTTCATGTTACTTGGAGTTCCAGGTGGAGGACCAAAGAAAGGAAGAGGCAGGCCAGGCAGGGAAAGAGAACATTAGGCATTGCTTATGCGGCAGTAATGGTTAGCGGCTTGAGAAGAGTGGAGCGGTGAGCTCAAAGCGGCTATAGGCTGTGATTGATGGTGCAAGATGGCATGAGAGTTACCTGCCCTACCCATTCAAAGGCTTGGAGAAGTAGTTTCCATGATGCCTCCTGATCACTGATTTTAATGCTATGCAAAAGCATTTTATTCAAAGACTAGGCTTCTGCTCAAAACCCAGGTATTGCTACATTTTCCGTGATCTTGACAGCAGAGATGAGATGAGGCCATGACTCTCCCTTTCCACCTCTCTCTCTGTGTATGTGTGTGTGTATTCTCACTCAATAATGCTAAGGATTGAACCCATAGCCCTGCCCGTGCTAAGCAAGCACGCAACACTGAGCTACATTCCCCAGTCCTTAGTCAATATTTTGAGCCACTTGGTGTTGCAGAAAACCCTTCAATTTTCAGATCCACGGACACTCACATTACTCCAACATAACAGTTTATCCATCTTGGTTATTTTTCATCACTCCTTCCCAATTTCCCAGAATGCTTCTTTTAGTGAAAACAGGATAGGACGAGGAAAAAAAATGCTCGTCAGCACTGAATCATGTAGAACTGGCAGAAAAGGAGGATAGGACATATTTGTTCCTCAAGCTTTCTCCTGTGACTTAGGTACACCTAGATGGTGTATTCCCAGTTATTACACAAATTCAATAAGTCTTTCTAACACCCAAATTGGCCACAGCTTCTTCTCTTCTGATTCTCCACTGGCCTTGTCTCTTCAATTTTTGCTTGATTTGTTTTGCTTTTATTATTACTTGAGATAAGGTCTTCCTATGTAGCCCAGGCTGACCTTGAACTTGTGAACCTCCTATCTTAACCTCTCAAATACTGGGCTTGGGTACCATCATGCTTATTATTCCATCTCTGCCTGTCTTTGATTCATTGCTAGGCATGCCAGATGTGGATTGGACTTTGTCTCTCCAAAATTTGTCCTTGGAAGCACTTTTTATATGGTTGTAGGATTAGCCTTGATGGAGACCCCCCACCAGTGGGCTCTGGGGTCTGATAGGACTACACCATAAATGAAGGGGAGAAACACCAGAGACCCATTTCTTAGTGTGAAATCTATGTAAAGACAGAACGAGAAGACAGCCTTCATGAGACCTCCACAGTGATGCTGATCTTGGAATTCCCCCTCTAAGAACTGCAAGAAAATAAACGTCTGGTTTTCAGTGTATGGTACTTTGTTTATGGATGAAGCTGAAGACTGAGCCATGTTCATTCTGCCCAGAAGTCCTCAAAGGAGTAGGTTTAAGTGGTGGGGTCTGGACATCTGGGGCTTTAGGGGCTTAAGTTCGTAATTTCTGATGCAATCTGAACACAATATTCATATGAACACAATGTGAGGGGTCATCTTGATTGTCAACTTGAGTGGATTTAGAGTGACCTAGGAGAGACACCCTTGCTGAATATGGGTGGCATCAGCCCATGGATTGTGGTCCCAGAGTCAATAAAAGTAGAAAGTGAGCTGAGCACGAGCCTTCATCTCTACTTGCTTCTAGACCTACCATCTCATATTCCTGCATCATGCTCTCTCTGCTGTGATAGATTCAATCCCCTCAGACTGTGAGGCAAAATAAACTCTCTCACAGTGATTTTTGTTAGATAATTGGTTGTAGCAAAACAAAAGTAACTAATAGATAAAGTAAGCTGTATGTAGATATAAAAGAACGACAGATGTCCCGGCATGAGCTGACTAGCCTGCACTTCACTATGAAAAGACTTGAGTGGGCACAGAAGCTTCTTAGCTACGGGAAAATCCTTTTCTCTTTTAAGGGATCAGCTGATTGACAACCCTGGTGCATCTCCTTAGATGGTTCCTAAAGAATCAGTCTCCTGAGGCTCCATGTGCACGGCTTATAACCGTACCCAAAGCACTTGGTTTTTAGTTTGATAAAAGTCACATTCATATTTGATGATTATAATTCCCTAACGCACCTTTAGAGATATTCAAATGTGAAGTGCTTTGAGGATGGGAATCAGGTCTTGTGTATCACCATCCCCAAATCCTATTCCAAGTCCATAGCATGGCTCGGAGAACGAGCTCCACTGTGTTTGCTAACAGGAGGAGAGCAGTGTGAACAGTGGTCCCTGGCTACCCCTGTTATGTGGAAGGGACCCTGCTTATCCTCAAGAGACTTTCTGACTTTACTGCATCTCCATGCAGCAAAGGGCCCCAGCATCTCAGTAGCCCTTTTCTCTCATTCTCCAGATAGGCCTAGCTTGGATATTGGGTGGCGGGTGAGGCCCTGTAAAGATGCCAAGAGGTTCAAAGACTCCTACTTGGAGGGAGTGTTTCTGTGATCATTGGGTAAAGGTTTCAGCAGTATTTGAAGTCTAGAGTTTAGATTTTAGCCACGTTATGGAGTTGAGGGGTGAATAAGTAACTGTTTTGAGTTGGTTGAAACCCAGGGCAATGAGGATGTCTGGCAGAGAGCCCTGGCCTTTTGAGCCCAGCACGCCTGTAGAACAGGGTCAAAGAGGCTATAGTTTCCTGTCTCGATCCAAAGCCAGCAAAGCTAGAAACAGAGAGGGTAACATTTAGAATAGAACCTGACCACCCGGATCCCTTGTGTCTTCTGCAGATTCTCGCCTGCTGTCTTGCTGCTGGTGCAGTTTTCCTCCCTTGGCTGTTCATGTGTCAGTGTCTACCCAAGGGGGGAAAAAGAAATAACAAAAAGGGGCTCCATAACTGCTGTTCTCAGCAAACGCTGATGATCATGCTGGGACCGCAGAACGATGTGCCCATCAACAGCCAGACATGGGAGAGGAGGGGCCCAGGAAACACTGCCCCTTGGTGCTTTGAACTTTTCCTAACGATACTTTTAGGGAATCTAGAGTTATTGCCTATAGTTATGTACCCCATAGTGATCCCATCATGCTCTAGTGGACAGTCCCAACCTTATGGCCACAAGATGGTTAAACTGAATAGGTCACAAAACAAAACCAAAAGTCAAGAATCTTGGAAAGGGGCAGATTGGGGATGGTGTGAATGAGTCCAGGAATCACCCTAAAATATTGTCAGCCATCAGTTGAGCGTGAATTTATGGCTTTGAGTTATCAACATGCACAGATTAAAAAAAAAAAAAAAAGACCTTGGCCGTGCTCTGAAGGGCAGGCTGCCCAGGCTTAATTTGTAGCCAGTTTGCTGTTCAGACATTTGTCCACATGGAGGCACCAAAGCGCCAGCCTGGTGTCCTCAGGAGGGTCTCTCCTGTCTGTGAGGACTGAAGGGTAGCTTGGGGTTCTCCAAGCTGCAGAGGCTTGGGCCTAATAGGGTGTGCCTTTGAGAAGGCCCCTCACTGCTCTCCAATTCTTAGAGTCCCCGGACTCTGGGGGAACTGAATGCAATTCAGTCCTAGGATCTGGAGGTGGGCTGAAATCTCACGTGTCACAGCTAAGCTGGTGGCTTTAAGGGAGTGCTACCTCCAAGGCCCTGAGACTATTTACCTAAAACATTAACAGTTTGGACAAGATCAATTCATAAGGACACTTTCTGCTCTTAGGTTGTTTTGTTTGTTTGTTTATTTTTAATTTTTTTTTTTTTACTAAAATTTAAATTTTGAGTTCTCTCCTCAGCTTTGCAGAGCTATAATCGACAACACCGTGTGAGTTTAAGGGGAACATTGTGTAAGTTTGAGGGTTAAGTTTAAGATACTGTGATATGCGTCTGCTGTGTAACGATCACCACAGCCCGAGTGGTTCCTGGGTCTGCTGCAATTTCTGTGTATGGCAGGGTGGGAGCCCTTTAGGAAGACTCAGCAGACTTCAAGGGTACAGCATAGGATTATTAACCGTCATCACCAGGCAGTGCTTCAGGCCTCAGATGACTCATTCATCCTGTGGAATGGAACTCGTTCACGCTTTGGCTAATTCAGCGTGCATGCGTATGTGCATGCGCAGAAAGTTCTCTTAACCGAAGAGCCGTTTCTCCAGTCTGTAATTCCGATTTCAGTTCTGCAGGAAACATGCCAGGGCTGGGCTGCTGTCTCACAGCCCCTCTGGGCTCTGACACCTGTTTAGCCTTTCCCTTGCATGTGTGACCGTAGGTAGGTCACTTGCCGCCTAAATTTCTACCTGGTCACTTGCCGCCTCAGTTTCTGCCTTTGTCTCTTGCTAGGCCTTTCCTGTCAGTGTGCCATCAGCCTGTGCAAAAGAATAGAGGAGCGAGGTCTGTTCCAAGTTTGTGAGCTGAGAGACACCGTCCATTGAGGGGATGGTCACTGGAGATGATATCAGCCAGAGGCCGGAAAATTCCAGAAGTTTTGCTCAGGAGGTCAAGTTGAAGGGGTTGGGGATAGGGGTGGGAGGGTAGTTAAATTTTGGTAAAGGAATAATAACCAGAACAGAACAGAGCCCCAAACACAAAGTCCCTTGCAGCAGTATTAACAGGCCAACAGTTCAACAGTAACTAAGTGTTCAGGCACCCCGTCCCTTGCCCTGCTGGTGATCAACTTTGCAACTTAGACCAACAGCTTTCATTTAAAATGCTTTTATTCAGGCTAGAGTGGTGTCTCAGTGGTGAAGAGCCCTGGCTGCTCTTGCAGAAGACCTGGGCTGAATTTCCAGCACCCACACAGTGGCTAACAACCTTCTGTAGCTCCAGTCCCAGAGTTTCTGACACCCTCTTCTGGTTTCTGGGGGCACTACACGCACGTGGTGGGTGTATATACCGCAGGTGAAACATCCATGCATGCAAAATAGTAAAATAAAATTTAAAGTGCTGTTATCACACTGTGGATTGTCTTGCGTTTCAGCATCTAGAACTCTCTCTGGGTCTCTGCCTTTGAGCAGCGGCACAGAGGATCATGGGGACTTTTGACTGGAGATACACAGTCCTAGATCATCCTTCCTCCTGGAATGATCCTGTCAGTCAAGGATGAGGGGTCCTAAAATCTGCATTCTTTGAAGCCCCAGCCACCCAGAGAAAAGAACACTTATGCCAGTGGGAGGAAGGAAGGAAGGAATTCTTTTCACTCATGGGTATCTTCCCTGCCCTCTGCTCCCTTTTGCCCACTTCTTCTGATTTGAATTCATATCTTGGAATACTGTAATTCTGGAAAAAGGGATGTAAAAATAGCAATTCTTTGGAAGGAGTGTTTTCCTGTCTTCTGTTTAGTCTGGGGTGGTGTGCTGGCTGTTCCAGGGCTGTGGTGGAATCTGGTGACATGTTCCCTCTCTCCACACATCCATCCCTGGGCACACAACCCACACGCTCTTGCTGACAGTCCCAAGCTCAGGGCTGGTAGTGAGCCACTAAATGCAGGGTTGGCCCAGGACACTCTTTTCTTTGGTCCTGGTAGGCTCCATAGATTGGAAGCGGAATTCTGCCTTGGTGTTATTTGAAGCAAGTGAGAAACAAAGACTCCAAGCGTGTGAAATGCAGTCTGAGGTTAGCACAGTCCAGAACACAAGGTAATGATTTCAGGTGGCCCCATGTTCATGAATGGACCCACCAGTCAACACTAACTACGAAGCTCTTTCTAGGTGGTCCTTCCCACTGCCCTGTCATTGCTCCTTAGACTCTATGGTCCCTTATCACTGCTAATTTTCTTTATTCAAGAACTCTTCTGATGGTTAACATGGTCAGCATGACAGGATCTAGGGTCACCTAAGAGACAAATCTCTGGGCATATCTGTGAGTCCAGAGAGTTTCTAGACTGGGTTAATTGAGATGGGAAAATCCACCGTAAATGTGGATAGCACCGTTCCATGGGCCCACTGGGTGAATAACAAGGAGAAAGCAAATTGACAACCAGCTTTCATCCCTTTCTACTTCCTGACTATGGATGTAATGTGACCAGCCATGTCATGTTCCTGATGCCATGATTTCCCCACCATGAGGGACTGAATTAGACTAGGAACCAAATAACCCTTTCTCTTCTGCAAGCTGCTTTTACAGAGTTTTTGTCATGGGAATCAGAAAAGTACCTGATATATTTTCCTTCAGGCTGAGCCCTCCTTGAGGAAACCCTGGCTGCTTTCTACAAGCTTGTAAATTCTGTTTTCTTCATACAGTCTCCAGAAACAGCCATAACAAGTTTATGGAAAAGGGTAGAGTAAGTAAAAACATGCATTTTGGCCTCAAAACAAAGCCAGGAACAGATTCACTTCCAAACCACTTCAAGGTATGACCTGACGAGAGCCCAGATGCATGGCCTGTGGGTTCTGCTTCAGTGAGGTCATCCCCAGCGTTGACAAAAGGGTCACTGTTGGGAATAAAGATGGGGGTCCAACAAGAGAGGGAATGCCTCCTCAGAGCAGGGATGAAAGACAGGACTTCCCTCTCTGAGCCAGCCAACAGAGGATAGAAAACAGCCACCTGGGAGAACAAGGCAGACAGCCTCTCTAGTGTTCTCTAATTGTGAGGCAGCCTTCTCAGGCCTACTGCTTTCCTTCTCCTTTAACTTGGCTTTCAGGCAACCACAGCCTTTCTTGAGACGACCTTCTGGTGGCTTTTCCTGTTGACTCTTTGCAGAAGCTCCCTTAGCCTATTTAGTTAGTTTAGCCCTTTCCTCACAGGCCTCAGGGAGAGTGGGGCTAAGGCTCAGGGACACCCAAATCCTGACCTTATCATTCCTCTATGCATAGAATTGCCCTCCTTTCCACTTGCCTCTGCATCCTGTCCTGTCACAGCCAGGGCCCTGGTGCTGAGCTTGGAGATGTTTCCCTCCTGTATTGTCTGCTCCAGTGCACAGCCAGTGGAAAGGTGGGCATGAGCCCTTTCTTCAGGAGAAATGATCTGGTGGAGGGTCAGAGGACTGTTAACTCCTCTGAGCTGTGAGACTTGGGAAAGAAACTGATTGACCCTCTTCTCAGCACAGTGCTGGGAAGCCCCCTAGGTTGAAGAATAGTTCCTCTAAGAAAGAGGCAGAAAGATTCATTCATTTACTGACTCATAAATCCATCCTTTCGGCATTGAATGGGGGCCTATATTATTCTAGTATCTCTCTGTAGATTGACAGGTGGGCTAATCCAAACAGCTGCCTCAAGATAGAATGGGGCTGTGTGCTTGGAGCTCTGGTGGCGGTTCTGAGCTCCAGATCAGCCAGGCTGCAAAACCACAGGGAAAAGCACAGGGCTTCAGCCTTGACCTTTGGCCAGCCGAGCTGCAGCTGTTACTGATTACCATGCCTCGGCCCTGGAGGGCTGGCTGCTCTTTCTCCGAAGAGGAAATGCTGATGCCTCCCACAAATTATAGAGAAAAAGTACAAGCTTGTGGTTTTACAGAACCAGCCAAGGCTCTGCCTCCAAGGCCTGGGCCTTGTGAGCTGGCCCCTTATACTGTCCGTTCAAGGGCATATCCCGGGAGAGCACTGCCCGGACTCAAGCTCATGGCTTCCCTGTCTTCTGCTCTTGTTGATCATGAGCTGCTTTGGAAGGGTCAGTGTAAAACTGTCCTTTTCCTTGCCATATTTGTGATGAGAAATGGGCCACCAGAGCCTTTCAGAACAGGGAGATCCACACCCACTCTGAGCTTCCATTTACTCTCAAGAACTGGTGGGATAGTTGTACTTATTGCCTCGTATGTGTGTGTGTACATGCGTTCATGTGTACACACGTGGATGCAGAGGCTAGAGGTCAACCATTGGGTCTTGTTCCTTAGGAGATGTCCACCTTATTCCCCTCTACCGCCTCCTCTTCTTTTCTAAGATAGGCTCTCACACTGCAACTTGGGGTTGCTGGCGAGCAATGCCAAGGATCCTCCTGTCTTCACCTCCCCAGTTATATGCTGCTGCTGCTGGCATTTTATGTGGGTTCTGGGGATCAAACTTGGGTCCTCAAGATTGTGCTATGTCTCCAGCCCCAACCTCTGAATTTCTTTTGAAGCTATTATTAATTATTTGATTAAAAGAAAAACAACCAGTGTCTTAACTACTGTTAGTGGAGACCTGTGCTGTGCGAAGTGTAGTTCTAAGTCTTTTACGTGGATTAGCATGTTAAATTCTAAGAATACCTCCATGAGTTAGATATTTTTTGTGACCTCTAGATCACTACTGAGGGAAGGGAGACCCAGAGAAGTTAAGGCATGTACTGGTTAAATCAGGCACTTAGGATTCCCACAAGGGCATTAGAGGCCGGAACCCACACTTTAATCACGATCCCGTTCCATCTCCCAGGGAGGGAGCCAATCAGCCAAGGCCACTGCCTCCCTTTTGGAGCACCACACTGGCTTCGACTTTAAAGGAGAACACTGAGTCCTGTCCTGAGGTTGCCTGCTGCACTGAGCAATGAGCTGATGAAATGCGTGTAGAGAGTGACAGCTGAAGAACAATCGCACATGAGCTGTCCCAGGGCAGAGCAAGCCTCTTTGCCACGAAGCGGCCTCAAGCTACATTTACCAATTTCTGAACATGGGGTTTTGATTTATTCCCTGAGAATTTTATGCCGATAGCAATGCATTCTGTTTGTATTGACTCCCACTCCTGCCCCTAGCTCCTCCCACTTCACCTCCCACACCCCTCTCCAACTCCTTTTAAAGATAAACCATTGAGCCTAATTAATCATGCTCATATGTGCAGGGGTGTTGAGTCCATCCCCTGGAGTGTGGTTAACCTACCAAGGGCCATATCCCTAAAGAAAACGGACTCTTCCTCCCTTAGTAACCACCAACTGTCAATAGCTTCCCAGCAAGGAGGACAGGATGGAGGGCCTGCTTTCTTCAACGCTGGGATGCCGACTGGCTTGATGTGCTGGTCTTGCACAGGGTGTTGTTAGTTCATGGGTGCCACCGTTCTGTCAAGTCTATATATAAGTCATTTTTTTTTTTTTACACCTTAGTCCTCCCCAACTTCTGGCTCTTACAATCTGCCCCTCCTCCTTCCTCGATGGTTTCCATACAGATGTTCTAAAACACTCCATAGTCCTTTATTTTCTGATTGAAGCACTTGCTTGACTGTCTTGAGTGTCTCCTCCTACTTACTTAATGTCACCAAAATGCCTTTCACTGGGTGAATTTTTCTGTCTGTTTTTGTTTTGTTTTTGAGACACAATCTCACTATGTAGTCCTGGCTGACCTGGAACGTACCACATGTACCAGGTTGGCCTTGTACTCCCAGAGATTCACTTATCTCTGCTTTGGGGTGCTGGGATTAAAGGTGTGCACTGGTTGAGTCTTTCTGCCTTTGATTTTGCTCAGCTCCATTAACATCTTGCTCAGAACTCTTGGTCCTGAACAGAAATGCCCAAAATCTTTGGGCAGTATTGAAGACCCTATTGGGCTGCTCCTGTTTATGTGGTTATCTCCACCTTGGTCCTTCTGCTGCTACCTATTTTGTTTTATTTCTTGAGAATTTCACACAGGTAGAAATGTATTTTGATCATATTCACCTCCAACTCCTGCCTCCAACTCCTCCCAAGTAACCTCCCACATCCTTCTCCAATTTACTTTTTAAATAACCCACTGAGTGTAATTAATGCTGCTCATATGTGCATGGGAAAGCCAGTGTTCCCCAGTCCAGTACCTGGCTTTTCCATTTTACTGCAACATCTGTAACCCTTTGTCATCCTATAATTTATGCATCTGTACCTCATTCACCTGCTCCAGTGGCTCCTTAGGCTAGTGAACCTTCTTTAGCATCTTCCCATTTTCAGCCAGGGATGGTTATCTCCCAGATGAGAGCATAGAGACTAGAGTTGAAAAGGGATTTATCTTCTATCATCAAGAAAAAAATCAACATGAGAGGTGGAATTAGAGCCCAGCCCCATGGTGTCTGGGGTAGAGTTGTTCAAGGGGCCCCAGGTTCCCCATCCACAGCCACCTGAGTGCAATAAGAAACCATTAAATGGAAACTACACATAACCAAAGGCCAACAAAGGATTCTGAAAGCCTAAGTGACTATACTCCCTAATAGCACATTTCCTACAAAGAGACCCACTGTCTTTCCTTCCCCAGATCCCTACATATGACAGATGGAGGGAATGCATAAAGACAGAAAAGCAAACCTAAACATGCATCCTTGGCTCCCCAGACAGCCTTTATTACAGTTATCTGAAGGATTAAATGACTGGTTGGGGACCACACATTTAAAAACTCTGTTCATGTGCTCAGACCTGCATCTGGTCCTGAGGGGAGAAACCGAACTACACGAAAAGACCAGAGGCCAAGTAAATGGAAATTTGGCAGGATACTTCAGGCTGCTGTTGGTGGCTGTAGCCAGACAGGAAAACTGAGATGGTGTGAGCAGAAATGGCTGGAGGGCTAAGCCTTTTCTAAGAAGTGATGGAAGGATCCTTTTCCAAGGATATGGGGGGGAGGCTCTGCAGACATGATCTCATTACTCTCCCCACGGTCCCCCTGCCACCGAGAGCCAGGGGTCTGGTCCAGTCCCGAGCTCAAACTTAGCTCATTTTCCTAACAAGACCTCTCTCAGACCAGAGAGTCTCTCAGCTCCCACCCATGACAGCTCACCATGACAGTCTCCTCAAACTATAAAACACTTGAATTCCTGTGCGCAAAAAATGACAAGGAAGATAGGGGGAGGGGCCTGCCCAAAGAGAATTGTTTGGTTCTGTACTGAAGGGTTGTCTGTCTTACCTTGCTTTGTGGGGAGATGCTAGCCACTCTGTAAGGCAGGCAGGCATCCTCAGACACAACTCTTGCACTAATGCACCTTCAAAGTGCTCTCCCCCTCTTTTTTTTTTTTTTTTGTCAGCTAAAATTCTGGTGGCTGTGTACCCAGGGCCCTTCCTGTCTGATATCTATGTGATACAAATGGACTACTCCCAGAGGCATTCCTATCCTCTGTTTTAATCTTTCAAGCACCTACCCCATGTATAGTCTTAAGTGAAGCCTACTCAGGAGGGTATCCATTATCTTTCTTCCTTAAACTATGGCTGCAAGCTGACCATCCTCAGAAATGTGCCCCCTCCTAAAATTCTTTCCTATATGAGCCTATAGAGACTCTGTAGTCAAATCCCCATAGTACTTTGGTTAAAGGAGGATGCTACGTTAGAAATAATACCCATGTTCTTCTTATCTGCCGCAGGTATAAATATCCACTCATATCTGTTGGTCACACTTGGTTTGCATTTGTATTTGTTGAGATGCTAACCCGTTGTGGTCAGTGATGGAGGGAGAGTGGAATCTTGTGGAGTGGAGAGGGGGACTGAGAGTACCCAGTGTTGTGGGTAGAGAAGATCCACAATCAACTGGACAGCGCTGTTGTTTTTAATCTCTTCTGTGACACAACACTATTCTGGACACTCGTAAATACAAGGTATCTTATCAGGGTTTTACTCATGACAGGTGCTAAATGAGAATCAGAGTTTGGACTGAAGAAAGACCTTGGCAGCCATGGGTTGTGCTTATAAGCGAGTGCCCATCTACTGAGTGCTGAGTCTGTGCCAGATATCTAAACACATCATCTTATGTAATCTACATTACAACCAGGAGGGCTGTTTTGTATTACTGTCAATTCACCATTTTAGTACTGTCAAATTGATGTTCTTGATCGAAGAATGATATTGATAGAAATACCGAATACAAGTTGGAAATCATGTAATTACTACTTAATAAACTAGTTTGATTTTATGGATCCAACCCAAGGTTTCATGAATGCTAACCACGTGGTCTATCATTGAGCTATATACCTCTAGATAGAAGATGTGTGTGTATGTGTGTGTGTGTGTGCATGTAAATGCCAGAGGGCAATCTCAGATGTTTTTCATCAAGAGAAATCCACATTTTAAAATTCAGAAACAAGCTCCTGGAATTCACTAGGCAGACAAAGCTGTCAGGCTACTGAGCCCTTGGGAATATCTCTGACTCCCTAATGCTGGGATTACAAGTGCGTGTCACCATATATGGTTTAGGTTCTAGACATCAAACTGACATCCTTGTTCTTGCAAGACAATCACTTTACTGAGCTGTTTCCACAGAGTTGAAGCAAACACACTTATTTGATTGAGGAAATCAGAGCTCATGCTTGAGCCCTCCCTGCTTGTCTAGACTCTTTGTTACTCATTTTTTTTTCTTGCATCCTGCTGCAAAGCAGAGAGGCTCACATTTGAGATGGTGGGGCAAATGGAAGGACTGATTTCTTTGTATCTGTGGATCATGGCACTCTGTGGTCTGAGATAGATGAAAGGACACACTATTTTCCAGCATTGCAATGTCTCTTTTTTTTGCTGCCAATCTAAAGAAACTTGAGAGTCTTCACAGCTAGTTGCTGGGGGAGAAGCCCTTATTCCAGCTGGGGCATGCAGCTAACATGAAAGTGGAGAAAGGATGCAGACTAGAGAGGAAAAGGCACTCGGCTGCCCCTCCTTTGGAAAAGTCCTGTTTCATTCCAATCTTCAATATTTGTTTTGGCCCCAAGCAGTATACCACTCTGGGGAAAGAGGAACCTGGTGGAACAGGAGCAGGGAGGAGGCTTTTGAAAGCCACAGGGTTAGGGATGAGGTGGTACAAAACACACCTAACCAAAATACTGAGTTTAGGGTGGGTCAGTTATGTGGAATTCTAGACGGTTTCATGACCATCCAGGCCAATGTGAATAGTTAAACACACCCAGATTCCTGGTTCTTGGCAGATCTGCATTTCCTGAAAAACCTACAGAGTGGTCCCAGTACTCAAAAAACCACACAAAGCTTCCTCTTTACTACATCACAGGAACAGTAGCTTGCAGGCTGGTGAATTTGCACATCATAAATGAGGATTCTAAAAGAAAGACTGTTAAATCTATCTATCTATCTATCTATCTATCTATCTATCTATCTATCTATCTATCTATCTATCTATCTATCTATCTATCTATCTATGGTCCTCTGTATCCCAGGATGACCTTGAACTCACTATGTAGCCAAGAATGACAAGTTTTGATCCTCCTGCATCTACCTCCTGAGTATTGGGATTACAGGTAAGCCTTAGTATGTGGTACTAAGGATGGAACCCAAGGCTTTGTGCTCATCAGGTAAGCACTCCACCAATGGAGCTACATTGCCAGTCCTTATTTATCTTTTAGAGCTGAGTTTTTCATTTTCACAGCTCAGACTGCGTCTATAGACATTTTTTTCCCCTTGAAACCAGGGCTATCCACCCAAGCACTCAGATCAGCTAGGTAGCATATCACCCACCTCCAGCCTCTAGCTCCTGAAGCTTTGCAGAAACCGAGTCCATTTGGTGTAGAATAAGGGAGAAGTCCCAGGGCAGTATCTAACTGGGGACTCTCATGAAGCTTTATGAATATAAGCCATTTGTTTTATTCATTGCTTTAGGGAGTGAAGGGGAGTAGAGAACTTGGAGGGACATCAGAGCCAGTCTCCAGTTAAATGCTAAAGTGGGGAGTATGGAGAACAACAAAGGACTGTCCCTGCAGCAGCCATCCATGCTGCAGCTTTCTCTCTACAGTTTGGCATGAGCTGGGTTCTCCACCCTGCAGCTTTCTTTCTACAGTTTGGCATGAGCTGGGTTCTCCACCCTGCAGCTTTCTCTCTGCAGTTTGACGTGTTCACTTGTTTGTACAGACTGAAGTTCTCTGACAAAGTCACATCAATATCAAGGAAGCTGTAGACTTTCTGACCTCAGCCAACTAGAACTTCATGATTGTGGAGATACAGAAGTCAAGAGCCAAAGCTGGCTTGGGTTATCTTTAATTCCTTTTAGTACTCAACTTCTGCACCTTACCTCGAATCCTCATGGCTACTAGATAACTCTGGGACTCCACAGCAAAGCCAGACAGGCTCTGGCCTCCAGCAACTCCTTTCAGGCTGTTGTTAAGATGACAGATGAGTCTTGTAGAATAAACTAGAATGCTCTGCCATTCTAGAGCATAACTGCCGATCCCATCAATGTAACTGGCAAATGTGTTGATTTATGACTTCTTTTGTTTTGTTGACTATACAACTTCATGTCATTTCAGGGTACATGACCCTGAGCTGTGGTCACTCATATTTTGAACTGAATAAAGCATTTTGTTTTAAAGTTGAGTCGTCATTTTATGTCAAAATTTGTGTGCTGTCCCTCATCAGGAAATCCTTATAAGGAGATGGCTTGCTTCTCAGCTTACTGGTACATGCTATCTCATTGCTGTGATCAAATGTCTGGCAAGAAGCAACTTAAGGGAGGGAAATTTTATTCTGGCTCACAATTTGAAGGTGTAGTCTACTGGTAAGGAAGGCATGGTGGCAAGTTCCACGACGTGTGAGACTTTAGGGATTGACCTGGCAGGAGCAATGGTGGAATGAAGAAGGGATTGACACACTCACACACAATAAATCTGGAATCAGGTGAGCCTTGTGCTCTTCTGGAGACGCACCAATGGCGTCCCAGAAAGTCAGCATATTTATTATCTACCATTGAGCAAGGAGGTAGGTTTATTGTACACGGCTGAATGAGGAGACAGGTTTACTGGATGCAGCTGAATGAGGAGGCAGGTTTATTGTACGAAGCTGAACAAGGGTCAGCTAATCTGGGTAGGAGGTCTCTGTAGGGCAGTGGTACTCAACTTGTGAGTCGGACCCCCACAGGGGTGGCATATCAGATGTTTACATGATGATTCATAATAGTAGCAAAATTACAGTTATAAAGTAGCAATGAAATAACTTTATGGTCGGGGTCATCACAACAGGAGGAACTGTATTAAGGATTGCAGCACTGGGAAGGTTGAGAACCGCCGCTCTTGGGGAGCAGTTTCACCCAGCAACCATGTGGGAGAAGGAAGGTTTTGCACAGACCGTTTTTAGCTAAACACCAATGATTTGTAAAATCAGTAGTTGGGCCAGGGGAAGGCCTTGCCATTTCATGACTCTGAGGCACCGGTGTCTTTGACTCCGTGTAGCTGTGCTCATGCTTTCTTGGGATTTTATTTAATCTCCACAGGAACATGAAAGGCCACACTTCCTTTCCTGTCAGGAAACAGAGTGGTGGATGCTGGTGCTCAGCTTGCTCTCTCGTTTTTACTTAGTCTGGGACCCCCAGTCCGCAGAATGCTACCACTCATTCAATGAACTCCATGTAGAACACTCTCACAGATGCAGCCAAAGGCTTGTCTTCTATTGTAAGGTCTGTCAAGTGAAGAGTCAGTATTAGCTGTCCCAGAAGGGTTCTTAGAAACCATCCAGGTAGTGCTTCTTTAGGACTTTACAAGAGCCTGGTGACCATAGAGTGAAGTAAGTTTAATGAATTTTGGAGGTATAACTCAGGCTCTAAATGCAAACCTAGGTGTTGGGGCTGTTCTGAGTGGCGATCAGTAGCCAGTACAGCTGTCACTCAAGTAGCAAGGAGGAAGATGGGATGAAGAAAATCCTTGCCGCCTTCTGAGATGGTTAGTGGGGAGGAATCCAGAAGTGGAGGTTGGACCCTACACTTAGCCTTGCCATTGATTAACTCCTGGTTTTCTTCTGCATCTTGGCCTTTTCTCTCTTAAAAGACTGTACCAGCCTTGCTGTATGCCATTCTTTCACAAGTCCACAAGTATATGATAACAGTATACCCGGATTCCAGGGAAATGAGAAGAAGGTTGAGGCATGACTCAGTTTCCTCTAATCTGTGAGTCACTCATAGCTGCAAACATCAGCCGTACCAGAAAGCTTGCTTGGACTTTGCTCGTGGTGTGCTCATTGGCTTTGAGTTCCTGAAATGCAAAGCTAGGACTTTCCTGGAGGTTACCGACCATGTAGTCATCATGCAGGGCACTCTGGGTTGGTTCCTTAGCATGTCATCACTCAGCACAACAAAGAGTTTTATGGAAAAGCTGCTGGGCCATGGCCTTTGAATTTGATCTTGCATCTTGCCAGCGCTCAATGAATAAAGAATTGCGTGTTGATAGTAATGAGAAAAGAAGCCCTTCCCATTAACTGCACACAGATCTGTCAGTACCTCAACCACCAAATGGCACAATTTCCGGGGAAATTTCCAGGTGTATAAGCAAGCACGGTGAGAGGCATTCCGCAGACCCAAATGTGAGAGGTGAGGAAGGGCCCCAGGAGACTCATGGGTCACACAGGGGAGAAAAGTTCCGAGCGGTTGGCAGTAGGTACTGTGTCCTACTGGAGGATGAAGGACCCTTTTCTTGCCTTCAGCTGAGCCCCAGACTTTGAGGTTGGGGCTGAAGAGATGGCTCATGAGTCAAGAGTGCTTGCTGTGCGATCATAAGGACCAGAATGCATCTCTCGGCACCCATGTAACAACTAGGCTCCTTGCACATGGCTGTAAACCCAGGTCTGAGAAGGTTGGGAGCTTGCTGGCTTATAACCTCGCTGAGAAAACATTAGCCTTAGGTTCAAGTAGAGAGTTGGTCACAAAGGCATAGGTGCAACATGATAGAGGAGGGCACTGGATGCCCTCTGCAGCGTTGTATGCCACAGGTACTTGTTCCTGCATACATGCACATATATTCTCTCCCACACACAGACACATAAATGTAAAGATACAAAAATACATAAACCAAAACAAAAAGAAAAGAAAACTCTGAGTTTCAAACCTGAGTTGTTTTTCACTGTATCCTTATTCCTCCTCCAAGAGTCTTAGAGCCGACTATTGAAAGAACCTAATGATTTTGATTTCCTCACTTTTGTAGTGTTTTTCTACAGAGAGAGAGCTGAAATTAGAGTGATGAAGTTAATTTATCATTCAAAGGCTCCTTTTGGAATGTGACGTTGGGGAAGCAACAAGTCTCCTGTACCTGTAGATGGAAAGATCAATTAGGGGCCTTTCTGGGCCTCAGTTTCCTCATTTGTCAAATGTTAATATTTCCTTTCTTCACCTAATGTCTTAGTTATTTGTTTCTATTGCTGTGATAAAATACTAGAAGCAAGGTGACTTATAAACAAAAGTGTTTAATTGGCTTGTGGTCACAGATAGCTAGAGTCTGTGATGGCAGAATGAAGGAACAGCTGAGTGCTCATATGATGATCCACAACTGTACAGCAGAGAGAGCTAACATGGAAGGACATGGGCTTTTGAAACCTCAAATCCCGTCCTCCCACCCCTACCCCATGACACCTCCTCCACAAAGGCCTCATCTCCTAATCCTTCCCAAACAGTTCCACTGACTGGGGACCAAACATTCAAATCTATGAGCCTATGGGGGCCATTCTTATTCAAACCACCACACTTCATGAACGTTACCTACTTTATAGTAAGCACTATATCTCAGAAAGACTCTACTTCACTCTCATTTGAACAGCTGGAAGGAAAGATCATTTTGCTTACACTTAACCCTTGGTGGAGTCAAGCCACGTTGCCAATGAGCCGGCACTGGTGGTTTCTGGTGCACACCCAATGGAAGGATCTTGTTTCTCTTCATCCCCATCCCTACCCCTACTGCCACAGAAGAGGACTGGTTTCTCATGCTTGTATTCTCGTAAGTCATCTTCCACTTGCTGCTCTGACGTTGTACCACGCTCAGCCAAACCAAACTGAACCAAAGAAAAACAAACTTGACAGAACAGTAAATGGTCTTGAAACCAAGAGAATTCCTTTTCAACTTCAACCATGCAAGCATTGTGGTTCACTTAACCAGGTTGTCAAATTGGTCTTCCCATTACACACAACCTTCCGATGTAACTTTTTTATTTTAATTTAACTAACATGAAGAAGTACCAAGTCCCCTAATGGGCTTTTTCATGCACACTTAATTTTTAACTATTCTTTCCCATCCATTCACTCCTGTTTCTTATCTCCCTGTGAGGTCAGACTCACAGCCTCTCTGCCCTTCAGCCTAACCCAGCAGAATCTTTTCTTTTACTTTATTTTTTAATATTAGTTACGTTTATTAACTTTGTATCCCAGCTGTATTCCACTTCCTCATTCCCTCCCAACCCTCCCTCCCTTTCTCATCTCCTCCCTGCCCCTTTTCAAGTCCACTGATAAGGGAGGACCTCCTCCCCTTTCATCTGACCCTGGTTTATATCTTCAGGACTGGCTGCAATGTCCTCTTCTGTGGCCTAGCAGGGCTGCAACTCTCTCGGAGGGGGGGTGTGTGTCAAAGAGCCAGCCATTGAGTTCATGTCAGAAATAGTCCCTGCTCCCCTTACTAGGGTACCCACTTGGATACTGAGCTACCATGGGCTACATCTGGGCAGGCATTCTAGGTTATATCCATACATGGTCCTTGGTTGGAGAAACAGTCTCATAAAAGACCCCTGTGCCCAGATATATTTGGTCTTTGTGGCATTCCTGTTCTCTCCAGGTCATGCTAACTCCCCCTTCTTTCATATGATTCCCTGCACTCTGCCAAAGGTTTGGGTATGAGTCTCAGTATCGGCTTTGGTACACTGCTAGGTAGAGTCTTTCAGAGGCCCTCTGTGGTAGGCTCCTGTCCTGTTACTTGTTTTTGCCTACATCCAATGTCCATCCCATTTGTCTTTCTAAGTGAGGATTGATCATCTTACCCCGAGTCTTCTTTCTTGTTTATCTTCTTTAGGTGTATAGATTTCAGTATGTTTATCATATCTTATAGGTCTATATAAGTGAGTATATACCATGTGTATCTTTCTCCTTCTGGGATACCTCACTCTGAATGATCTTTTCTAGATCCCACCATTTGCCTGCAAATTTCATGAGGAATGGATACAGAAATTGTGGTACTTTTACACAATGGAATACTATTCTTTTACTTTTTTTTTGCCTCTCTGTTTTGCCTTTCTTGGGCCTAATCACAGTTCCAGACTGTCAGCTGCATTTTCTACTTCTAGTTTCTCTGTATCTCAGTACCTTCTTCCAGGTGATTGTCCAGAAGTATCTTATTCATTTCATCACACATTCTGCTCACAACTCTACAGCGTGCACACACAGTTCTCAGGATACTGTAGGCACACATGGAGTTATTATGATGGGAATTCAGGGAGTTTCCACCCAGTGGCCCCAGAATATGTGAGTGATGGGGAAACAGGAGGGACCGACCAGTACATTTTTATATTCTACATTATAAACACCTCTGTGCTTCGCATTGTGGAAAGCAGTCTGCACAGACATGTTACTGATAGCACATAAATGCTGCTAAGCATTTGATTTGAGTTGGCCTCACAGCCAAGGTGCTCCTGGAGGAGTATAAGGTTGGTGCCAGCCTGCACTAACCAGACTCAGCATTTCAAGAGGAAAGAGTGGAAGGCATGATATGAATACTATAAATCTAAGAGATGCGGTTGACCGTCTCACCAGGGAGCTAAGACTGACTGAGCTCCAGAAAACTAATTACCGTCTTTGTTCCTCTCGTACCCCCGTCAAGCACTCTGGCTGGAGATGACATGTGAGGCCTTTTCTTTTTCTGGGACTGGCTTTGCTCCACTGTCTTTTCAGATCACCGACTCTCTGAATAAAACACAATTTCAAGGTTCAGCTCCAGTCTCTGTTCATCAGTGTTTGCGGTGATAGGCACCGTGAGCTCTGGGATCTACTTAGAGGAGTTTCTGTGACAATCTGGCAGCAGGTGTGTAACAGCGTACCCCTTGCAGTGGTTTTACCGGGGGCTGCTCTACTAGGTCCACACTCACTGGCTGGCAGGATTTTTGTTTTTGACAGCAGGAACCTGCTTTTTCTATTTCCCTTGCTGGGCAGGCTGCCAGTAACCCCGTGGGCTTGTTTCGAAACTGGTTTCTATTTTTTTTTTTAAAGTGGCAATATTGATTGCTTCTCAGGCTTTACACGGAGTAGCTCTTGGTTTACTGATACCGGTGTTTTCATCTGAGTTTTGAGGATCACACTCTCCAGATCTTTCTTAGTAGAATCTTTAGCTGAAGCTGCCTCCTGGCAGGTGGGAAGGGCCCTGGCAGGGAGCTTTTTACTTCTTTTACTTCCTGTTTTCCACATTTGCAAAGAAATGTTTTTGTGGGGCCCTGTATTTCCTAATTACAGGGGCATCACATGTTTGCTCCATGGTGTTGTGGAGCCGAGGACTTACTGGACAGCCTCCTTAGTCCACTGGGTTATAAAGAAATGAGAACCTAGGAGAATTTGTTTTTCCTTAAGTCAAGACAGAACTTCTGGGATTTGAACCCAGACCGTAGGAGCCCTCACATTTGAAGAGAAATTTGCTCACGCTAGTATCTCCTCTTGGTCTTAACGTCATCAGCTGCCCCCAGAGGAAGCTACACCGTGAAGGGTTCTTCCGGTTAGCATAACTAGATAACACTGAGGAAGCCACACATGACCTGTGTCCAAGAGCCCCTTGATTGCTTCCTGCCACCCAGGGGAGCCACCCGCCACCCTTCTAGTTTATAGCATGAAATTATCTTTAGCTGTTCTCAGACTTGAGGTAAATGGAAAGGTGTATACTGAACCTTTTACTCAATGAATTTTCCCCCAACTCTGGAAAATTACCCAGAACCAAAGCAATGTTTTCACAGTGTTAATCTCAGCAGGCAGCTCCCTATAGGACTGCATGGAAAGGAAGCAGAGAACATTTCCAGAAAAAGCTTTAGTTCAAAACCAGAGAAACCAGTGCTGTCTTTAGTGTTACTTTCCCAGGTATGGTAAAGACCTTTGACAAGCTGTCCTAAGCTGCAGTGTTACCTACAACTATAGGGAACAATTTTTCCCATGTCACCAGGAAAGAAATCAAATGGTAATGCTGCTTCCTGGTCCCCATTTATTACATCACACATATTCTTTTCCCTGGGCGTGGTTGAATCACCCAAACACTGAAGATATGAAGAGATGAAGCCTCTAGGGGAGGATTAGGTCCTATGGATGGAGCTTTCAAGAGTGAAATTAGTCTTCCTCTAAAAGGGATTCCAAAGCATTCTTTCTCTCTTTCCACCATTCGAGTATCCAATGAGAAGTAAGAAGTTAACAACCAAGAACATAGATAGACCCTGCCAGAATCTGACCATGCAAATCTTTCATCTAAGACTAGTCAGAGAGTATGGATGATCTTAAATAGTTGTTCCACTAATAGATAAATGTCTCAGTGTTCATGCTGGTGTTAGCCAACTGTCATTCTTGTTACCTTGACAAATGAATGAACAGTCTTTTTGACATTAGGAAGTTATATGCTTTGCTTGAGGCCAGAGAAGCCTGAGTAACTGATCTGTTTCTGTGTGCATGGATGTGTGTGTGTGTGTACATGTGTGAGTGGTATATGTGCATGTACATGTGAGTAAAGGTGTTGGTGTGTGCATATGTGTGTGTCCACGTATGTGTGAAAGCCATGTCTTCTTAGGTTCTCCACTGTAGTTTTTGAGACAGGATCTCTCTGAACCTGGAGATTTCTGATTTGGTTAGACTGGCTATCTAGCAAGGCCCTGAGATCCTTTTGTCTTCACCTCCTCACTGCCAAGATTACAGGTTCACACTGCTATACCTGACTTTTTACCTGGGTGTTGGGAACGAAACTCGAGCCACCTCTACAGTCCCTTTGTCTTTCCTGAGAGAATCTCTCTGTGTAGTCCAAACTCTTAAAGCTCTGGCTTTGAAAGCTCAAGGGATGGGATCGCAGGTGTATGTCACCATGCCCAGATACTATCATTTTTACCAAGTGTCAATTATTTCTTATTGACATTCAAATTTGTCATAGTTTAGAATTCACTAAAAGTTTCAACCTGTTAGACTCAACAAGCCAAACTTCCTTGAAGCTACATTGCTTGCAATTCTGGAGAGTTAGCTTTCTGCAGCAGTATGGTCAAGGGTTCTGTCAGTCATGAGAGGGGCTCTGGAGAAAGGCTTTTAGTGAACCATGAGATACTTTCTCCCTTCATTGGGTTTATTATTTCCCGGAATGCTTAAGATTTTTTGACTACGTGCTATGTGCTCTCTGGAAGGTGAGTGGATTTCCTGACTTTCAGCAGACACCTCATCAGGTGAGGAAGCCCACAGGTGTTGGATCTGTGCTGATAAAGGATAAAGTAAGACTAGTGTGTTCAGAGCTTTCAGAGCACTAATGCATGAGCCATGTTCTTCCAGAGGCGAAGGGTGCTGAGTGTGTAGGCACCTACAGTTAGATTAGCAATAGTGAATGAAGAAACAGGTCCAGTGGGACCCTTCAGGGAGGGCTGAGACATGGAAAGCTGAGGTCAAATCTGCAAAGTGCCAGAAGCCAACTTCAGCAAGGGAGATGGGAAAGATTGTGTTCAAGGAAAGCAGATTAGGAATAAATGAGGGGTTCATGTGCTCCTAAGACTTCTTTGAACATTCTAAGGCAAACTTCTTGGATAGCTAGCACAGGGTCTGGCTAGTGTTAGGACTATTTGGTCCTTATCCTGGCTGTGGAGTACCTGGCCAGGAGGAATCTCAGCTATGACAGGCTTGATTCTGTTTCCACCGTCTTTCCCAAGAGGAGTGGCAATCTTACCAGTATTAGCTCGATTACCCAGTAAAGACAACAACCTCCTGTCAACAATTCAGTAATCTTCCAAACTTGTTGAGTCTTAAGAGTGAAGGGAGTGCATGGAGAAAGTGGGGAACATTGGCCAGGGCTTTTGGGAGAACTGAGCAGGTCAGTTCGACGCTGTAATAACATGATAAATAGAACCATGACTGATAGGGATTCCTGTAAAGTAGGTCTTAAGTCCAAACCCTTCTTCATCATCCCAAACTTGTTTGCTGATGCTCCAAGTTAGCTGTGGGCTTCATTGTGACTTCCTTGTTTTACCTTAGTTACCTGTATTTACATTTGTTATCTATTTGTTAGGAACTGGAAACTTTAGAACATTCTACCATCTTGGATCTTATAAATTTGTACTTAGAGGGTCAAGGGAATATCAAAACCTAGACTTGTTTTTCTGATGTCACCATAAGCACCAGAGTTGAATAACATAATCTTCCTTCTCTCTTTTAACAGTCTTTTATTCTCATTCTCTCTGTGTCTCTGTCTCTTTCCTCCTTCCTCAATAGAAGAGGAAAAGAATGGAAACAGAAATCTAAAATTAGACATACCTGACCAATGATTTTGCTTTGGGCAATGGAAATATAAACCATACCCACATTTCTGTTTTTCCCAGGATCTGAAGCACAGCTTTGGCTATTTGGGCAGTTGGCTATTCCGGGGTACATTTCAGAAATAACTCATGTTTATTTATCATTGGATATTTATAACAGTGTTTCAGAGTCAGTTTCCAGTAACTCCATGAAGGATCCTGGGTTCCAGCAATAGTGGAGGAGGCCATGGAGGGGACCTGAGCAGGGAGGGATACTGGCACTGCTAGAAGCTACAACCCCACCCTCCCCTTAGTCTTTTACCAGCTAAGGTGACAGGGCTGAGGGGGTGCATACTGAAAAACAAGACTCAAGCTTTGTTTTTCTGTGAGTCCTTCCGGAAAGAATGTCAGAGCCCAAATCGGATTACTTTTCCAATTTGATGGAGTGTAGAGAAAAGTGCATGTGTGAGCATGCTTGCATGTGCACAAGCACCTGCACACACACACACACACACACACACACACACACACACACACACACTTAGACACTCACACACACACATACACACACACACACTTAGACACTCACACACACACACACACTTAGATACTCACACATGCTTACTCACGAACAGGCACTCTGAGCTCAGGCAGCGATAGTGTTGACATTTCTGGAGGCACAAAAGGATCACAAATTCTTGAGCAGTCACCCATAGACCTGAGCTGCCCAGGAATGCTGACGGTTCCAGGCACTGACATCATTCCTCTTCGAGCACTGAGAGGAATCCTCTGACCCCCAGGTCTTTGGGCAGTTATTTTTAGCCTGCAAACCCTCTCAGCCTTGTGCTCAGGGAGCCAGGTTTCAGGAAGAGCCTTCAACTTCATTGAGCTTCCAGTTCACATCTCTGTCTGAGAAAGGACTAAGAATGAGGGGTGGTGAGAGATGATGGGAATTTGGAACATATCTGGTCCAGCATCTTCATTAAGCAGAGGATGCCAGAGAGGTTTAACGGTTTATTCACGGTCAAACAGCCAACTGCAGATTGCCCTCCTAGCCTTTGGTATAGACTGTTGTTTATTTTATTTAGTCATTCTCAAAAAGGTCGCCTTCAGGAACCCTTTGTATTCTAGAAAATTATTACTGTGTAAGTGTGTATGTGTAGGCATGTGGTATGTGTGTATGTGTACGTGTTCCTTTGTGTGTGTGTGTAAAGGGTGGATAAGTATTGTGTATCTTCTACCACTGTTCTCTACATTATTTTTTTTAATTTTAATTTTTTGAGTATTTTGTACATGAGCGCTGTATCTACATTACTCCCATGGCCTGCTCAAGCTGCTCCAGTGTTCCCTCTCCAAAGTGCAGGTCTCTTCTTTAATTATTGTTGTTACATGTATACACATGTATATGTGTACATGTATGTGTGTATGTATGTGTGTATGTATGTATATAAAACCCACTGATTCCATTTAACATTGCCTGTGTGCATTAGGGTTCAGAACTGACCACTTGGGATTTAGGATTAGACATCCTATGTGGTAGCTCTTCCCTGGGGGAAATTCATTCTCTCTCAGCAGCATTAACCAGTTATAGCTCTCTATCTAGGGGTGGGACCATGTGGAATTTGCCCTGTCCACACTGACATGACAACTGGCGTTGTCACTGTGCTCTTCTTCCCACCTTAATTTTGTAAGGCAGGGTCTCTTACAGAACTCAGAGCTCATGGATTTGATAAGATTAGCTGACCAGCCAGCTTGAGCCTTCTTCTCCCTCGTCTTAGGAGTGCAAGTGTATGCCACCATGCTTGGCTCTGACACGGATGCTGGAGATCCATCTCAGGCCCTCATGCTTGAGCAGCAAGCAGGTCACCCAGAAAAATCTCCAGACCCTGGAAAATCATCATTGTTGATGATAACATAGGAGATGCCTGACTTCGTATTAACTGTCAGCCTCATACAACCTATAGTCACCTGAAAAAAGCATTTTGGTTGAGTAAGTGTCTAAATCAGGTTGGTTCATGGGCATGACTGCGAGAGACGGCCTTGATTGACTTAGTTGATGTAGGGTGGTCCAGCCCACTGTGGGTGGTACCATTCCCTGGACAGTGGCATATATGTGTGTGCATGTGTGTAAGATAGATGAGTATGAACATGAATGAGTCAACAAACAAGCCAGCAAGCAGTGTTCCTTCATGGTTTCTGCTGCAAGTTCCTGTTTGATTCCGTCATGACTTCCTTCAAAGATAGGCTGTGATCTGGAAATGTAAGCCAAATGTCTTGTTTTTGTAAATTGCTTTTGGTCCGAGTATTTTATTATAGCAGTGGGAAGTAAGGTAGAACAAGGCCTTGTCTGCATGGATCGTTTCGGTCAATATACACTGTTGAAATCTAAATGTGAGAGATCACGAAGATAACTAAGTGAATAAAGTCCTTGCCTTACAAACACGGGGGCCTGAGTTACTCACCCAGCACTCACACTAGAAGTTGGGTGTGGTAGTGCATGCCTACAATCCCAGTGCCAGAAAAGTGGAAGGAGGAGCAACCCTCGGGCCTGCTGAGCAGCCATTCTAGCTGAATTGGGTGAGTTTCAGGTTTAATGAGAGACTGTTTCAAAAATAAAGTTAAGAGTGACTTGAGTATGAAGACGTTTACCTACAGCCTTCACATTCATATACACGGGTGCATATGCATTAGTGCACACACAAACACACACACACACACACACACACACACACACACACACACACACGCCAAGAAATTACATAGGTGTATTGTAAGTTTGAAACTATTCTGAGTGACATAGCAAGGCCCATTTTAAAATAAGTTCATAAACAAAGCTGAGAACTATTAAAAATGCATTTATTAATACAGGAAAGTATTATCATAAAATATCATACAACAATTCTGTTTTTTAAATACAAAATGATCAGTGAAAACTTGCTTTATTTTATATATTTTTAGTTGAAAAGAAATATTTTTTCCTATACTGTATTCTGACCATGGTTTTTCCTCCTTCATCTTCTACCTGATAGTCCTCATCCACACCCATCCAACTCCATGCTTTCTTTCTCTTTCTTTTTAGAAAATAGGCAAATTAAACCCAGCACTAGGGAGGCAGAGGCAGGCGAATCTCCGTGAGTTCGAGGCCAGCTTGGTTTACAAAGCGAGTCTAGGACAGCAAGGGCTCTGTTACACAGGGAAACCCTGTCTCAAAAAGCCCTCCTCCCCACCCCCCGAAAAAAAAGAAAAAGAAAAAGAAAGAAAACAGGGTTAAACAAACAAACAACAACAAAGCAAAAGCATGAGAAACATTCACACACACACACATACACACACACACACACACGAAAACAAAAACCCATAAAAACACAAAATTGGAAACCATAATATACAAGTAAAAGACCAGTAAGGTTAAAAAATGCCAGAACAAAGCAATATGAGACAAAGTGTCCAAAAATACCATTGACTTTGTTTTGTATTGACCATCTATTGCTGTGTAAGGAACCTGCCCTTAAGTGTGGTTTGTGTACCTAGTAAGACTCCGTCAGAGAAAACGAATTTTTCCTTTGCAAATAGTCACCAGTTGGAGATAGGTTGGGTAGGAATGGGAGCTCATGTCCATTTACCCCTCTCAGTGCTGTGTCCTCATCTGACTTGGACAAGTGCAGGCCCTTATGCATGCTGCCACAGTCTCTGTGAGTTCATATGTGCTTCAGTCCATTGTGTCTGGAAGACCCTGTCTCCTTGATGTCATCCATCCCCTCTGGCTCTTATAATCTTTGTTCTTCCTATTCTGCATAAACTCCTTAAGCCCCAAGGGCTGGGTTTGATGAAAGCATCCCATTTAGGACTGAGTGTTCCAAGGTCTCTTAATTGTCTGCACACTGTCCAGGTGTGGATCTGTGCATTCGTTCCCATCTACTGCAGGAGGAAGCTTCTCTAATGGTGGTTGAGTCGAGGCACTGACCTATGGATACAGCAGAATGTTGTTGGGAGTCATTGTATTGCTGTGTTCCTTCAGCAGGTTTTCCCCTTGGTCCACGGCCTATCTACTTCCAGGTTCTTGGCCACCTGAGCAGTGTCAGGCATGGGCTCCGTCTCATGGGTGGGCCTTAAATCCAGTCAGGTAGTGGTTGGTTACTTCCATAATGATTGTGTCACTATGGCACCGCAAATCATGCAGGCAGGTCATGACTGCAGATTGCAGGGCTTGTAGCTGGTTGCATGGTTGGTGGCTGTGTGAATTTCACCTTCCAGTACAACAAGCATAAACAAGGAAAAGAGTGGGATTATTTTATTTTTGAAAATACTTTGAACAGCTGGACTAATGAGGGCTAGCAGGGATTTCATATCTCCTTTGTCATTCAATCAGTTACAAAATTTCATGTCATGTAGTTGCTGGAAACTCCACTATGAGAGAACAAATGCATTTTTAATTTTTTTATTTTTTATACTAATTACAGCTTATTCACATTGTATCCCAGTTGTAGCCCCCTCCTTCATTTCCTCCCAACCCCAACCTCCCTCCCTTGTCTCTTCCCTACCCCTTTCAAAGTGGCAAATGCTTTTTAATGTTTTAGGATTATAACAAACATATCTGTGTATTTCGGGGTTGTCTGTACTCTCCTTGAATATCTGTACATATCTCATCCACAATCTATTTCACTCCGGAACAACTTCCATTACATAAACATTCATTGGAAAACTGCTACTAGGTGTTAAGTTGGGAATTCAAAGACAAATAGCATATATGTAAACTCTCATCCCAAAACTCAGTTGCAAAAGAAATACAACTTATTTTTTCTAGTGTAATTAAACATCTGATTCAAGCCCGTGTTCTGCCAGACTTCTGGGACACTTGATCCGGATATTCTTTCACAGACATCCTCTACCCAAAAAGCGTGGTAAAATCGTAAGGTCCACGGAGGGCAAAAGCTTTTGAGGGACTCTTTTAGGTTTACATGGCCCTGTATGATTCATCATCTACAAAGTGGAGATGAGATGCCTGTGGTTGTGCCTGATGGCCCTTCCACTCTGAGTGTCTATGGCAGGCTCAAGGTGGGGGTTTTGTCCTGTTTCCACCTGCCTCATTTGGGGCCCAGTTCTTTCTCCTTGAGTGCTAGGAATGTGGGCATGCGTATTCTGACTGAGAAACTATACTCTTCTTCTTCGTGTTTGTGTGTGTGTGTTCCACATGTGGAGCTTGTGTGTAGAGGGGAATGTGCACAGCTTTGTGGAGGCTTGAGGTTGTTGCTGGGAATACCTGCAGAGGTCAAAAGTTTTGGATCCCCCGGAACTGAATTTACAGACTGTTGTAATCGGCCCCCACATGGGTACTGGGGACCTAACTCTGGCCCTCTGCTAGAGCAATATGCATTCTTAACCACTGAAACATATCACCACCACCACTGCTTCCCTTTAAAAAATTTAAAGTGCGTGTATGTGTGGCATACACACACGTGTGGAAGACAGAGGAGAGTGCATAGTCTGTCTTTCTCTATCTCTTTGTTCCTTTAGTTTTTTATTTGTTTGCCTTTGAGGTAGGGTCTCATGTTGGAATTTTTCAGATAAACTGGTAGCTAAACCAGCCCCGTGAACCTCTTATCTCCACCCTCCTCAGTGCATGGGGTCGTGCCCAGCCTGTTGCCAGCCTGTTATGTGGGTGCTAGTATCTAAACCCTCATCCTTTCACTTGAGCAGCAAGCGCCCTTAACTGCTGAGCCATCCCTTCAGCTCCCATAGTCTTGTTCTTCACCTTTTCCCCTTGCATCCCTCCTTTAGGCCAGCCTCAGAGGAACCTTTTTATCTGAGTCGTGTCCTTCTCCCCTCAGGTTTGTGCATGTCACCCTCTCCTCTTCCTCTCCATTTCTCTCAAGGGCTTAAGACTTTTGATATCAAAAGTCAGAAAAACATGGAGGCTATTCCTACTTCTCACCCTGCCTCATCCCTCCCTTGGGATTGAACGAATTTATAATGAATGTGTCTGGCAAACATGATTAGGAGTTTCCTGATGAAAAGCACACTCTGTGCCATTCTCTGTATATCTTCTTTAAGGTGTGATAAAGCTGCTCTTGCACTGTGCACCATGCCGATGTTTTCTTGTGTGGGGATCAGAAGTGTGATCAGCTTCCACTGGACCCCACAGCTAGACACTGAGCTCTGGCGAGTCTGGGTAGCATAATCCTCCAGTTCCCCTGGAGCAGACATCGAAGCTGAATGTAATTTGTTTGTTGCAGAGAACAGGATTAGGACACAGCCCCAGCCTGGGCGTTCTGTGCAAGCCACATTGCTTGTGAGTCAAAATGCCATGATGTATTACAACTCAGAAAAACCAAACCAAACTGAACTAAATCCTGGGCTGTCTAGGGGCTCAGGAGCGGACTCATGTGAGGTGAATTAGAGGTGAGTCAAGAGCCTTCAAAGGAGGAAATGACTTACCAGGATGAACTTCCTGGGAAGTGAATCAATCATTTGTAGAAAACATCAAAGTAAGAAAGGGCTTTGCAAAGTCCCAGGGGCAAATTCTCCTTTTCTCCAGGCTCCATGGAACTGTCATGGCCTGTGAGCTACCTCCAGGAGGCTCAAGGGTCCTTGCACAGTGTCAAGCCATTCTGTGAGGTTCAGGAATTGCCTGCAGCACCAAAGTCTGTGTCTTAATGTGCTGTTAGGCTCCCCTGCTCTATGGTATTATCAGTTAACTCTCTTCTCCTGGAGGGGTCTGTCAAAGAGACCGATGTTGCAATGAAGGGGCTGGAATGCTGATGGCACCATTACATAGCTCCCCAAATGCCTTCACAATGTGGTTAGCAACTCATATTGAGTCCTCCTCTCAAGGATGCTTGTGAGCCTATCTATGGTTGTTACTGATATTAAATTGTAGGGAGGCCCAGGCCTTTCTAACTAGAGTCCTGTGTGTATACAGCATCCTCTACTACACTGGTAAAATGATTTCCACAAGTCACACATCATGATCTCCTTCTCCTCCTCTTCCTCCTCTTCTTCTTTGGATAGAAGGTCTTATGGAGCTCAGCCTGGCCTGAGTCACTATGTGGTTGAGAAAGACCCTGAACTTCTGATTCTCATGCTTTCACTTCACGAGTGCACACGACCACACCCAGTTTGTGTGGTGGTGGGGATTGAACATCAACTTGGGTCAGGCACTCTAGTGTTTGAACTGTATCCCCAGCCCTATAAGTTTATGTTCTGATGATTCTATTTATATCCTTCATAAAAGTGCCAAGAATCCCCCAGAGTTAGAGACTTGTGGAAATTCAGATAACCCTCGACCTGACAGGAGAAGAAACTGAGGCTCAATATAGAATCAACATCCAAGAACACAGAACAAATTCAAGGAAAGATCCAGTAAAACCTTGCTCAGATGGTCCAATGTGTTGTTTAAATGTCTCTGTGACCAAGACAATATGCCTCCTCCAGAAACCAATAATCTCTTGCAATAGGCCCAGAGAAATGAAATGAAATAATAAAAACATTTCAAGACATGATAATATAAATAAAATAACTTAAACTGAAATAATCTGGAAATGAAAAACTTCGGATGTCACACAAAAACCTCAGAAGTAAGCCTCATCAACAGATTACAAGACATGGAAGAAAAAATTTAGATCTTGGAGACAAGGTAGAAGAAATGTATAGCTCAAATAAAATATTAAGTCTAAGAAAACTTCAGGCACAAAGTATCCAGGAAACCTGGGATACCACAAGAAGATCAAATCTATGATTAAGAGGAATAGAGGAAAGTGAATAAACCCAGATCAAAGGTACAGATAGTATTTTTAACAAAATTATAGGGAAATTTCCCCAACCTAAACAAGGATGTTCATATCAAAGTATAAGAAGCATACAGAACACCTAATAGACAGGACCAGGAAAGGAAGTTTCCTGAACATATACTAATCAAAACACCAAATGTACAGAACAAAGAAAGAATATTAAAAGATGAAAAGGAAAATTACAAGTAACATATAAAGGCAGACCTATTAGAATTATACCTGACTTTTCAATGGAGACTCTGAAAGCCAAAAGATCCTGAACTAATGTTTTACAAATTCTGAGAGACCATAGATACCAGCTCAGAGTAATAGAACCAGCAAACTAATCACTCACAATCAAAAGACAAAAACAAAAAACAAAAAACAAAAAACAAAAAAACAAAAACAAAACAAAACAAAAAAAAAACCCTCTATGATAAAACCAAACAGAAGCAATTTCTGTCTATGAGTTAAGCTTTACAGAAGGCACTAGAAGGAAAACTTCAGTTTAAAGAGATTGACAACACTCAAGAAGACACAAGGAATAAATTATTTCCAAACAGTAAATCAGAAGGGGGAGACCCACACCATAACAACAAATTAACAAGAATCAATAAATATGTCTCATTGACAAATCCCAATATTAATGGTCTCAATTCCCCAATAAAATGACATAGATGAACAGATTGGATTAGAAAACAGGATTCATCTTCCTACTGCAACTAAAGACAGACATAAACTCAGGAATTTAAGGATGAAAAAAATATTCTAAGCTAGTGGACTCAAGAAGCAATCCATTTTAATATCTGACAAAATAGATTTCAAAGTAAAACTAATCATAAGAGATAGTGAAGAACACTATATATTTATTAAAGAAAATTTCACTGAGAGGATATTGCAATTCTAAACATTTGTGCACCAAACACAAGGACACTCAAGTTTATGAAAGAAATACCACTACAGCTGAAATTACAGACTGACCTTCATACAGTGATAATGGGAGACTTCAATATCTCACTCGCCTTAATAGACAGGTCATCCCTACACAAGCTAAACAGATAAATACTGAACTAAATAACATCATATACTGATGGACCCAGCAGACAACTACAGACCATTACAACCAAACACTAAAGAATATACTTTCTTCTCAGTAGCTCATGGAACTTTCCAAAAATTGTCAGCATAGTAGGACACAAAGTAAAATCTCAACAGATATCAGAAAATTGAAGCAAATATGAAATGAAACAAACAAATTCCAAACCAAACCAACTAACCAATAAACCAACCAAAAAAACAAAACAAAATGAAACAAAACAAAAAACAAACTCTACACTGCATCCTATCTGATCTCCAAGAATTAAAACTGACAATGACAACAGAACAGCGTAAAGTATACAAACTCATAGAAACTGAACAATTCACTACTGAATAAAAAAAATAAGTCCAGAAGGAAATAAAAATGTTTTAGAATTAAATGAAAATGAATACACAACATGCCCAAACCTATGGGACACAATGGAAGCAGTTCTAAGATGCAAGTTCATAGCACAAAGTGCCCGACTACATAAAAACCCCATAAAGAGTGGATGACAAGAGATAATCAAACTCAGGGCTAAAATCAATAAAATAGAAACAAATACAAAAGAGTCAATGAAACAAAGAGTTAGTCCTTTAAGAAGAGTTGGCTCTTTGAGAAAATCAACAGGATCAATAAACCCTTAGCCAAATTAACTAAAAGATGGAAAGAAAAGATTCAAACTAATAAAATTAAAGATGAAAAGGGGACATTACAACAGATACAGAGGAAATTCAGAGAATGATAAGGGCAGACTCTAAAATTCTCTATTTCACTGAACTATAAAGCTTAAAAGAAATGGATGAATTTCTTGATATACAACTCACAAAGTTAAATCAAGATCTAATAAACAGACACGTAAGTCCTAGAAAAAAAGTAGTATTTTTTCCTCCAATGCCCCTCTGCCAGAGTCCAGGGTCATGGATTCAATGACGAATTCTAATTGACCATCAGAGAAAAATTAACACCAATAATCTTCAAATTATTCTGCAAAATAGAAACAGAAGGATCATTTCTAGTTCCTTTTATGAATCCACTATTATCCTGATATCATACTATACAAAGACCCAACAAAAATATAAAGTTGGAGATGAATATGCCTTATAAACATAGATGCAAAATTTCTCAATAAAATAGTTGAACCAAATCCAAGAGTAAATAAAAAACATTATTTACTATGATCAGATTGACTTCATTCCAGGGATACAGATATTATTCAACATACATAAATCAACAAATGTAATACACTACATAAACAGATAAAAGACAAAAGCCACATAATCATCATACTAGATATAGAAAAAACTGTGACAAAATCCAACATCTAAAAGTCCTAGAGAGACTAGGGATACAAGGGACATACCTCAACATAATATGAACTTTACAGCAAGCCCATAGCTAACCTCAACTTAAAAAGAGACTCAAAGCCTTTCAATTAAGATAAACAATGAGACAAGGATGCCCACTTTTCCCATTAACTATCTGGTATAGTACTTGATGTCTTAGCTAAATGGAAAGATATGAAGGGGAAAAGAACAGGAAAGGAAGAAATCAAAGTATTTTTATTTGCAGATGATACGATTTTATACATGAAAGATCCTACAGACTACACCAAGGAACTTCTATAACCAATAAACACTTTTATCAAAGGATAAAATTAAAACACAAGAAAAACCAGCATTTCTGTATACAAATGACAAATGGACTAAGAACAAAAATCAGAGTAATAGTACCTTTCACAAGAGACTCAAAAAATCTTGGAATAACTCTAACTAAGCAAGTGAAAGATATGTATAGTAAAAACCTTAAAACAATGAAGAAAGAAATTGAAGAAGACACCAGAAGATGGAAAGATCTCCCAGGTTCACGGATTAGTAAGATTAATGTTCTGAAGATGGCTATCTTACCAAAGGCTATTTACAGATTCAATGCTATCCTCATCAAAATTTCACACAATTCTTCACAGAAATTGAAAAAGCAATCTTGAGCTTCATATGGAAACACATACACACAAACACAGACACTACAAAATAGCTCAAACAATCCTGAATAACAAAAGAACTGCTGGAGGTATGACCATTTCTGATTTCAAGTTCTAGTCCAGAGCTTTGGTAATAAAGCAGTATGATATTGTCATGAAAACAATCACATTGATCAAAAAAAATTGAGTTGAAGACCTAGACATAAGTTCACAGCTATGGACACCCTATTTTGACAAAGAAGCCAAAAGATACAGATTTGGGAAAAGACAGCATCTTCAATAAATGGTACTGGTCGAACTAGATGGCTGCATGCAGAAGAATGAAAATAGATCCGTGTCTATGGCACCCCTCAAAACGCACCTCCAATAGATCCAGGGTCTCAACCTAAGACCAGGTACCTTGAATCTGAAATCTGAAGAGAAAATGGAGAATAGTCTTGAATTCATTGCCACAGGAAAGACTTTATGAATAGGACAGTGATAAGGTCAGGTACTGAAAACAACAGTTAAAATGGGACATCATGAAGCTAAAAAACTTCTGTATGACAAAGTGGCATGCTACAGATCCTATAGAATGGCGGCAAAAAGTCTTTAGCAATTATACATCTGAGAGGGTTAGGATCTAAAATACATAAAGAACAAACAAATAAACAAACCAAAAAACCTGAACATCAAGAAAGCAAATGCCCCAATTAAAATTGACATATAATACTAAGCAAAGAGTTTTCAAAGATGAAACACAAATGGCTGATAAACACTTAAAGAAATGTTCAACATCCTTAGTCATCAGGTAATGGAAATCAAAACTACTTTGAGATTTTATTTTACACCAATCAGAATGGCCAAGATACTAAAAAACAAAACAAAACAAAACAACAACAACAAAACCCTTACAACACATGTTGGTGAGGACACAGGGAAAGGGGAACACTTATTCATTGCTTGTGGGAATGCAAACTTGTACAGCCACTATGGAAACCAGCATGGCGGATTCTCAGGAAACTGGAGATAGATCTACCTCAAGATCCAGCTGTACTAGTCTTTTGCATACACACACAGGACTCTACATCCTGCTATGGATACACTTGCTCATCCAAGAGGTACTTGCTTATTGCTGCTCTCTTCAGAACAGCCAGAAACTGAAATTAGCCGAGATGTCCATAAATTGATGAATGGATAATAAAAGTGGGTTATATTATTGAGCTGTTAAGAAAATTTGAAATTATGAAATTTGCTGGTAAATGGATGGAATTAGGTAAAATTTATCCTGAGTGAGGTAACCCAGATCACAAAATACAAATATTATATTCTCTCACTTCCCCTCCCCTTCTCTTTCTCCCTCCTTCTCCCCCTCCCTCTCCCTTACCCTCGTTCTCTATTTTGGTTTTTTGAGACAGGATTTCTCTGTGTAGCCTTGCTCCTGGAACTCACACTATAGACCAGGCTGGCCTTGAACGCAGTGATCCATTTGTCTGCCTCTTCCTCTCGAGTGCTGGGATCAAAGGCATGTGCCACCACTGTCCAGCTCCTGCATTTTATCTTACGTGTGGATTTTATCTTTAAGTTTTAGATATGTGTTCTACAATCTGAATGGCTGCAGAGGTTAGGTACCTAGCAAGGGACTAAGGGTGGGAGTGAGATGTGGAAATTATTTCCCAAGGAAGACAGAAAGAGAACACAGCGTTATGGAGAGACAAAGGAGAAACTAGAGTAGGAGAATTAAATAGGGAGAGAGAAGAAATAGATAGGTAAAAGAGGGGCTATGAGGAGAGAGAACTAACACTGAAGGCCATTTGAAAACCTACGTGAAAACCTACAACTGTAGAAGCTTCCTAAAATATATGCATATATGAGAGGAATCTAAATAGAGATATCAAATAATAGGGGAAACAACACTCCGACTAGACATCTTATGTCATCAGTTAAAACCTCTAGTGTCAGAAATGAGCTACATCTTGAGATTTTTTGACTAAATGGACCTTATGAAAACCCTCAAACATCAAAGGCTATTGCCAAGGCTACTGAGTACTCTCTAAAACCTGATGATGGGAAGGCCTTATTTCTGAAGACAACACATGTCATCAAACACAGAGATGTTGAACTGATGCCTAACTAGAAGTTTCACCCCTACTGACTAGAATTCATGGCCCTGGAAGAGAAAGGTAACCATCAACATCACTCAGCTACAAACCCTACAAACTGCAGCAGTGACGTTTTGGGACTAACCAAGCACTTTCTTATTGGATTCAAGGTCCCCTCTCTGAAACAGAACTCATACACATCACTCTGCTAAAGAGGCCAAGAACCTAAGACTAGGCTATGGGCCTAGGGGAAAACATTATTTGTTACTCTGCTAAAGGAACGCAGTGATAAAGGGACTCCTAATGATGTACTGCTACCCCCATAGATCAGCGCCTTGCTCAAACCACATCAAAGAAGCTTCTTATTGCAGCAGATGGTAATTAATACAGAGACCCACAACCAGACAATGTGCAGAGAGAGACTTTGGAACACTCAGTCATACACAGGATGGTTTTTATCAAACCCCTCTCCTCAAGCCTCTAGGGCCTATGTGGAAGAGGAGAAAGAAAGATTTGAAGAGTCAGAGGTAAAAAAAAAAAAAAAAAAAAAAAAAAAAAAAAGAGTCAGAGGTAATGAATGACTCCCAGAAAACAGTGTCTTTCAGAAACAACAAGGTTGATATACATATGGACTTACAGCGATTCTAGCAGCGTGCATAAAACCTGCACAAGTTCAAGTCAAATGGTGTCCCCACACTGAGAAGGGAAACTGGACTTAGGGTTCCACTACAACCAAGAAGCTATCTTAACTTGATATATGCTGGTAAAGGAAAAAAAAAATCAGTTTTCTCCAGTAGATTCTCACTGGGTTTATTAACTACACTTCAGGCCAACACAAAACAAACTCAATGATATTTTCGTGGACTTTTTGTTTTTCTGTTTTGGCATTAAATTTTCTTCTTCTTTTTCTTTTTGTAGCCATGGCTGTCCTGGAACTAGCTCTGTGGATCAGGCTGGCCCTGAACTCACAGAGATCTGCCTGCCTCTGACCCCCAAATGCTGGGATTAAAGGCGTGTGCCACCACTACCTGGTTAGCCTTTTTTTTTCTTTTTCTTAATTGGTTTTTTCCTTGTTTTGATTTTCATTTTTGTGGGGGTTCTTTCATGTTTGTTTCATTTATTTGTTTTTAAGAGGTTGGGAGAGAGAACGTAAGTAAGAACTTGGGGGAACTGGCAAAAGGAAAAAAATTATCAAAATAGACTTCACAAAAAAATCTTTTCCAATTCTCTGTAAGATTAACTAATAGCCACTCAATATTTCATGTGCTATTGCTAATAATAACAATGCTATTATACTTACTTCTATTACCATAGACATTACTCTTTAGGTTTGAATTCAAGGACTCACTTGCCCAAAATATACAAATTTAGGTTTGAATTCAGCCAAAAATCTTCATTCAATTCGACTATTTACTGATTTTGTTTTGTATTTGTGTTTTGAGGAGTTGTTCTGTCTCTCTGGCCTAACGTCCACAGTTACAGTTTTTCTTCCTTTAGTCTCACAATGAACACAGTATTCCATCTCCATACAGTCCTTGAACTGCTTTATAGAAACGAGACTGTCATCATTTCATTTCACACTCATCCAGTGGTAACACAAAGGGCTGTAATTGATGTGGTTGAGAGACCAACAGCCAAGCAATAAAAATGAATTCCTTCTGAGGGTCTGCAGCAATGCAAATGGAGCCAGTGTCTGGGCTTAATGGGAGTGGGAAAATCGATCCCAGATGACCGTAGTGTTCACAGAGACAGTTCCAGCTGAAACCGTTTCTGATGGCAGCTCGTCTCCAACATGTGTTGTACAGACCCGGGTTATTTACGGGATGCCCCGAGAGCAGCCAGGCTCCAGGTACAACAGCAGGGCCTGCATGCGTAAAGGCTGAGGTCATGTAGTTACTCATTTCAGGCTGGAAAGGCATTTGGTTTAAAGAGCCCAAGAGACTCCACTGGGATTGGTTTTCAGAGAAGAAAAACAGCCCTCAGTTCTTTTCCTGTCCAGGCGGCAGTGGGTTCACCCTGACATCACCAGCCCCCTCTTAACTCTTTGGGGCTGGTAAAGTTCCGAAGTCCTGTCACTTTCTCTCAGTGATTTTTTTACTTTTGAAGGAAGATAGTGTAAGCACAATGATTTACTACCAGGCTTGGGCTGAAGCTCAGTTGGTAGAGTGCTCGCCGAGCTTGCGGGAAGTTCTCTGTTCTACCCCCACCACACTGAGTGTGGTGGTGTGTGGCTGTAATTCCAGAACTCAGGAGGAGAAAGTAGGAGGTTCAGAAATTCAAGGTCATCCTTGGTCACAATTTGAGGCCAGCCTGGGCTGCATAAAACACTACCTCTAACCAGGCATAGTGGTATACACCTTTAGTTCCAGTGCTCTGGATGCAGAGACAGGTGGATCTCTGTGTGTTCAAGGCCAGCTTGATCTACCTAGTGAATTTCAGGATCGCCAGGGCTACAGAGAGTCTATCTTACCCTTCCTCCCCTCCTCCCCTGCCAAAAAGACAGTCTCCAAAACCAAAGTGATTTACTGTTAACTCAATGACAGCTTCCAGGTATGTGTCCAAATCAGATACAAAGATCACTAAGCAATCACTACCGAACAAACATGTGGGGCTCAGAAAGGGGCTTTTGTCTCAGTCTGAGTCTGAAGACCCATCTGTAGAATGAAGGATGTCATAGTGGAGTTAAGGTGTCTACTTGTCTTTAAGTTCCCCCCTCTAGTTCTAAAAGCCTGCTAACACATCTGCTGATAAGTTACATAATTGTTCTAATTTGCGGATGCCTGTGAACAACTGTTTCTAATGTCAAGAACCACTTCTGGGCCCATGGACTGTTCTGTAATTCACTGACTGTGTGGATAGACTGCTGTGAAAGAGCAGTCCAGTTCTTAGAGTTCTAAGAAGTAGTTTACATGTGTACCCAAGTACCATCACTCAGTGTGCATCGCAGACTCACAACGCTGAAAAACAAAAGGGTGAAATAGAAATGTTTCGGTTCATGAGTCCTGGAGATGGAGCTCAATGGCAGAGTGCTTGATGGACACGAATAAGGTCTTGGGTTCAGTTCCCAGCACTGGAAACAACAAAACAAAAGACCCCACCCCCAATGATAACAACAGAAATCCTTAGAAGTTCTGTTAAGGTAGATGGGTATGTTGGGGTCTGCAAGACAAGTAGTATGGGCCTCCTCGTTCTTTATACAAAGACATCTGGGTTAATGATAAATCCAAGGGGTCGTGTGACTCAAACAGTCATGATTCCTGTAAGGTAAGTCTTTCCAGTGTGTCATTCTCATTGAGCCGACAGTGAACATGCATAGCAAATGCAGAATCTAACATATGTGTGCCTCAAACCAATGCTATCATTCTACAAGCTACAATTCAACAACAAAAAAGCTTACACATAGCAGGAAAAAAAAATGGTCCCTGCGTGAGAAGACGCATGTTATGCTTGCTTCTTTTTGCTCATTGGTACTTTCCATATTTTCTGCCACGAGCAGTAAAGAATTATTTAGATGTTGATCACATTTAACCAGTAGATTCGAAATATCAGAATGGCAGAGTCACTCACAGGGACTTCGTGGCCTCCTGGTCAGATACCAGTATGACTCAGAAAATGATGTGATGAGCTGGTGATGAGGGGTGGGCACGTCCTCTTTTCCTTGCTTTTTCTATGACTGGGACAATTTTATATAACCTCCCCTGCAAACACGATGATTCTTGGTTTCTGGTACTAATATCAGCACTCCACATGAAATTCTATTACTCCATGCTTTAGAACACTCAGACTTGCCTGGCCTGTGGCCTTCGCCATTCCTCTTTTCTCCAGAAAGTATGTGAAGTTGGTATCTTTTTCTCCAGACAGTCATGTGAAATTGGCATCATCTCTCCCTCCTTTTTAAAATCCTGATTATAGTTTCCCTTCCCTCTGCTCCTTCCACTTAAATAAATTCTCTTCCTTCTTTCCTTTTTCCTTCCTTTCCTCCTCCTCGTCTCTTCCTTCTTCTCTCTCTTTTTAATTAGATTTTGTTGTTGTTGTTCTGTATCCTGCCCTGGCCTGCAATGTGCTATGTAGCTCAATCTTACAATCCCCCTGCCTCAGCCTCCTGACTGCTGGCATTACAGGCATGCATCACTGCAGCTGGATTCCAAATTATTTCTTTTATTTTTATTTTAAGTGAAAATATCTACTTTTAGTGAAATACCTACTTTTTAGTGAAAAAAAACCTTTTAGTGAAAGCAGTATTTTTAGTGAAAGTATTTTTTTCTCATATAACATATTCTGATTATAGTTTCTACTCCCTCTATTCCTTCTACTTTCTTCTCTCCTCCTCTCTCATCTGGATCTACCCTCCTTGTGTTTCTCACTAGAAAACAAACCAGCTTCTAAGGAATAACAATAAAATAAAATAAGATAGGACAAAAGTGAACACATCTGAGTAGGATGAAACAAAACAAACAAACAAACAAAAACCCCACATCCTTCCCCCCCCAAAAAAAATCCCCAGAAAATAAAAAAAAAACAAAACCAAAAGCCCCAAACAAAACAAACAAACAAACAAAACCTAGAAAAAAATAGAGCCTAGTAAAAGGCACTAGAAACAGATATAGATTCTTGTGTACTCAGGAATCCCGTAAAAACACTAAATTGGATGTCATAATATATATGCAAAGAACCCATAGGGTAAAAAGAGAAAAAAAAAAAAGCTAAAATTAAAAACAGTTCTAAAATGACATTATAAGACACAGAACCCCCAAAGGTGTCATTTGAGTTCTTTTTCTGCCCAAATAATTTCTTACAGACTAATCTTGTGTTTTGTAGACATTTAGCTTTGAGAAATAGATACAAAATTCAGTTGTATTTGAACCACACAGACAGCAACATGCTCAAATGCTGGGAATCTCTAAGGGTCCCAAAGTAAATGGAGGAGAATTTGCCAAATGTGATGTTTGAAGAGAGATTTCTGAACATCAGGGATGTAACTGCTTTGAGCAGGCAAATATGAGGAGGAAATCTGGCATGGGCCACCTGTCTGCATTTGCCTCCTTGGTGGTTGCTGCAGAGGTGGCTCCCAGAACTGGTACTGATGTCAGCTCAGCAGTATCTCTGTACAAACTACGTGCCTTCATCCCTTGAGATGCAAGCAGAGAAGACAGAACAAGATCATTCATAGCATATAGCCCAAGATCCTGTGACCACCCTATTAAATTTCCCTCCCATAAGTTCCTAGTGGTGGTGACACTGGGGTTGGGAGGAGGCCTGAATCCTTGTAGTCAGCCAGTTCTGAGTCTTTGTCACATTTTTGGGACAGTTGCCATGTGCATGTGTGTGTGTATGTGTGTGTGTGTGTGTGTGTGTGCTCATGCAAATGCCCATGAGCACAGAGGCCACACACAGGGGTTAAAGGATGAGCTGGGGCTGGCGCTAACCTCTCCTTAGCTGCTAGTCCCAGCGGGGCTCATTCATCTTCTACAGCTGTTGGGGTAGGGAGGAACTGGAGAACAACAGGTGAAAGCAGGCCCGCTCATTGTTCCCAGGAAGCCTTTAGCTATGCTGTTCCCCCTTCCCCCCTCCCCCGTCTGTGGTAGAGTAGACCTCCCAGCTAAGAGAGAGTCACAGTGGGAGGCCAGCTCTCAGTAACTGTGCTGGGAAAGCCTTTTTTTTTTTTTTTTTTTGTATTGTCCCTTGATTGTCCTCTGAGCCTGTGTCTGGAAATCTGACTTTAGGTCCCTGGAAGAGCTCCTTGATTTATAGGGACAGGTGTTACAGTTCCCTGGAAGATTAGCCTGGGGTCCAGATAGCTGCAGGGTCAGAAGAGTACATTTCCTCTCCAGGCATGAACACCCTTGTCACCCAATGGGAGTGTTTCAGGTCCTGTGTATCAATCCCAACTCCCAAATCTTTTAGCTAGCCCTAGAGAGTGGTGACCATGTCATTTTCCCTCCAAATTCTTTCTGATGTCCAATATTGGTACTTGGATATTAAAATATTAAAAAATGTAAAATTTACTTGCATTTAAGTTGCACAGGGTAGCATCAAGTCTAGATTCTGAGAATCTGCAGACAATCATGTGCGTGAGTTTTACCTGAAGCAACAAAGAGAAAAGCTTAGACCATGAGGAATATCCACCATGTACAGGCAAATAGCCAGGGAGAAATAACCAGGGTTGGGAGATAAAGTGAAGGCACCTCCACACCCTCCCACCTGTGCCTGTGTTTCTGTGTGTGTGCCCCTGTATGCACGTGGAGGCCAGTGGTTAGGCTGGATGTCTTCTATTGCTCTCCACCTTAGTTTATGAGTCAGGGTCTCTCCTTGAGCTGGAGCTTGCCAGTTCATTTAGACTGGCAGTCTAGCAAGCCAAAGGGAACTTCCTGTCTCTTCCTCCCGGTGCTGGGATTACAGGGGAATGGTCACATGCCTGGCTCTTCACATGAGTGCCAGAGACTGAACTCGGGTCCTCAAGCTTATACTGCAAGCACTTTACAAACTGAGCCATCTCCCTAGGTTCAGACAGATACACCTTTAAGGCCACAGAGAGGAGTCTAGCCTTCTTCTCTGACTAAGGCTTGGACCATCAATTTGAAGAATGTCTTAAATGTTCCTTCTGGCAGCCTAAAAGACCTAGTCTGGTTCTCTGTGAGGCAGGAGACTGTCATTTATCTCCAGTTCTCTGGGTGCCCACGTACTCCTGCTCTTTTCATTACTTTTTGGGGAAGAGAAGAAGAGGGGGTAGGGTGAGGACAAAAAGAGTTACAAAACAGCAGATAGGCAATATGGTGAAGTCAGGGACAGACACCCACTTTAGAGAAGTGGTACAGTTACGGAGGAATTGTGACTTCAGATCTTGAGAAAGAAGGAGATTCTAGGAAGCTGGGGGAAATTCATTTAAGAGTATCAGAGTTTAAGTAAAAGTTGTCACACCTGTCTAAAGGCCTAGAGCAGGCAGTAATAGAGGGGTAGTATGTTTTGCCTTTGTGTGAGGGTACAGGGTACAGACAGGGCTTTCCAAAGGCAGGACACTGGGCAGTCTCCGGTGGGTGAATTCTGGGGGACTGGATCCTGCTCCTGGGAAGTGAAGGTTTTTGTTCCCATCCCCTGGAGATATTTTCTGGGCAGCTAGCAGTACTCCAGCTCTGTTCTAGGTAGAGAAGGTAGAGATAGGACAATGTGGCCTGGACTTCTGCTTTGTCGGTGTCTGAATTTCTTCATGAAACATTTTGAGAAGAGGCTACTTCACCAGGTTGCTGAGGACATGGAGTGAGTCATTAGCAAGTTTTACTCTCTCAGGGCCCTGGAAATGACTTCTTCACATTAGGTCTCTCCTCCTCGGTCTACCTTATACCAACTTTTGGAAAATTCCACTTCTTTTGTCCTCAGTGCTATCCCTAAGCCTCAGACAGCATTCGCTATCTCATGGGATATAGCTTGAATTCTTACCAGAACTTTCCAGTAATTTCCAATTTATTCCCCCACCTTGAGATTGCTTCCATACCTACCTTAGAGGCATCCTGCCCGTTGTGTGGTCTTCCTTACTTTTCATGCCCTGTCTGCTTCTGCCCTCAGATTTCTGCTCTCACACTTTGACACGTGATAAAGTGATGTTCCCTCGGCACATGCTCCAGATCTTGCATGAAGCCTTCTCAGAACAGCCTTGGCTGCTGCGATCTACTTCCGGGAATTCTTGTAGCTGCTGTGCTTGTACCGAGGCTCATTGTTTCCAATTTGTTCCATTCTCACACCTTTGAGGTGCTTACTTACGTACAGAAGATCCTTGACTTATGGCAGGCTTATGTCCCAATAAGCCAACTGCAAATTGAAAATTTCATTAAGTTGAAATTGCATTTGTGTGTGTGTGTGTGTGTGTGTGTGTGTATGGTATGTGCAAGTGAGTGTGTGGGGCCATGTGCCTGTGTGCTCATGTAGAAACCAGAGCAAGATGTTGGAACCAGAAGCTCTTCATTTTAGCTGGGCTGGCTGACCAGTGAGCTCCTAATCTTTTTTTTTTTTTAAGATTTACTTATTATGTGTACAATGTTCTGTCTGCATGTTCACCTGCACCCAGAAGAGGGCACCAGATCTCATTACGGACAGTTGTGATCCACCATGTGGTTGCTGGGAATTGAACTCAGGACCTCTGGAAGAGCAGCCGGTGCTCTTAACCGCTGAGCTGGTCTTTGTCTGTCTTTACCTGCCAGTGCTGGAGTTACAGGCATGGACAACCCCGCCCAGCTTTCATATAGGTGATGGGGATTTGACTCAGGCTCGCAGGCATGCTTGCAAAGCAAGGGCTCTTATTGACTGAGCCATCACCAGGCTCCAAAAATTACATTTAAAAATTTATTTGCATGTGTGTTTGTGCTTGTGTGGGAGTGTGGAAGCACATGTGGTCGTAGGGGTCAGAGGTCAGAGGTCAACATCATGTGATGATGTTCCTCGGGAGATATCTAAGCTTCTATTTTTAATTCATTTATTCTTTAAGATTAAAAAAATAACACATACAGTATTAGATGTCATTATGCATTTTTGAGCAAACTGTGCCTTAGTGAATTCTCCTTCCCCCTCATTTTCCCCACTTTGCTGCCACTGATCCCTTCTTACTGACTACCTCGCTCCCCTAGTTTCCTTCCCTCTTTCATGTCTCATCTGTCTTTCTGTGCAGCCCTCATTTTTCCTTGTCATTTATTTTTGCCTTGTTTTGGCTTTCTTTCAAGGTTCTGGGTTTTATTCCTAGTCACCCTACTATATTTACACATGAATGCTTTACAGGGTAGGACCCACAAACGAGGGGGAACATGATATTTTTGACTCTCTGAGATCGCATGATCTCAGTTAATATCATACTTTTCAGATCATCCATTTTCCTGCACGTTTCATATTTTCATTTTTTTTTTGTACAGATGACTAAAATTCTCTTGTGTATATGGACCACATTTTCATTATCCATCCATCGTCTAGGCTGGCTCCATTTCCTTGCTACCACAAATAGAACAGCAATAAACATGGATGTGCAGATTTCTCCGTGGTATGCTATGGAGTCCTTTAGGTATATGCCCAGGAGTGGCATAGCTGGGTCATTTTAATGTTTTGAGTTCAAAATGCACTGAAATTGGTTTTGATATGTCTAATCCATCGGCCATCACAATTTAGCAACATAGTACAATGTAGCATGCCATACTGCTTGATTGTAGGGTTGACTGCCAGCTGTGGTTTGCTGAGAGTATCATACCACACTGAGCTGGCTTAGGAAATGATTAAAATTCAAGAACAGAAGTATAATTTCCATAGAATATGACCTCTAACCACTGTAAAATTGAGAAACCATAAGTCAAACCAAAATGACTGTCACTCAATACTGATTCCCAATGCATTCTTGTTTGTAGGCTGTGTATAATTTCAAACTCCATGTCAAGTTTGCATAACAAATACAGGAACTGGAATAGTTTCTAATTTATCTAAGTGCTCATATATTTTAGAGATGTACTTTTCAGGGTTCTGTATGAGTAGGTTTTTATTTTAATTGCCTACCATAATTTTGGCAGTACATTTATTAATAACAAAACTTTGCTTTGGCACTGAAGATATGGCTCAGTGTTTAAGAGCACATGCTGCAAGATGCTCCTGCAGGGCATCTGAATTCTGGTCCCAGTATTCACATCTGGAAACCCACAGTTTCATGTAACTCCAGCTTTAGAGCATCCAGTGCTGTCTTTTGGTATTGGTGGACGCTCACACAAATGTGCACACACAAACGCACATAGACATAGATAAATAGATAGATAGATAGATGGATAGATAGATAGATAGATAGAAGCATAGACACAAATAAAAATTTTTAAAAATCTATAAAAAACTTTTAAAATCATTATTGATATATATATATATATATATATATATATATATATATATATATATATATCAAAGAAAGGATCCACACCCTCTCATTTAAAAAATAAAGCAGAAGAAAGAATTGTAAGTCAGATACCATAGGCTTACGATCCAACAAAATCATCCATTTTGGTTTGTGATGTCACACACGCGAAGCTTCAGTCATATACACGGTAGTTTCTCCATGGATGTAAGCTGAGTCTGGATCACTTCTACAAATAGTTACTCAAGGCTTGGGGCACAGGCCACAGAAGCCTTGGTGGGTATTTCCTGTTTGGCTAGAGGAAGTTTTGTGGGCATGGGGAGAACAGGAAGGCATTTGAATTTAGTGTTTAAAATGGGTTCAAAAGGTAACATCCTGTCTCAGGGTGTGGATGTGTGCCCAATAAATTGGGGACAAACAGGAGCCTTGGCCACTGACTCACCTGGAGCTACAGATAGGATCTCTGGGCATGGGTTTTGGGTAGCAGGAACTGCCACAGATGGTAGATTGTAGAGGATAGAACCTTTGGACCTTGGTGCTTTCCATAGAACACTAGGATAAGGAACCTTGGTAAATCCCCAGCAGGGCTGGGCAGTTGCCATTTGCCACCAGATTCAGCCGACAGGAGGGAGTCAGCCGACAGGAGGGTGCCACCCACCGGCACTGTGCACATGAGCAGACAGAACAGATCCTTCTGGATAACTGGTACCTGGCCCCTTGTGTTTCCCTCGGACATACCTCAGTCCAACCTGGATGGTAGGAACTGTCCACCTGGGCAGTAGGATCCTGCAAATCACTTCTCGGCTGGCTTTCCCTAGCCAACCCTTCAAGTTACTGGAGTCCCCAGGTGTGTTAGAGCCAAGAAAACTCCCAGACACAGGCTTTTTGCTCTGGCTAAAGGCCTCTCATGAAATTCTGCCCTTTCAGCCATCTGCTGGTCTGTGCTGCTCCCAGACCTTGTATTCTTACCTCTAGCTAAGTCAATTTTGTTCTCTACTGTCTTCATCGGCCAAAGTGCCACGGATGGTCACCAGGAAAGCATGTGGGAATCTTTGTGGCTGCCCAATAAACTGGCTTCAAAATAGCTTTGCTTAACCCCCCTGGGGACACTCAGTCTCCTGGGCTCCTGCTCCCCCCCCCTAGTGCTTTGCTGCATGGACCCAGCTGTTCCCTGGGAAGAGGCTGTCAGTCACTGAGTGGCTTGAAGCACACGCTTATTTTTAGGTGGCCCCTCATCTAGGTTAGCCACCTCCTTGAGGACCCCAGTTTACCTCCTAGATGGCAGGAGAGTCCTGCCCTTTCTGCTTCCTCCCTTCCTCCCCACCCCCTTTCTTCTGGATTTTTGGGATAGAGTCTCTCTACATACTCTAGGGTAGTTTTAAATCAGTAGTCCTCCTGCCTCAGGTTCCAAAATGCTGGGGTTAAAGATGTGTGCCACTATTCCTAGAGGCCTGCCCTCCCACCTTTCCTTCTCCCTCTTGGCACCCCTCTCTCCTTCTCGAGCAGAGGTCAAATCAGGACCTTGTGCATGTTGAGCAAATGCTTGCCATTGAGCTCCAAATTCTAAGAGGTTCTCATCCCTAGAGTTGTGCAAATTTCTCTTTAGTTCCTCATAACTGTCCTTATTTTCCCCTCCTTTGCAAGGGGGGCTGAAGTTGCACATTAAAAAGAAAGGTATGTGTTAAGCTGAAGAGTACTCCTTAAAGCTGAAAATGAGTGGGTACTGTGTGGTCAATCACTTTTCTGGTTCTCAGTTTTTGTGCCTGTGAAATGGGCATAAGCACCCACCCTGTGTTGGTTACTTCTTCCACTGCAATGACAGAATTCCCGGCAGAAGCAACTTAAGGAAGGGAGGCTTTATCCCACCGGTGCCTCAAGGGATATAGTTCATCTTGGTGGGGAAGGCGTGGAAGCTATTTGAGCTTAGTCGGTGATGACAGGAGATGAGGAAGCAGAGGGCTTAGGCCAGAAGTAGAAGTGGAAATCATCAAGGCTGACTACTAGCTTGCCACAGTCCTAAAGGTTCTACAGCCTGCTAAAACAGTGCTCTCTGCTGGGGACCAAGGGTTCAAACCCATGAAGGTATGGGGACATTGCACATCCAAATCATCACACAACAAAGACGGAGCGGTACTCAAGCAATGTAGGGGTGTTCTTGTCACCTCTGAAAGGTACTCCAGTTTCTGGGAAAGGACAGAGATGGAGACAGTCCAAAGGGAAAGAAGCAGCCTGCCAGCCCAGTTTATTAATGCCTTATTTTTCTGTGGCAGACAGAACCAACCTTACCTGCCAGCTTTGAAGGGGACCCAGGGCATTTCTAGTCATCGGGTTTCCGGCTGTCATAATCTTCAGAGAGGACCTTGTTCTAGTTAACACAGAGAACACCTCAAAGCAAACCCCCAGTGCAGTTGCTAAAGCCTGATCTACCAATGGCAGTGAGGAGAGAGTAGACATAGCCTGGCCTGGAGAGCTGAGCCGTCTTCCTGTTCTGCATGGCATGTATGAGGTTTCCGTTGGCATAAAGTGTTTGAGAGGAAGCAGAACAGTGGCCGGAGCCTCTTGGAGGTACTCCTGGTCTTGTACCTTGTCTGTCTCCAGCATGGGTGGAAGCAAGGGCCAGAGCAAATTGCTGAGATAGCAACTTGGAGCCCCCTGCTCCGTGCCAGGCAGCTATTGTTTCCCTCCAGCTCAGCCTCTCAGGTCAGAACACGGACAAAAAGAGACAGGGCCACTCCCTAAGAAGCAAGCTCTGGCAGGGATTTCAGAGGTGACCCGACCCCAGGGCTTTGCAGACAGCAGCCTGCCTTTCATGTGCAGAGCTGGGGGCTGGAAGAAACGTGTTCTGTGCTTGCTGCCAAGTTTCCTCCGAGAACAATGAGGGAGAAGATGGTGTTTTGCAGTCTGGGAAACTGAAAAGGGTGTGGTGTACAGGTCTGGGGAAGGTCATGCACACTTTTGTAGAAACCCTGCCCCCATCCCCTCACCCCCTTCCAAAAGAGCAGGCATCCTGAGACTGTGTGAGCTCCTGTCAGGTGCCGGACTGGGCACTGCTGTTTCCAAAGCGTTTGTGCAGATTGTAGGGAGCAGACAGTCAAGGAGAAAAGGCTGACTCCTCCTTCTCAGTTAGTGACTTAAGGTAAATGAGATTTTGAGCATTGCTGCTGTGAACAGCTCAGAATACCACAAAGTCTTTGTTGATTACCTTCAGTACCTATCATAAAATATGCCACAAAAAAAGTTATCTCTGCCTTCTAGAAGGTTTTATTCTGTCCAGAAAATACCACTGCACCCAACAGAGGAAAAGGCAGCACAGTGGGTTCAGACCATACCCTTTGGTTACTGATGTCTCCATCCATATGTAGATACTTACTGGCTATTCACTTGTGCCTCCGTTTCCCCCTCTGAAAATAGGAGGATCATTACATGATGTATTTATGGAGCTGTTGTGAAGCAACATTTAACAAGGCATTGTTTGCGAAGCCATTAGGACAGCTTCTAATGTCCTACACTATAGTGTTTGCCAGATGAATAGCCTTAGGACTGAAGATGTCAGGGCAAACGGGAAGAAAGCATCTTCAGGCTTTAGGACAAGACCAATGTGGGTTTTGACTTTTTTGTTTTGTGTTGGTTGCTCCAAATTTGTTTTGAGTTTGGGAGAAAAGCAGGTGGGAAAGGACGTGGTTCCGAAATTTAGAAAACATTACAAAGTTGTATGTGAATGTATATGTGCATGGGTTAGTGTGTGCATGCATGCTTGTTTGTGTGTGTGTGTGTGGGGGGGGAGTTGCAGCTGCACACGTGTTTACCAGTGTGATTCTTCACACACGTGTTCATGTTTGTGGAGGTTAGAGGACAACCCCGGTGTCATTCCTCAAGTCCTTCCACCTTTTGTTTGAGACAGGGTGTTTGGCCTGGAACATCTCCAAATAGGCTAGACTAACTGGCCAGTGAGCTTCCAGGGATTTGCTTGTCTCCTTTTCCCGTCTCACCGACCCAGAGACTACATGCACACTCTGCTGCGCCTTCCCTTTTCTGTTCTAGGTTGTGGGGTTTTGGCTGAAGTTCTCATGCTTGTCAGAGCTTTCCTAATGGACGATCTTCCTGGCCCCCTTTTCAAAGCCTTTAAAGGCTCCAGCATCTCCTATCGGGGACCTTATTTCCTAGACAGCGACTTTGATTTTACAAAGAGTGATACAAGACTGTTCTCAGCCTAAAGGGGGAAGATGGTGCAGATTCTCGATTTCCCTGGCATCAGAACTGCTGTGCTCATGAGGAGACATGACCTTGGCTGAGCTCTAAGCATAATGATGTATTTGGGCTACAAACAAACTGGGGGTTTGAACCAAAGCAGGGTTTTTCGCTTCTGGAAAAATAGACATTTATAGAATGTTCCATCCTCACAAGGTTTCTGCTTCCTCCCAAACCCACTGGGAAGGAAGAGAAAGTCAAATTCTCATGGCTCCAATATGCTATAGGTGTGAAGCCAGCAGTGGAACACCCTCTAGTGTTTTTCTAGTGTCCTTAGAAGACAGCCTTTGACCGGCCAGTGCAGGGACAGACGTCTCATTAGGTTCTTTCAGGCCGCAGAAGCACATAAGCACCTGTAGTTCAGGCCACCCTGGGGGTGGGGGTGCCTGGCCCTTCAGTCCTCTCTCAGGAGTGGACGAGCACAACCTGACAGCAGGGAATGTGGTAGACACACTGGAATGAGGAAGAAAAATGTCCAGTGACCTTCCAGTCTATCTTTGGCACGCATAGCTAGGCAGTCCTGGTCATTGAACCATTATTTGTTCAGATTCAGTCTTGCCTATTAGATGGTCTGGTAAGTTGTAAAAATTGAGTGAAATATCCTTCCAGGAGAAAAGTGGTGAGTTTTTCTTGCGGTGACAAGGTTAGCACCAGATTTCAGCCTTCCCCTTCTTCCAGCATGACATGCTGGGGGGATTCCTAATTCTTTGGGGGTCCATTGTTTTAAAAGGCCCATAGCCAAAAGGAAGGACCCCAAGTTTCTTTAGAGGATCTTTAATGGTTACTATCCCAGAATTCAATCAAGTAGGAGAATGGAGAGTTCAAGACCAGCTTAGGTGATATAATGAGTTTCTGGCTAGCCTGGACTAGAGGTCAATTCAGAACTGGGACTGGAGTGTATTGAGGTTGATTCTCTGGGAAAAATGTTTCTCCATCTTTTGAAAGCACACAGGCAAATACTAAACCAGAGAGATATCACTCAGTGTTTACCTCCTCTTAATCTGCTCAGCTCTATCCAAAACTCTAGGAGGTAGGTAGCCTTATTGTCTCCATGGCAACTAACACCCACAGGCAGGTTAAGTAACATCTTCAAACACACTCCTAATCACTAGAGCTAGGCTCCAAATGTAGGTGGTTTGGCTTTAGAATTTGTCTTAATGGCACTGATGAGATTCTGAGACACATCTATATGCTTTTAAAATACAGTACCAGAACCTGTTTCAAATTACACAGGCCAGCTTGATTTTTTAAGTCATGTACATGTGAGGGGTTCCCAGCTCCCAGAAAAAACATGAAAGATCCAGATGATAGCTAACCAAGGACATAGGTGTATTTCAGTTATATCTTCTTCCGAAACCGTGAGGTCTTCACTAACTCATATTCACTTAAGACAATTTTCACTCAGATGCATTCCCTATGTTCTTCTTAAAGTGATGAGTCTCAGTCCATTTTCTTAACTAGAAAGGTGGGTTTTTGGTTGTTGTTGTTTTGTTTCTTTAATATCAAGGTGTTATCTGAAATAGATTCACTCTCCCTTTAGGCTTTGGGTCATCTACAGATAAGTATGTTTTTATTCAAGATACTGTTTAAAAACCGTGAAAGAATATAACGACTAAATGTGTGAGCACTGGGCCTGGGGGGGCGGCTTACTAAAGTGTTGGCCATGCAGACATGGAGGCCAGGTTCATATCACCAGTATCCACAGAAAAAGCTAGGAGTGGCACGTGTACCTGCGATGCCAGCATTGGGGAGGCAGAGAGAAGAGACTCCCTGGAGTTTATTGGGCAGCCAGCCTAGCTGACTCAGTGAATTCCATGTCTCAAAAAATAAGGTGGAGAGTAATTGAGGAAGACACCAACACTGACCCCTCTTCACATGTGTGTATACATGAAGACATACACATACAAGGCGGTGGCATGGGGGGGGGGTAACCAAAAGACTTTGTTATGTAATCCCACAGAGGCCTTTGTTACTGTCTGTCGTCAGCCTTTTCCAGAAAAGTTGTGATGGGGAGTTTCCACACTGAGTCACACTGCCTTCAGGCTCTGTGTCCCCCTCCTCACCTCTCCTCCCCGATCCTGTTCCCTCCCGTTCCTGTTCCCTCCTGTTCTTGGGTGAGTTGTGGGGAGTGTCCTCAGGGTAAGTCCTGAAACCAGAGCTGCTCAGCCAGCATTCCACCCATTGTCCTCAGAACCGGTGGAGCAGAACAAACCTGCCTGAGATTCTCATTACAGTGCCTGCTTTGGGAGGCCAAGAGCCAGCTGCAGTGGTTTCCAGGGCAACCAGCATTGCAGAAAAAGGTCACAAAAAAGGACTAGAGTCTCTTGACCCGGGCCTTTAAGAGTCAAGGAGTTGAGGGGAGGGCCTCGGATTGTTGTGAGCAAAGGTGGCTATTCAGCAGCGATTGTTCCAAATGTCAGCTGTGTATCCGACCTGCCACCCTCTGGGACTGGCTGCTCCCCAGGACAGTGGCCCTGCTGTGGACCACCAGCCTGAGCTTTCTGTGTGTCCCCATCACCAGGGGTCCAGTTGGTCCTGCAAAGCCCTTTCTGTTCTGTGTGTTCTGTATTAATACTTGGCTGTGTTTCAATTGTCCTCCCTTTTCTCCCGTCCTCTGCTGGAATTCCTTTTCTTATCCTCTCCCACACGTGAGAACATCAGTGTCAAAAGGCTAAATAAAATACAGTTTAACGAAAATAAGGTCTGAGGTAGTTCTGATGGCAGATCCAACATTCAAAAGGCAAAGGCAGTGTTTGTCCTCTCCAACCACTGTATTGACTCACTGGGTAACTTTGCTCTGCTGTAACTTTCCTGGCAGGAGTAAAGAGTTTCTAAAAAGACACTTATGCCTTTCTTTTTGACTGACAGGTTTTTGAAACAGCAGTCCCCAAGGAATTGGCATTTCCTCTGGGATCTCATGCTAAGAGAAGAAACAGTTGAAGCCTGGTGCCAACCGAAGTGGAGCTTGTCTCTCAGAAACAGATTTGACTCAGTTCTAACAACTCGTCAGACAAGGGAAAGCCTGCAGCTGAGACATTGGTGGGTTAGTGGCCGTTGAGGGCACAAGTGGACTAGGGCCCACTTATGGAGCCTTCCTACTCTCTCTTTAAAAACAAACCTCATATGAGGATCCCAAAGATGTACACCATTGGGCCTTCTCCTTGTTTGTCTGTTTGAATTGGAGATCGGTGAACTGTCTAGTTTGTTTGGATTGCCAAGGCTCATGGGCATCAGAGTAGGGGATGCTTTTCTTCCAAAGATGCTGATACCCCTGTCCAAGCCCTATCTTTTCTCGGTGTTGCTTCACTTAGGCTCAGCCGGTATCTCAAGAAGCCAGGCATGGAACCCAACCCTGGCTACTGCTCTCCAGGAGGAAGTTCTTTTTGCCTTTTTGCCTCTGTAACTTACTTGATTGAGCTTAAAACACTTCTTAGAAACAATCTCTCATGTTCCTATCCAACCTGTAAACTTGTTTCTAGTCTGTCAAAGTAGCAATACTGGTCTCCCCATTCTATATTTCCCAATATGGCCTAGCTGGGAGATTACTTAGAAACATGTCTTTACAATATAGATTTCTAAGCTTCAACTTAAAGACACTGGACAAAACTGAGCAGTTTTGGAAAACTGATTTGGAAAACTGCCCTAAGCAACGAGCATGTGGGGCAGCTGGTACAAGGGGTACCTTCCTATCTTGGGTTTAAATTATTTTCATTCTCTTTGGCCTCAGGAGGAACACCCTTCACCTGTGGTGTAAACTGGTTCTCAGAGCTCTACCAACCTGCTCATGAGCTTCCTCAGACAAGGAGGTCTTGGTGATCCCACGACTGGACTCATGCTGACCCCCTGGGCTCTGCTTTGTCTTCTCCAATACCCTAAGACTCTGGTACCCTTCCATAGCCTGCCATGTGCACAGCTAACTTCTCTGGAGGCTCAGAAGGAATGGGTGAGAAAGCTTCTGTCCCTGGGTTACCTATTAGAAACCTCATATGTCCTGACCGCTAGCTTAGGCAAGAGGTAACTGTAACACTTTTAACCCAGGCTACCCTAACCTCTATATAGCTGCTCTGTGAGTTCTTATCACGTGATTCTCTGACGCAAGGCAGAAGCAGCACAGTAAACTGGGAAGAGCCTGTGTGGTTAGAGTTCAAGGGTTCTGAGTGGAATCTGGCCACCACTTGCTGAATGTGGCGTTGCAGAATTCCTCATCTGCAAAGAATGGACTATGAATGATCTCATAACATGCTGTAGAGGTTAAGTATGGAAAATGTCCAGCTGAGGGCTGTGCAGGGAGCCTCTGCCTCCTAGGTCAGCTCTGTTACTGTTCATTCCCGCCTTTGCTATTCAGACACAGGCTGACTCACTAAACTTACTCTCGCACAGCTCATTCTTTCTGGTCCATTGAAGGAAGCACTTCTCAATAAAGGTCTAGAGGCAAAAATTCAGTGCATGTTTATATCATGTTAACAACAATCAATTAGAAATTAGTATTTAAAAAAGCAGTTCTGCAGGTAAAGAAAATGTTGTGTGTATGTGTGATGAAATTTTTTTCAGCCATAATCAACAAAATTATAGCATTTGCAGAAAAATAGGTGCAACTAGAGGTACCCATATTAAGCAAATTAATCTATTTGCTTGACAAATATGCATTTTATCTCATCATTTGTAGTTCCTTGCTTTTATATAGATACATAGAATCATGTGAGTGAGTGTGTGGGGGTGTGTGTGTGCGTGGCATGAAAGTAAAGTAAAACTCTAGGGTCCTAATGAGAGGGGAAGGCCAAGCAAAGGGAGGATAGTGGGCCTGGGGGATATGCCCAACATGCAATACATACTTGTGAAAAGCCTAAAAAATTTAAACATGAAAGAAACAAAACAAAAATTAAACTAAAACCCAATTCTGTTACAACATTGCCAATATATAAAATACTTTGAAATGCATTTAGTGGAAGACAGAATTTAGTTTCCCAATACTGAAAACAACCCCCCCAACACACTGCTGAGAAATATAAAATATAGTTTATAAATGCAGATATACTGTGCTTATGAATTGGAAGGCCTTGCTGTAAGTTGTCAGGTCTCCCCAAATCAATATGTGGTTTCAACACAGCCAGAACAATAATCCCAACAATTTCGCTTTTTAAAATGGAGACACAATGGACTTTAAAGTTAGGAGATTTAGAGACCAACAAGGACTAAAACAATTTATGGAAAAGAGTAAAGGCTGTACAGATTGGGAAAGAATCTTCACCAACCCTCTATCTGACAGTGGGCTAATATCCAGTATATATAAAGAACTAAAGAAGTTGAAAAGGAACAAATCAAGTAATCCAATTAAAAAATGGGGAACAGAGCTAAACAGAGAATTCTCGATAGAGGAATATCGAATGGCAGAGAAACACTTAAAGAAATGCTCAACGTCATTAAGCCATCAGGGAAATGTAAATCAAAAAGACCCTGAGATTTCACCTTATACCCATCAGAATGGCCAAGATCAAAACCTCAAGTGACAACACATGCTGGAGAGGTTGTGGAGAAAGGGGAACTCTCCTCCACTGCTGGTGGGAATGTAAACTTGTACAACCACTCTGGAAATCAATCTGGCGCTTTCTCAGACAACTAGGAATAGCGCTTCCCCAAGATCCAGCCATACCACTCCTAGGCATATAGCCAAAAGAGGCTCAAGTACACAATAAGGACATTTGCTCAACCATGTTTGTAACAGCTTTATTTGTAATAGCCAGAAGCTGGAAACAACCCAGATGCCCCTCAACTGAAGAATGGATACAGAAATTGTGGTACATCTACACAATGGAATATTACTCAGCAATGAAAAACAAGGAAATCATGAAATTTTCAGGTAAATGCTGGGATCTGGAAAGGATCATCCTGAGTGAGCTATCCCAGAAACAGAAAGATGCACACAGTATATACTCACTCATATAGACATATAATATAGGATAAACCTACTAAAATCTGTACACCTAAAGAAACTAATCAAGAGGGAGGACTCTGGCTAAAATGCTCAATCCCCATCCCGAAAGGCAAAGAGGATGGAAACCAGAAGAAGAAGAAAACAGGAAACAAGTTAGGAGCCTCCCACAGATGGCCTCTGAAAGGCTCTGCCTTGCAGACTATCAAAGCAGATGTTGAGACTTAGGGCCAAACTTTGGGCAGAATGCAGGGAATCTTATGAAAGAAGTGGGAAATAATACTAAGATCTGGAGAGGACAGGAGGTCCACAAGGAGAGCAACAGAACCAAAAAAATTGAGCACAGGGGTCTTTCCTGAGACTCATACTCCATCTAAGTACCATGGATGGAGATAACCTAGAACTCCTGCACAGATGTAGCCCATGGCAGTTCAGTGTCCAAGGGGTTCCATAGTAATGGGAAGAGGGACTGTCTCTGACATGAACTGATTGGCCTGCTCTTTGATCACCTCCCCCTGAGGGGGAAGCAGCCTTACAAGGCCACAGGGGAAGACAATTTGCAGCCACTCCAGATGAGACCTAACAGACTAGGATCAGAAGGAAGAAAAAGAAACCCTCCCCTACCAGTGGACTTGGGGAGGGGCATGTGGGGAGAAGAGGGAATAAGGGAGGAGTTGTGAAGGGAGGAGGGAGGGAACTAGATGGGGGATACAAAGTAAATAAAGTACAATTAAAAATAAAATTAAATTAAAAAAAGAATAAAGGCTGAAGGTTTGACAGTACTTGGCATCAGGATTTGCTGATGAAACTATAGATAGACCAGTGCAACAGAATAGAGGGCCCACATTTATATAGATGGTTAATTATTGACAAGATCTTCAAAGCAATTTGATGGACAAAAAGATAAGTCCTTTGTTTGTTTGAGACAGAGTCTTACTCCATAATCCAAGCTAGCTTCCAGTTCACTATATAGACTAGGCTGGCCTTAAACTCTTCATAATCCTTCTTGTCATCTCTTGAGTGTCTGGATTATAGGAATGAGCCACAATGTCTCTCTAAGAATAACCTTTCTAACAAATGGTTCTGAGAGACAACTGCATACATCAATTAAAAAAAAATAACTGTTGACTATTGCTTCTTCACTCCAAAATTAATCCAATGTTTATTATCATAAATACAAATATGAAAGCAAAAGTTATAAAACTTTTAGAAGAATATTTGGGCTGATGTATGCTTTACCTAAGAGTAAAAGATCTATTTGTTAGGTTACTGAAAACGCTACATTAAAAAACTAAACAATGAATTGGATATTTCACAAACTAAAAACTTCTCATCAAAGGATGGCCCAGAATAGTCTGGGAAAAACAGTTTTACAACATATGTCTGACAAAGGTCTTGTAGTAAGAATATATAAATAACTCTTATGTCTGAAGAAAAAGAGAAACTACTCAATTTTAAAAAACAGCCAGACGTGATTGTACCCGTCTGTAATCCCAGCACTCAGGAAGCCAGAGACAGGCAAATCTCTGTGAGTTTGAGGCCAGCCTTGTCTACAAAGCAAGTCCAGGACAGCCGAGGCTACACAGAGAAAACTTGTCTTGGAAAACTAAACAAACAAACAAATAAAATGGGGAAAACACGTAGACGACCCCAAAAGAATATAATAAATTGATCAATCAATAGATTTTAAAAGTGCTTAAGCCACTACTCATTAGGACAACGAACTGAACTTCAAATTATTATACAATTCTGTTTCATCTACTAGGCTGACTAAAATTAAGACAAGAAGATTATGTGGGACAAGGATGTGAGGCATCTTGAGTGCATGCCATGGCTTGTTGGAGGGAGGGAAGATGGTGCAGTCACCATGGAAAAAATTAGTGATTGGTTACAAAGTTAACAAATACCTTCCCAGTGACCCAGCTATAACTAAATACCCAAGGAAATAAATGAAAAGGAAGAAAGATTTATTTGGGGGACATTGTTTCAAAGTTTGCTTAGCCTGTGTTCTTTGGGTCTGTGAGCTTCTTGGTGGAGAGTCCATGGTGTGAAAAGCTGCCTGCCTTCTGGTGGCCAGGAAGCGAAGATACACAGTGAAAAGAGCAGGGTTCTCCACACATCCTTCAAATGTGCATGAGCAATTGTTTTCTTCTTCAGTAAGGTTCCATGTCCCACTGGTTCTACCACCTTCTTGTAGTGATGTAAGATAAAGACCAAAACTTTAACACATAGGTTTTGTGAACAGCTAAGACCAAACAATAATACCAAATCATGATCCCACTCTTAGTTATCTATCAAGAAGACATGATAAACACTAGAATATGCATACAGTAATGCTCATACCAGGATTATTCATGATATTGGCGAAAAATGGAAGCAAAACAGATTTCCATTCAAAAAAGAATAGACAGTCTAAAAGATGGCTGAGCAAGCAAAGGTGCTTGCTACCAAGCCTCATGACCTGAGCTCTATCTCTGGGATCCATATGGTGAAAGACAAGAACTGATTCCTGCAAGTTGTTCTCTGAGCTGCCCATATGTGCCACATATATATGTTTAAATATATGTTAATATATGTATATATATTTATATATATCATGCACTCACAAGAATAAGTAAATAAAGAGATGTAATAAAAATAAAAAAACAGAAAGAGGATAAATTTTGTTGTACTTATAAATGGAAAAGTACTACAATGGAAGAGCTTAGATTAGTGATGAGTGAAATAACATGGAAAGTTTTAATAGGTATCACTCAGAGGATAAAAGTCCAGACACAAAGAGTATGTGTGTGTGTGTGTGTGTGTGCGTGTGTGTGATTTTATTTTATGAAGCTCCCATTTAGACAGAACTAATCCACAGTTAAAGGAATGTATCTATGGTTGCCTTTGAGTGAGGCTTTGAGGAGTACAACAGAACTTGAGTGATAGAAATATTTTATCATTTTTGGAATAAATGAAAGTTTCATTAGATAAATACTTTCTAAAAAATTAAAACTCTTTGACTTTTTGGATAGAAATTGAGCATTTCAGCAAGAGTCCTCCCTCTTGATTAGTTTCTTTAGGTGAACAGATTTTATTAGGTTTATCCTATATTATATGTCTACATGAGTGAGTATATACCATGTTCATCTTTCTGCTTCTGGGATAGCTCACTCAGGATGATCTTTTCCAGATCCTACCATTTACCTGCAAATTTCATGATTTCCTTATTTTTTTATTGCTGAGTAATATTCCATTGTGTAGCTATACCACAATTTGTGCATCCATTCCTCCACTGAGGGGCATCTGGGAAAATCAAAGAGGATGGACATCAGAAGAAGAAGAAAAAAGGGAACAAGTCAGGAGCCTGACACAGAGGACCTCTGAAAGGCTCTGCCCTGCAGACTATCAATGCAGATGCTGAGACTTAAGGGCAACCTTTGGGCAGAGTGCAGGGAATCTTAGGAAAGAAGTGGGAAACAGTAAGATCTGGAGAGGACAGGAACTCTACAAGGAGAGCAACAGAACCAAAAAATCTGAGCACAGGGGTCTTTCCTGAGACTCATACTCCAACCAAGGACTATGCATAGAGATAACCTAAGACCCTTGCACAGATGTAGCCTATGGCAGTTCAGTATCCAAGTGGGTTCCATTGTAATAGGAACAGGGACTGTCTCTGACATGAATTGATTGGCCTGCTCTTTAATTACCTCTCCCTGAGGGGGAAGCAGCATTACCAGGCCACAGAAGAGGACACTGCAGCCACTCCTGATGAGACCTAATTGACTAGGATCAGAAGGAAGGAAAAGAAGACCTCCCCTATCAGTGGACTTGGGGAGGGGCATGCAAATAGAAGGTGGAGGAAGGGAGGGATTGGGATGGGAGGAGGGAGGGAACCACAGGGGTGATACAAAGTGAATAAAGTGTAACTAATAAAAAAATTAAAACTCCCCAAGCTATACAACTAAGACTTGTCTATTAATTTTAAAACTCTATAACATGTTTTCTTATTTTGGTCCTATGGATTAGCAGGTCTATAAACATTTGCTGTTTATGTGGATCTGAACAAATGATGATGGGAACCAGTTTTCCTCACAGTCGAAAGTATATGGAGAAAAGTAAGAGTAGCTTTGTGGTATCAGATCGGCATACAAGGAGGCAGTGTGAACTTACAGTTCCTTATCTCTGTTTTTAAGTAGATATGGGGGTGGGCGTTTGTACAGGCAGAAAGACATACACATGAAGGTATGTATACTCCTATTTCTGAGAAGACCTGGAATACTCTGTAGCACAAGCATTCTCTCTCTCTCTCTCTCTCTCTCTCTCTGTGTGTGTGTGTGTGTGTGGTGGTACAGGTATTAAAGTAAAGCTTGGCACTGATAATACTCTACTACCTAACATATAGTCTATGCTTAGATTTCTTTAATTGTCCAAATAATGTCTTTTAGAATTGCTTTAGTTTGGTCTAGGACCCAATATAACTCCATACATTGCATCTAGTATTCATGATTCCTTACTCATTGTCACAATTTAAACATGACCTCAGTTTCCTTCATGCTTCTCCAGTTCAGAGTTGGGCTTACAGTCTCTCAAACTGAATAGGCTTCTGGCTCTGGGGATCTGGGAAGATGGAACATACAGCTTATTTTCTGACTGGTCTCTAATTAACACTGGTCTGAGTCTGCAGCCTCATCTAAACCCTCTGCTCTGCGGAGTGTCTCCTCCAGGTGCTTCTGCCATCAAAGGAGGCCTTGGTGGTAGACATAGTAAATGAGTAAGTGCCAGTGAGAGCTGTACAACCTTTAAATTCAAGTGTGTGCTCACGTGAAGGAGAGGACAGAGCTGCTAAAGGAGTGACAGGGTAACCAGGGTAGCCACGGCCTCAGACCACAAGTGTTTAGGCTAGGGAAGTTTCCCGTTTCCTGAGATTCACATTAGACTGCATATTTCATTATCTGTATGTTTTATTTAGGTTGGTTCAATTGGGTCCTGCACAGCTTTCAACTTTCTGGAAATGCTAAAGCACAAAATGCATGAGTGTATGTGAGCATGTGAGCGTGCCTGAGGGTGCTGTGTGTCAACACATGCTGATATGCATGCCTATATATGTCTGAATACATGTGCCAGCACATACCTGTCCGTTTTATGTATGTGTGCGATGTGCTCGTCACTGGGATGTGCATCTGAGCGTGTGAGTGTACTGGTACATGCCCATACATGCGTGCATGTGTGAATGTGTGCCCGATTGGAAAAATGTCTAAGTGTGTGAGCCTGAAGGGAGTGCCTGTTCTGTTTGTGATTGTGTGAAGCTGTGTGGTATGTGTCAGGAAATACCTGTGAGTTACGTGCATGTGCGAGTGCGCACACACACTTGCATGTATGCCTGAGTGTATTGCATTTTCCTAGAAAAATGGCTGTGGACCTGTCAGCACATGACTGTATGCTTGTGGGTGAATGTAGCTGAATGTGTAGCCTGTGTGTCAGCACACGCCTGTGGGTGTGGGCTTATGAGACTGCGTGAACACTTGGCAGCATGTCTAAGTGTGTAAGTCTATGCTGGATGTGAGTAGGTGAATGTTGCAAACATATAAACATGTGTCTGTGAATGTGTACACCTGTGGATATGGGCATGTGTGCTCATGTGCACGCTTAAAGCTGTGTCTAAGCGTGTAAGCCTATCAGTGCATTCATGAGTATGTGTTACTGTGTGTGAGTGCTCTGAATGTATCAGCTCATGCCTGTGAGTGTTTGGGACTGTTTACAATACTGGATGTTGTCTGGGTATGACTGTGTGCCTGAGTGTTGTGAGTGTATTAGCTCATACATGTTTGTGTGTGTGTGTCTGTGCACATTTACTTGGGGGCTTGCATGAGGGATGCAGAGACACTAGTTAGGTTTCTGTACTCCTGATTTAAAAGTCCTGACACTCAGGCTCAGGGCCTGGGCTCTGAGAAAATGGGAGAAGAGCTCTTGGCAAACGTCCAAGGAAGCCCCACCAGAAATGAGCACGTTTCAAGCGTGCACTTTCAAATACTGAGTTCCCCTTGCCTCTTATCCCCTTGATTGCTCCTTCTTGTCCTCATTGAGGGGAAGTGGAAACAAATGTCTGGCAGGAGGCCAAGAGTAGATTGAGGCGTGTGTGTGTGTGTGTGTGTGTGTTTGTGTGTGTGTGTGTGTGTGTGTGTGTGTGTGTGTGTACAGGCTGTTGTGGCCTTTTTAGAGAAGAAAGAGAGAGAGGGGTAGAAGTGATAGTGATGAGACAGAGATAGGCAAAGAAAGACACATGGTGAAAGATAAAGAGATAGGAGCTGTGATGGAGACTGAGAGGAGAGAAGTGGGGACAGAACATGAGAGACGGAGAGGGTGGTTTAAGGTCTGAGGGCTAGGGTCAGAGACAGCGATGGACAGATGGACAGACGGCCACAGCAGGCAGCAGGCCAACACAGGGAGGGGCTGAGTTCTGCTGGGAGCTGCTCCTGTGCCCACTGCTGAGACTGAACTGAGCCCCCAGGTTGGTCCCAAGCTCTGAACTTTCTGAGCAGTGAAGCAGAAGAACCGCTGGGCCCAACAGGCCTTGGTCGGGAGGCAGGTGACAGGGAGAGTCCTTTCTAAGCAGCCCAGCACGAAGCAGGCAGGTGAACCCTCCTCTCCTCAGACGAGGCTCATGGATCAGACACCTGGTCCAAAGATCTATTGCAGGTGGGGAAACTCTGGGCAGGAGGGTGGCCTCAGGGCGCTCCAGCGTAGTTTCTGTGGGGCCTCCTGGGAACTGCAGCTTCTTTACCTCCCATCTGCTCTGGTTCATTGCAGCACACGCACCAGGGCAGGAATGGTTTTTGTTAAATCCAGAACACCGATTACCGAAGAGAAGCCAAGGTGGTTTCCCCTTTAAGGAATTATGTGCGGAGTCAATGCAAGAACCATCTGCCCCACATGTTTATAAGGGAACTGAGGAAAAGCAATCTTCTAAGGATAAACTCATAGCAGAAGAAATTGAAAAATCGCCCCTCTTTAGCTCTGGAATGCAGTTCCTGCTCTGTCTGGCTTTCTGAGTGAGACTGACTTTTGTGAAGTCGTAATTGAGAAGAAATGTGTTTTATTTTGGATTATTTAGGTTTTCCTCCTCTGCTATGAATGACCAAGAGCAACCCCTCTACTAAAGAGACAGCAGGGACAGGGCAACTGTGCTGTGTGCTGGGGAGACACATGACCTCTAGGTGTCCCGACCATTGCTGTGCTAAATAAGGACAGGGACCACCCAGAACAGAACGCGGGCAGACACATTGGGCTGCTGTCTGCTTTACTCACATTCATTTTCTATGCTTGTAGGACCTCATAAATGGGGAAACCGAGGCACAGAGCAATGAAGCACCTCACTTACAGTTACATGGTCCATAAACTAGATTTGAGCCAAGACACTTCCACCATGGCCCAGTGTATCCTTGTGACTGGGATCAGAGGAGGCTCTTTAAATAGAAGTCATACCAGCATAGGCCAAAGGAGGAGCTTTCTGGAGAAGTGGACATGGAGGAGAGCATCATTGCTCCTGTACCTATGACTGGTGTTTGGAATTTGCACAAGGTCTCCCACATAGCTACAGGAGCTTGGATGTGAGGAGGGAGTGCCCATATGGATTGGTTGTGTGTCTGTGGCCTTCCTTTTGGAGTCCAGAACCCTGTGTCCTTTGCAGTCGTAGCTCATTTATGACTGTTCATAAAGTAGCAGGGGTCTGGTGATCCAGTGGCCGGGTACATGTTCCCGTGCCCTTTGGATTTGTGGAATGTGTTCAATCATTAACTAGGTACTGGGAAGAGAGAATATTTTCAGGAGCATGCCAGCACTGAGGCATTGTGAAAGTAAGGCCCAACTAGCTGATGTCATCCTGGAAAGAGCACCCTCTCTGTGACTCAGTGTATTATCAGCTTCCATTCACTGTGAAAAAAAATACCTGAGCTAATCAACAGTGTTGTACAGGGTGGTGGTGGGGGAATCATTTTGGCGCATCGCTTCAGTAAGTCCATGATTGCTTTGGGTCTGTGTGGTAGGGGGAGGACATCATGCTACGTGTAGGTGAATGTGTGTGGGCTCTGTACTGTGCTCACATGTGTGGGAGCTCGACATAAGTGCCTTTCCTCTGTTGCTCTTCTCCTTACTGCTTTGAGGCAGTGTCTCTCACGGAAGCAGAAGCATGCCATTTTGTCTAGTCTGTGAGCTCTTGGGATCATGGTGGGGAGTACTTTGTGGGGCAAAGATGCTCATGGTAGCTGGGAAGCTGAGGGGGCGGGGCTGGGTTCCAATGCTTTGTTCAAAGGCATTTCCCCCAATGACTTAACTTCCTCTCACGAGGCCCCACCCCCTAAGGGTTTCACTCTTTCCTAATAGTTCGAGAAGCTGGTTACCAAACCTTCAAGACTCAGCCTCTGGAGACACTCACGATCCAGACTGTCATCATTAGTTTCTCATTTGTTGACACGAGGCCACACAAGTGGCTGTGAGGAAGGAATGTATTAACAGACATGCATTGCTTGTCCCACACATTCTGCACGGTGTTGCTGCCGTGACAGGGGTCAGAGATAGCTGGGTTCTGACTCTCATCTAGCTGGTGTTCCCTTCAGTAACCTCCCTGAAACTCTACTCTTCCTTGAGCCTCTAGGCTGGGACTGATTGGTACAGATAGTATACTTTCTGGTCCTGGAGTGAGGGCCAGTTAGTTGGAAGGTTGCCTGGTCTTCCAAACCACACAGTGTCATTCTTCCTCATTGTCTGGTTCTGAAGCAGGTGTGGGAAGCCTGGGAACATCTCCCTATCCCATTACTAAATGCCTTTGAAATGTGTCAGGTCTAGGAAGGCCCCATGGCGTTCCCTCAGTGGGGAGCTACTCCCTGTTGCCCTCAGCTTCTGTAGATTGACCTCAGGTCAATGGCCAGTGGCCAGTGGCCAGTCATTAAACGTGTGGCCGTGGGAGGTACTAAGGAGCATGGAGTCAGGATGTTGTTTCTAAATGTGGTGACACTTGCAGAGTGTCTGAGCTAGTGATTGGAGTTTGAGGTATGGTGGAGGTTGGATTTACTGTGGTGGGCAATGCAATGGGCACTGATGGATGAGTCACCAGAGGTACCAAGGCTCTCCAATAGCAACATCCACGTGTTAGAGCTCTTGTGAAGACTATAGGATGCTGTGTGCAGTGTTCTGAGCTCAGACCTCAACACATGACAAATTCTCAATATTTAGTTGTGTATATGTCTATGTGTCTGAGTGTTTATATGTATGCATGTATAAAAGAAACACATATGGGGCAGAGAGTACATTAGTTGTTATTCCATAGGCATTAACAATCCTTTTCCTTTCCTTTCCTTTCCTTTCCTTTCCTTTCCTTTCCTTTCCTTTCCTTTCCTTTCCTTTCCTTTCCTTTCCTTTCCTTTCCTTTCCTTTCCTTTTTTTCTTTTTCCCTTTTTCGTTTTTTCCTTTCCTTTCCTCTACCCCCCTCTTTCTTTGAGACAGCCTTTCTCACTGTGGCTTGAACTCAACAAGTAGGCTAGGCTTGCTGGCCTTTGAGCCCTGAAGATCTTCCTATCCCCACCCCTCAGCACTGGAATTACAAGTGTGTGTTATTATACCCAGCTTTTTGAAAAATATGGGTTCTGGGGAGTCTAACTCCGGTCCTGTTGCTTAAAAAGCAAGAAGTTTACCGACTGAGCCCTTTGTTGCCATGCATCAACTTCCTCAATTTCCCCATCTTTCTAGCTAGGAAGGGTTGTCCTCACTGGCAAATATTTCTGCCTGTCTACTGGCCTACATGTCCCTCTTTCCCTGCTGGTTCAGCTGTTACACTCATTCTAGAAAATCCCAACCAAACAGCGTAAGCTTCTCAAATGGAGACTATTCCTACTCATAATGAAGGCTTGGTCTGAATTGTGGGTCTCTCTATTTCTTAGCTACACCCTCCTGGCACGTTGCATGGTTTCTCTTGTGTTTAATGTCTGTCGGGGTCTTGGTTTTATGTGGTTTAAATAACTTTTATGGGGCAGACTGAATGACTCAGTGGCCTGTCATTGTATTTGTCCTCGGCAATGCACTTAATCTCTCTGAACTTTAGATTCCTTATGCTGTAAGGCAGGCGGGCACAACAGTAATCAGCTGCAGACGCTGCGGGCATCCAAAGCCACGTGTGTAAATGTTCCCTGAACACGTTCCAAGGAGAGACATAAGGAAGTGTTTTGGGGCTTGCTCTTAGACGGGATGAATGGAATTAGGGAAAATGTGTCCCAGCCTAGGGGCGCCAATCAACAGAAAAGCAAAGGATGCTTTCTAACATCAGGGCTGTGAGGAGCGGTGGCTTTGAATCTGGGAGTAGCCTAACCTGGAGAGCTGTTGCACACATGCTGGCTCTTGAAAAGAGAATCGACAATGACACAAGCAGATACGAGTCTGCTGAGAGAACTGTGAGGAGAACAGACAGCCCCTCAAATCTGTTATGTGGAGGGTTGGAGCAACCCAAAATGCCTGATGCCTTTGCTACTTGGAAACCTTAACTGTGTCACACTAAGAAGGTCCTTGCTGTCAGGGTTTCCTCCCTGATCCAGCTCATGCAGCCTGCTGGGATGAATGTAAGCAGAGAAACCCCTTTCATTGTTAAAGTCACATTTCAGGAAATGTGAGAGTGGCTCAGGGGAAGGAGTTTGGGATCCTTGAGCTCAATCAGGAGCAAAGCCATACAAACCCTTAACTGTGTAAAAGGACACTATTTATCATATGGCCTTGTTCCCTGGCTGGCCCTCACCAAACCTGTAACCTAAAGCAAAAGGAAAGACATACTAAAGCAAGAGGAAAGACCTACCAATAGAACTCCTCTCATGACTCCAGTTCATCCCCTCCCTATCCTTGTGTGAACTGACCATTCAGGCTGTAACTTTCCAACTGTAAAACTTGGTTGTTAATTTTCGAGACAGGACCTTAGTATGTAGCTCAGGCAGGTCTAGAACTCGCTATGTACACCAAGCTGCTCTTGATTAAACTCTTGATTTCCCCATCTCAGCCTCTCAAATGCTGTGATTTTAGGCCTGCATCAACATGCCTAGCTCATCTGCAAGACCCTACCCCCAAGCATTTACCACATAGGTGTTAAAGTATAGAACCAGTTGTGGCAAGCATATTGTAGATCTAGACCCTACAGGGCTTTAAGAACTGGTATTTCAGCCATGGGAAGTAGAAGGACCCCTTTTCTGTCTTTGCAAAACTCAAACTGAGTTGGTATTAAATATTAATTTACTCAAATAATAAAAAGGTATCAGTAAATTTTATTTCTAGTAACTCAAAAATGTCATTCTGATACATTGTATATGATAGGAGGTTAATAGGTATTTATGGGCTGCATTTAGCTCCCAGAATCCTCTGTTCAACTCTATCACGAGAGAAGTATCAGTGATCTCCTCCTATGTCCTGAGAACAAAGGTTGTACCTAATAAGCACAGGACTCTTGGTTTTGTGCTGGGAGTCCAGCACTGGTCAGGTCTTTGTCCAAGCTTGGAGTGCTACCATCTACACCCAAAAGACATGTTACTTACACTCACGAACAAAGTATGTTGCACACACGTGTGCTAATTCATGAGCAAAGATGCAAGTATCATTGTTAATGAACAGAGCTTTACTGACAATGTGTTGAGTTCTAGAAACACCCCTTAGACCTGTTGAGTCTCTGAATTCTGCTCCTGCACTTCAGCCCTTCTCTCCGTCCATAGGCCAAAGACAAATCAAGAGCTCTGCAAGATCATCACCCATGTCTCAGGGCTGAACAGTCCTTAAACTGAGACTATAATAATAGTTGCTTATGCATACCAACAACTGTGTATCACATGCTTAGGAACCTTAATCCTTCTAATTGTTCTGCAAGGTGGATTTTTTTTAAAGGTCTATTTAACAGTTAATTTGAGTTCAAGTTGAGCACTTAAGTCAAAGATTACCTGGTGGAACTGGGATGCCTCACTGACTCTTTCAGGGCTAGACAGAGGCAGCCCAACTGCAAATCTTCAAACATGTTTACACTTAGAACAGAAGTTGAAGGTAAGGTGGAGGTAGAAGCCTAGGGATATGGTAGAGCATCTAGAATTAAAGGTGACGATTAAGTCCATCTGGATACGTAAGACCAAACGAACACCCACATGAACAAAACCAGTTCAATGTTCATTGTCTACCAACAAATGAAGCAAATGCCAAATCATTGCTACATGCAGATTATTGCTACATGTGTGAACTTGTAGAGACCAGAGGTTGACATCAGGAGTCTTTCTTAATCACGCTCCAACTTGTTTTTTTTTTTTTTTTTTTTTTTTTTGAGATAGGGTCTCTCACTAGTTGTAATGCTCACTCATTTGGCTAGATTGGCTGGCCAGTGAGCTCTAGAGATCATCCCACATAAGTAAACAAGAAATAAAAAAGATTTGGGGATATAGAGGCTAAGATAAGGATAGGGTGTTTGTCTAACATGTGCAAGATGCCTGGATCCAATCCTCACCACAGGAAAAAATTAAAAATAAAAAGATAAACTGGGAGGAACCTGTCTCTGAGTGGTCAATCAGGAGCCAGAGGCTGGCAAGGCCAGGGATAAGGGATCAATGCTCAAAACCATGGGTGCATTGATGTGTTTCTAACACAGCTCTCCTTGTGACGAGTGATCAGACCCTAGAAGGCCTCACACAAGTCTGTACCCTTCCAGGCTGTGCCCCTGGCTCTGCTGTGTGTGGTGCACACACCGCAGTGGGCCAGACTCTGTCTCGAGGCCCTGTGGCCTGTCTAGGGCACTCGGTGGCAGAGGGAGGAAGTATGCCGAAATGGCTACAAAGTGGGGACCTACCCTTTCCTCCAGCCAACTGTGTGGTGCTACCAGATGACCTGGCACTGGCCACGCCAGGTCTGAGCTTGCTGTCAGAACAAAGTGGCTTCTCTTGGCCCTCTGTGTTCACGGCAGGGAAGAGCCTCTTCCAGTGCACACAGTGCCCATATCCTGGAAAGCCTGACCTCCTCTGTGTCATGCCATGCCATGCCATGCCCCTCCTTGGAACCTTTCTTCTCACTGTGGCTCCCAGACAGCACTCTGTTCGCCATATGGCTTTTTGCTCTCCAGCCTCCAGACACACACACACACACACACAAACATTGGGTGGGGGGCTCTTGACTGGGATTCCACACTTGGCTCATCTTTAGATTTATATGTGCGGCTCTAAAGAACACCTGTTTCTGCTCACATATCAATGAAGGTTCAGGATGAGGCCTGGAGGTCTGTTTCACTGAAGGTTTCTCAGGAGATTCCTGCAACAATTCAGGCTTGAACCCAGTACTGTACAAGACAACCCTATTCTGGGATCTTGGTGTGTACCTGTTTGGTAGGGCTGTACTTCTCTGGCATGACCTTGAGGTTTTGGTCACCCTATCCTGACCACCTGTGTGGTGGATTACAAGAGTGTGTCACCACACTTATTTTATACAGTCCTGGGGATCAAAACCTAGGCTTCCTACGTGTTAGGCAGGCACTCTACCAACCCAGTTCTAACCTGTATCTGAGGTTTTATGTGTGTGTGTGTGTGTGTGTGTGTGTGTGTGTATAAAGCTATTAACCTTCACATGTTTCCTTACTCAAGGTTGTTGCTAGTGTTAAACAAGATAATAAATACAAAATGCTCACAAACACCCATGTGTACTCAAGGCTCAAGAAATGTTAGCCACTGTTATGATTAGATTGTTTTCCCAAGACTGGAACCACACAGATTTGGGACCATTTGTCCTGAAGGTCAGCTTGTGGAGCTCAGCACACAGGACTCTGTGGAGAAAAACACATTTGCTGTTGAGGTCACAAGCTAGGACTAAGGCCATAAGCCTGGGACTCAGGCCAGGTTCTGGCAGCAGCCACTCACTTGCTGAGTGACCTCAGCAAATCGTTTGACCCCCTCAGGGATCCCATTTCCTCCCCTGCACCACCAAGATTAAGTTCTTTCTTGTTTATTTCACACTTGGTTGCAAGAATAAAATGGAGAGGGTAATGGCTCTCCTTATCTTGCCTTTGCTGCAGCCCACGGTGGCCAGGAGAGACATGCCCAGGCAGGAGTGAGCGCAGGCCTACACGGGGAGAGCTCTTGCAGGAGACTCAAGGGGAATTGAGAGTCAGAGGAAAGTACAACCTCCATGAGGGCTATTCACCCTTCATTCTTTCTTCAGCCCCTTCCTTTCCGTTCAAACACACACACACACACACACACGCACACACACATTCACCTGTAGCTCATACTGGCCTCAAATTTGCTATACAGCAGAGGATAACCTTGAACTCTTAATCCTTCTGCCCCCAAATCAAACCCACAGAGGAATGGAATGAAGATCTTGGTACAGTCAGCGATGAAGCTTATGTGGCCAGAGTCTGTGAGTAGGGGGAGGGATGAGAAGGAGATGATAGCAGAAAAGAACATTCTAGAAGTAATTAAGATAAAAAGCCAGGTTGTACGGGGTTATGAGGGTGTGTGCAGTGGTTACCTACCAAATCGCGGATAACTACATGGCCATTTGCTCCTGTTTTCTCAACTGGTCACATTAATAAAAGCCAACTGCCCTGTTATAGGCTGCCCCAAAAGGTTCCAAGTGGCAGAGAACTGAGGGCAGCTTCTAGAAAACAGCCAGTGAGGACTAGGGTTCTAACGCTCCACTGCCATCAAGGAAGTGTGCATGTCACTAATTATTGAGCTGAGTTTAGAATCAGGTCCTTGTGGTTGTGTCTCCATTAGGACTATTGTCTTATCTGTCAAAGTGATGGTTACTATTGACTTGACTGGATCTAGAATCCTCTAGAACATGCCTGTGAAGGTTTGTCTAGATTAGGTTAGCTTCTGGCCATGCTGGTGAGAGATTTTCTTGATTAGGTTAACTGAGGTAGGAAATCCCACCCCAAAAGTGGGTGGCACCATTCAATGACTTTTATCAGGCATCTTATCACAGCAAAAAGATAAGTTCATGATGCAGTTACCTGAATTTTCTTTTTTAACTTTCAATAGATGCTGAACTAGAAGGCCTTGCTCAGCCATGCCTGCATTGCTAACCCCCTGAAGCAGTGTTTCTGCAGAGGACCAATAGCTACACACAAACCTGGGGATATTCTCCTTCCAACCAATGCCGTGGACAGCATCCTAACCCTCAGGATGGGCCATATTCACTCAGTTGCTGGCCAAAGCCAAGACCATTGACTTTCAACGTGGTGGACTGCCATAATAACTAGGAATTTTAAGCACAACAACAACGTGACAACAACACAGAGAAGCCTGACTTCTATTGCAGAGATTCCTACTTCTATTGCTCTGGAGTAAAGTCTGGTCCATGAGGGTGTAGCAAGCTCTCCAGAAGAGTCTCTGTGTGGTAACATTTAATAACCGTCACTCCTTTCCTGAGCTTCCCCCTTCTGCAGGGGTGCACTAAGCTGGAAATTTCAAAACACAGCTAATTCTCAGTATTCACGGACTCCAGGTTTGCCATTTCACCTGCTTGCTAAAGTTTATTTGTAACCGCAAAATCCATGCCTGCAATACTTCCAAACTCACTCACAGACGAGGGCAGAGTGGCATCACTTTTGAGATACTGGACATGCATGTGCCCAGCTGTGGCTGACCATGGCAACACTCTGCCTTCTGGTGTCAACTCCCACACTGTAAACAATGTTATTCATCATGGTCTATTCAGTGTCACATTAAAAAATTTTTTTTGTTGTTGATTTTACTGTTTAAAACTGGACCCCCAGTCATGAGGCTAAAGAGTTCTGAGACCAGGATGTTATGATGTGTGGTACAAAAAAAAAAAAAAAAAAAAAAAAAAAAGAAAAAAGAAAGAAAAGAAACACAGTTATATAATCTTAGTTCAGTTATGAGTTATGGTACACAGAATTCAATGTTAACAAATCAAAAATATATTTATTAAATTGTCTCTGTATAAAGAAGGCCATATATTAACTGGATGGTAAAAATGTGCCCAGAGGCTCACAAGAACCTGAGCTTATATTTCCCCTAGGAGTAATGGCTTAGAATTTGCTAATTCAGTGTTCTTGGCAACTTTAAAGAACATAACACGAATCAACTGTGAATAACAAGAATCAACTGTGCTTTATTTAATACCAAGAGACTAAAAAAGGGGAATAAGTATAGAGTATTCAAAAAGCACATAATGAATTTGCAGAATCAGAGATAGATAAATAACATCTCTTGCTTCTTTGTGGATCTTAGTCCTTAAATGGATGGTTAGGTTCACAGATGCGATGCCTGAGCCCCTTTTATCCTCCCTCTTGCCACAATTTGGGGGGTATTTTGGTACTTCTGTGGTCAAAACCAAAAGAATCTGAGCTCTTCTCTAATGCTTACTTCAGTAACAGTATTCTATTTTTTCAAATAGGTATATGTCACAATATAGTAATATATAATAATCCATACAGTCTGATGAATCTATGTATTTATTCACCCACAGAATTAGCATCTGGGCCAAGGATTAGAGGATCTCACAATCATTTCAGGTCTGAGATACACCTTATTACACCCATTGAGTGATCAATGACTTCATCCTTATGAGGGCTATCCCCCTCCTACATACATAGCTCTGGTATGGCTGGCGTGTGTGTGTGTGTGTGTGTGTGTGTTGTAAATAGAACCCAAGGTCAGAATTCCACTACTGAGCTACACCCTCAAGTCTCAGAGCACAGTTTTTCTTTCTGTTTGCTTCATTGATATGGCCATATTATTGAGCTGGGTGTGGTAGTTCGCACCTGTAATCCTAGCCCTTTGGGAGGCTGATGGAGAAGGTTTGCTGTGCGTTGGAAGTTAGATTGAGTTCCCAGCTTAGCTTAGGCTACTGAAGGAGAATCTACTTCAAAAGCCAAAAATTAACAACCAAAACCATAGCCATAAAGGAATAAAATATACACAATGACATTCAATTTTAAAACATGTACATGTAAAAAAATAAAACAGGATTATTCCTGTGTACCATGGTGTAAAACAGTATTAATATTATCAAATTAAATGGTCATTTAAAAATTATTGATATGGAATCAAAGTTTTTCCTTTATTAGTTTATTTATTTGTTCATTTTACACTCTAGGAATCCAAGTTTGAACAAGGCAATGTCCTCTTTTATCATTGGAGAAACATATTTATATGATCACTCCAACAAATTTCAAGTCAGTGTCTTCTGAGTAATGTTTTGGCTTGCCACTATTATAGTATCTCTAGGAATCAAAGGTTCCTGGTATAAATGCTTTTGCTAAGACACAACCAGGTTTGCAGGATGATTCTCATCCTAGGCTTGTCTTCTTCAGTCAATTTTCAGCTAGTACTACTTTCCAGCAAAAATCACCTGTCAAAGTAATTTGTAATCCTGAATATGAGAAAAACCTTTAAAGTAGGCATTTGCTTTAAATGTCTTAAAATAAACTGCTACATTAATTTTATTATTATAAAGTCACTGTGTTATAATGAACTCACAAACAAAACATCAACCGGTCTTTCCTTCACCATGCGGGTCCCAGGGATCAAACTCAGGTTGTCAGGCTTGGTGCAAATACCTTTATCTGATGTATCATCTCCTTGCTCCGGCTACTAATGATTTATTTATTTTTGTATGTGTCTGAGTGTTTTGCCTACATGTCTGTGTGTGCACTACTTGCATGCAGTGCCTCTGGAGTCCAGAAGAGGGCACTGGAGTTCGAGGAACTAGAATTAGAGCTCGTTGTGAGGCTTCATGTGGGTGCTAGGATCCAAACTCACAGGAGCAGCAAGTGCTCTTAACCATGGAATCATCTCTTCAGAATTTTTTTTTTTTTAAAATGCAGGCTTACTATGTATCTCAGGCTAGCACTGAACTTGCAAGCCTTTTGTGGCAGACTCTCAAGTGATAGGATTACAAATGTGTACTACCACACTCAGTGGTGGTATGTGTGTGTTTGTGAGGGATAGTATATAAAGTTACAAAAAGATAGTTTTGGTCTTGCATTATGGACTGTTGGCTGTGAAAGAATCTTGAGCAGCTCCCTTCTTCTCATCCATTGGCACAAATTCTGTTTCTAAATGCAGGTAACTCATTTCCTCCTCCTAGGGAAGGGTTATCCCCATACCCACAACTCGGCAGTCACAGAGTTGCCATAGCTACAAAGCAACAAATCAGGATTACACATCATGATAGCCTGGAGGGGAGGGTACACTCCTCACCTCTTTGACTAATAGTGGATCAGGACAAGCCCTTACATGTGGGCCCATTGCTAAGAGGGTATTTGGGATATGGACGGTTGTCATGGTGATGACCAATCAACATGATGAAGGGAAAATAATTTTAGTTGAAAACAAATATTCAAAAGGAGAAAGGACTGATAAAAGAAACCCATGTGTGTATTTGAGAGCCCGCAGATCAGGTTTTAGAACTTTGTCCTTTAAAATGACTTCTTGTCAGCCGGAAATGACAGCCAGTTGCTGTGATTTTCAGAGTGAACACAGTGAGATGGGTTCCAAAGCTGGATGAGAAGCTAGTTGGCATGTTCCCAACACATGTATTAGAGACTTTACCAGATTTTGTCAGGCTGGGTTTCAGTGTGTGTGTGCGCATATGTGTGTTCACTTTCAACTTGTGAGTTTGTAGCTTTTCTGGAGAGATGATAAATGATGGACCATCTAGGGCATTGGCTCTTCCTCTTCCTGGATTCTCATGAGAAGAGGGTTTGGCTGGGCCTTCATGCCTTCCAGATCTTGGGAGACAAGTAAGACAATCATTTGTGTTCTCATGACCAAGACAACCTTCTGGCCTGGTTCAGCTTCCTCTTCTATTCTTCTCCAGAGGAGCTGAGGAGTGAGAAGCAGACATGAGAAGCACCCAGCTAAGACATCAGGAAGCCAGTGGATGCAGGCCACTGGGATATCTAGGGAGCAGGAAGGAAAAGTGTTGTGTCTCATAAGCATAGACCTGGATGAAAGAGGTTGGCTGCTTGGTGGGCCAAGTTGCTGGCGTGCAGCAACTGGTCTCTGGTGCCACATTAACAAAAGGATCTCTCCAATCACCATGAGAGGATATTGGAGCTGAACAGATAGCTAAGCCAGAAACCTATGGTTCTCACAGAAAGGCCCATCATCACTGAGGCAAATTAAATACTAAGACATGGTAAGGATGTGGTTCCCATAAGAGCATCTCACAATGTCTCTGTGCTTCTGCTTGGTGCTACTCATCTGTAAGCAATTTATATTCTGGAGCCTGAATGTGAATCCATCATTTGTCTACATTCTCACAACCCTCTCCAGCATGCTGAAATATGCCCAGACTTCAAGCCTGTTCCGTCCCAGGTGTCTCATCCCACCTGCTTCAGAAAGCCTGTCTGAACAACTGACTTCTTCCTGAATCACACCTACTCAGAGGAGTCATTCTGTGCCCATAGGAAGTCATTTCATGGCCATAAGAAGACTCTCTAAACCTCTTTAATTTGCAAACAGGAAATTCAGAAGTCCAGTTACCCCAAATCAGTTTCTTCAAGACAAGGTGAGATGTATGCTGTGGCCTAGTAGCTGTGATGATGGCATTTGGGGGACACTTTTGTCCTGTGGCTAACATACAACTTTGCAAATGCTCTGGGTAACCAAGGAAACTTCTTGGACTTCCTTGGTTCTTTGATGCCTAAGCTGTGTCTGTCAACCTAAACAACAAATGGAGAGAAATTTTTCAAAGATGCAGAGTCCTGTCTGGAGAAGCAATGCAAAGGGAAGCTGTTAAAGGCAATTGAGAAGGATTGAAAGAGTGGTTCTGAAGTAATTATCCTTGGCCATCCATACCAAGAACAAGGCTGGGAAGACAGTGGTCCTTGCAGACAATGGTTAGTGTAAAGTCGCTGTGGCCTTTGTTAGGATTTAACACACAACTCCATTCTCTTCCTCTCTCTTTCTGAATATATACATACATGTTCATGAGTGTGTACAAGTGCAGAGTGTGTGTGTACTCTTGTGTGTGCATGTATGTGTGTGTGTGTGTGTGTGTGTGTGTGTGTGCACATAGGACAGAGTTTGTAATTGGGTGTGTCCTCATTACTCTCTCCCTTAATTTTTAAAACAGAGTTTCTCTCTGAACATAGAGCTCAGTGAATCCTATAGATTGGCTAGCCGGTGAGCCCCAGTGATCCTCTTGTCTCTACCTTTTTATTGATAGGATTCAGTTGCATATTGCCACACCCAACATTTTATGTGGATGATGGGGATTGGAAATCAGATCTTCACAGTTGTGAGGCAAGGACTTTAGCACTTAAGCTATCTCCTCAGTAGCTCCAGTTTTAGTTCTGACTACTTTCCTATGCCTCAAAAGTGTTATCAGCAGGTGCTTAAAAAAAGGTAAACAAAGATGACACCAATAGACATGCCAAAGTGAACAGGAAAAAGCCCATGAGATCTCAACCCTACTCAAAGAACTATAGGCAACTAAGGAATGCTGCGAGTGGGAGAAATAGCCTTTCCCAGGGAAGCACATACCAATAGGTCATATAATATTAAATGCTCAGCCCTGAAAAAAAAATTGCTCCAGAGTGATATATATATATATATCCTTATATCCTGTGTGTGTGTGTGTGTGTGTGTGTGTGTGTGTGTGTGTGTGTGTGTAGTAGTAATTATTGGAAAAAGAGATCAAGAATTTGAAAGACAATGTGGAGGGATATATAAAAGGATTGGAGGGAGGAAAGGAAAGGGGCACATTGTAACTATACTATAAGCTAAAACAAAAATACACAAGGATCACTTACATATAGAGATATTTCTAGAAACTCCCAGTCATGATAATCACCAAAGACAAAGACAAGAAGAAAACTGCTACTATTTTGGTATCCATATTAGACCAGGTCCTTGTAGTGATGTTCATTAAACCCAGAAACTTCTGCGGTTTCTGAGGAATGCCTCCTGGTTTTCAGAACAGTTGTGTTTCCTGAATTCCCCACCTCTCTTCTCCAGTGAGGAGCATTAGATGTGGGATGAGAATGCATGCTGCTCCCACTCTTTCCTTCGCACCTTTTTACTTCACCTGTTGGCTGCTGTAGCTACATGATACCCTGTGCAACTGCGAAGTTGTGCGGCTCGGTGAAACCACAGCTGGCTGGAGTGTGCGCGGTGGGCTTAGAGAAGCCCATCCCAGAGACCCGTGCTTAAGTAAATGGTGACTACATTGAATTTGTTTGTTCTAGCATCAAAAGTGGAGTGCCTAGGTATAGACACTCCACATGTGGCCAAAATGAAAAAAAATAAAATTAAACAAAGAGGTAAAGAGTGCTTAAACTAAAATCTTGTACATTTCAAAGTTCATACACTTTTAGAAACTCTAACCTACTATATTGGATAGTCTTCTATTGATATTTCCTTTATATTTAATGGATAAACTAGCCCACATAGTGATTTTGTCTAGATTCAACAATTTCTAGGATCCAGTGTTTGTCTATGGGGTTAACCAATGGTAGTCTGGGGCCATAACCGTGTCTGTACTAATTTCATTTCTGTTGTTGTAATAAAACGCTCTGACAAAATGCTACAGAGGGGGAAAAAGAATTTATTTGATTTATAATTCTGGGTTTCAATAGTCCATCATTGTGGGGAAGTCAAGGCAGGAACTCAAGGCAGCTAGCCATATCACATTTGAGAGTAGAGAGAATAAGCACATTCATGCTTACTGCGCAGCTTGCTTTTTTTCCATTCTTAAACAGTTCAGGACCCCTTGTCTAAGGGATGGTGCCACCCACAGTGGCTAGGTCTTCTACCATCAATTAACTTAATTCCAATTCCCCACAGATGTACACACAGGCCAAACCAGTGTAGAGAATCTCTCAATGAGACTCTCTTCTTAGAGGGCTCTAGGTTGTGTCAAGTTGAAGACTAAAGCTAACCATTTCAGGCACTTATAAAGTGCCCACTTGTTGTATTCTATCTTTAAACAATCTTCCTCTTTTTTTCCTTAATAAAAACATTCAGTAGAGAGTTGGTCTGAAGACAATGATAGAAGTATAAAGAGGACAGAGGCTATTTGTAATTGCCCAACTATTTTAAGGAAGAAGGTATTAAGCATGATGAAAAATCATTTTGGCGGCAGGCATTCTCAACTGAGCAGGACTGTGTTGAGTGTTGCCCTCTGGGTTTGGGTATTTTTTATGTGGTAGACACAGAGCTGGGGAGCACAGTTCAGACCCTTCGAGTTTAGTTGGGGTGATCAAGGAAGGCAGCCAGAAATCACAGCACAGTATGATGAATGTTGAACAAGATGCCTTCAGATCTCACACAGAGCCAGGCTTTGGTGTTTGGTAAACACTGTGGGGGTCATAGAAACATCTCAGGAACCATGACTCAGGCTGGTAAGCAAAGGGTGTGCCAGGGAAGATGGTGAAAGATGGGTGTGGAAAGTGGGGTGACAGGCCACTGTACTAAGTTAGGACATTGAAGATGACAGGCAACCACCCAAGGCTTGTAGCAAAGGATGGCATAATCCGATTCTTATTTTAGAGCACTGCCTGTGCCTGCAGTATGAAGGAGGTGTCAAGGCTCACAGACCAACTAGAGGCTGTTAAGTCATCTAGAGGAGCAGAACTGATGGAATGGATAGAAACTGTGAAAGGGCATTTATCAGATTTGTTGTACAGTAAGGTCTGAGTGGTCCAACAATGGTCATCTGTATGGTAATGTCTCAGATCATGAAGCAGTTCCAATCTGTCACTGAAGGCCTGGAAGACTCCTGGAAGAGTCACTTGTCTTCAGTCCATATTGGAAGGCTGAGGAAGCTGGGTTCCAATATCACCAAAGAATGACAGCACAAGTAACAGCCACAGGGTTAATACACTAACCAGCAGGGATGGAAGGTGAAGAGGCAAGCAACACTGCTTTATTCCTTAGACCCCTTTATATTTGGGTTACCTCTGGAAGATGGCACCTACTCTAGAGGAGAATGCTCTCTCCCCAGTTAATCCTCTCTGGCTATGACCTTACAGACCTGCCCCAGTGACATGTCTCTTAGTTGATTCCCAGATTCAGTCAAGTCAACAGTCAAGATTAACCAAGACAGGCCATTTCACTGATCACGGCCATAGCTCATAGTGGGATGGGAAAGGTGACAGTGGCTAAAATTGTTGCACTCCTATCCATGCTAAGAAAGTACCTCACAGCACCAGCTGGGACTTACGGGCCTGCATGAGGCTGTCCTTCTCAATTCTACATTATCTTTCATTCTCCTCAGGGTGGAAGAGGATAGCTGAGATTGTTCCTGTCCTACGGAAGTCATTACAGAAGTGAAGCCATGCTCCTGAAACTCCCTGACAAAGCAAAGGCCTGGATTGATGCAATAATTAGGAGGGAAAGAGGGCTCAGCTATGAAAAGTGAGTTCGAGGGTTAATGTTAACTGCCAACCTAACAGAATCTCAGATCACCTGGGAGATGGATGTCAGGGCATGCCAGCAGTAGCAGAGGGTAGGTTATCCTGATTGAATTAATTGGGGTGAAAAGATGAACCCACCATGGGTGTCACATTCCCTTGCTGGGATCCAGTACTGCACAGGCAGAGGAAGGAAGCCGAGCAGCCTTGCCCACCGAGCTCTGATTCTTTATTGTGGATGTCATGTGACCAGCTACTTCAAACTCCCACCTCCTTGACCACCTTGTCATGATGGACTATACCCTTGAGCCATGAGCTACAAGAAGCCCTTTCTTCCCAAAGTTGCTTTGGTGAAGGCATTTTTACATCAACAGAAAAAGAAATGAAGACGGTGGGCTTTGTCTCTGGAAACTCTTGTATTGCAGAGCTGGGACTCTCCAAAGATGGTCTAATATGTGGGACCAAAGAAAAGGAGAGGGGAGCCTCCCATACTAGCTGGCTGCCCCATGGGGCTATGAACACTTGATCCCCGGAGTTAAACAATTTTTATCCACTCCTGAGTTTGCTTCAAGGCCAGCAGTGCCTACCAGATTTATAAACAAGCTGCAGAACTGTAAGGCTTTGGCTTCATCAGGGAGTCTGAGATTCCTTCAGAACTAAGTCCCTGGGCATCCCTTTGAGCTCTTCACATAAAGCATTGATGATTTCAAGGTCCAGGGGAGAATTTCTGTGATGAGGTTTCTCCAGCATCCCATCTTAACGCCCTACAGCATTCTGTTATTTCTGGCGTCTGCTCTTGGGAGGGTGCCCTCTCGGAGCTGCAGAGTATACCTCACTGTGACCACAGCATTTCACCGACTCTGACGTAGCTGGGGCCATGGCACTTCAACCTGTGTCTAGGTCCAGGACAGTGACTTTGACAAAGGCAATGCTGAAATCAGGTCCATGGGACAGTTCTGGCTTAAATGTCCTGTGCATAACCCTGTCAACTTCAATTCTGACTATTGTTGAACTCAGAACACATAGTCAAGCATCCTCGTCCTTTGTTCATTTCGTGTTGAAGAACATGTGGGGAAATGAATGATAACAACAATAACAAGAAGCAGAATGGTATCATGGTTGTAAGATGGAACTCCCCCTGAACCCCTATTTTTGAAGCAGGGTCTCTTGCAGCCAGTCTGGTCTTGGATTCACTAAGTAGCTAAGATTGCCCTTGAGCTTTCTGATCCTCCCACTTCCACTTCACCAGAGCTGGGATTATACTCTACCACACTCGATTTACCCAGCATCACGCTGAAGCCTCGTGCATGCTAGGCATGCATCCTACCAACCAACCCACCCTCCCAGCCCTGCCTTCCACTTTTTTAAAAAATTGGAAAATCTCATTCATTCATAAAATGAAACAGACTATGGTAAGAAGCCCCTATATACATCATTCCCTAACAGCACTGCCAAACACTATCATAGACAACTCTACTTACATTAAAGGGCAAGGTCTCACTTTATAATCCAAGCTGACCAGGGGTGCTTAAGGGCCCAAAGAAAAATATGACAACTTTTCTTCCTCATCTTTTCAAGTCCTGGGATTACAGGAGTGAGCCACTACACCTGGCTTTTGATTCTTTCCCCTTTTTCCTCAGATCATGAAACTTGGTAGCAAGAGGCTTTACCCACTGAGCCATCTCACTGGCCCTGTAGAATCATTTTCTCTGGGCATCCTTGAAAGTCAAGTTCTTTTTCGGAATTCCCTGTATAGCCCTACCCTCTTTGAAGAAACTCAGCTTCTAGAGTCTACTGTGTTGGTAATATGAAGCAAATCCACGTGTCCAGATGGAGAAAGTGACTAAGATGGGACAACCTGTTTGTCATGTCACATGTTGCTTGGGGTTGTCGTTGTGTAGATAATAGTAATAGCCGTGTAGTTCTAATCTCACAAAGCAGAACTAATACTATGTACTAGTCTTTTTATGAGTCTTATTTAATCTTCACACAATAGGTGAAGGTTAAATACTGAGGCAAAACCAGTTTTTTTCTTTCTTTTCTTCTTCTTCTTTTTTAAACAGGGTTTCTTTGTGTAGCTTTGGCTGTCCGGGACTTGCTTTGTAGAGCAGGCTGGCCTCGAACTCATAGAGCTCCACCTCCCTCTGCCTCCCAGATTACAGGTATGAGACACTGTACCCTGCTGCAAGAACCATTCTTATACCCATGTTCCAGATGAGGAAATACAAACTTTAAAGCTGGAGAGATGGCTCAGCGGTTGAAAGAACTGGCTTTTTTTTTTTTCTTCAGGACCTGTGTCCAGTTCTTAGCACCCACACCAGAAGGCCCACAATTGTTCATAACTCCAGTTTCAGGGGATCTAGCACCTCCTGGTATCCTACTGGCCCTGAATGTATGTGCTATACATACCCCATCACACACACACACACACACACACACACACACACACACACACACACACAC
>NW_026596149.1:17385868-17387497 GCF_907164565.1 Psammomys obesus
CACACACACACACACACACACACACACACACACACACACACACACACTTTCTCTCTCTCGCACATGCACACATACACATTATATCTTAAAGTAGAAAAAGTCTCTAGGAGATTATAAATTGTTCGAAGTTATCCAACTGGCAGCAGATGGTACAGGCAGACTTTGAAACCCCACCAGTCGTGAGCTAGTGACTTTGGCTTCCTCATCTCAGGAAACCATAGTGTAAGGTCTCTGAGAGCCGAGACAATGGCTCAGGTTTTCTGCTTTTCTCAACCAATAGTCATTGACTGATCCCTTTGATCCTCAAAATTGCTTTAAACAAAACAGACATTGTTTCTTTTAAGGTCTTCAGAAACCTTAGAATATCCTTTCCAATTTCTAACAACTTCAGCTCTTTTCTTCCTAATGCTGCTTTCACCTCCCTCCATTACTTTTCCCTGCCACCTGAAGACTAAAATGATGAAGCTAAGCAGCCAAGAGAAAAGAAGCCAAGAGAAAGTCATACACTCAGATATACTCCAGACAAGATCCCAAAGCAATTGAATCACAATTCTACAGAAAGTGCTGACTTTAGTTTTGGTTAGGATAGAAAACACACAGACACATGGCTACCCCCTTGAGTGGTGTGTTTTGTTTTGTTTTGTTTTGTTTTGTTTTGTGTCATTGTTCAAATATTCTTTGCACCTCCCATACCCAACAAAGGCTGTAGTTAAATTAGAAACGAGCTGAAATGCCAGGTTATTTATGTGTGTGTGCTTACTGATAACGGCTGGCTAGCTGGAGCTCTTTTTTTTGAGCAACCAGGGTAGGTGAGCTTTATATAGAGCAGGAAGGTACGTGTGCAACGCAAGGTTTTCAGGGAAGGCTTGACTTTGTTTAGACATCCAGTTTCTTCACAGTTTCCTCCCTGACAGGATTCTTGGCTCTCGCTCCAGACAGCCTGTGAGGTGTAAGAAAAAGCAGAACATGAAGACCTGGGGGAAGGAGGATTAACTTTTAAGATCAGGTAATAATAGATTTTTGTTATGGGAGCGATTGCCTCATTCATACTTGAAATTCCCACATAGTACAGTTCGATTAAATATTTATATGATCCAGGTTACCCTCATCTCCCCAGACTGGTGTCTTCCAAAGCATCATCTGTTTGAAGAAGAATAAAAATATCTTAAACCATATGGTCAAAGACAAAAATTCAGAAATAGCAGCCATTGGTACATCAAAGGTCAATGTGCTAAAATATTTGATAACATTTTACCCTCAGTTTATAAAGCAATTCTCTGTGGAGAGGGGCCTGCAAAAAAGATTTTTGCACTTTAAAAATGTTACTAGGAGTGGGTAGTGCGGTGCATGCCAATAATCTCAGCACTCTGGGAGGCAGAGGCAGGTGGAATCTCTGTGAGTTCGAGGCCAGCCTAGTCTAGAAAGGATAGCCAAGGCTACACAGAGAAACTCTGTTTCAGAAACAACAACAACAAAAAAGATTTTAGGGCTTAGTGATACACACCTGTCATCCCGGTACTTGAGTCAGAGAGATAGGATCAGAGTGAGTTTGAGGTCAGTTGGGGTTACATGAGCTCCCAGCTTTCTTTTCTTTTCTTTTCTTTTCTTTTCTTTTCTTTTCTTTTCTTT
>NW_026596149.1:17387507-17459120 GCF_907164565.1 Psammomys obesus
TTTTCTTTTCTTTTCTTTTCTTTTCTTTTCTTTTCTTTTCTTTTCTTCTTCTTCTTTTTTTTTTTAAGTATGTGTTATGTAAAGCTGAGTTGTGGCTATGAGGCCAGGTCTCCTTGACAATGAACACTGAGAAGAGAATTATAGAACATATTATCTATGGTTTATAGACATCAGCATGAAAACAAGCACCGTTCTTTGGCTGCAGCAGTGGCTGTGTTCTATACCAACTTCCCCAGCCCCAAGAGAGAGACTCCAGACAGGATGCTTCATCATTTGTAAACTGCAAAATAAACAGACAGCTGTTGGCTCAACCATGCTGAAAATATCACAGCCATCTCCAGAGAATGAGATCCTTGTTTCAAACTCCACTCAGCAACTATTTTGGAGCATTGTCCTGTGCTCTGATTAGTTTCTATATTTAGGTGAGTTAGGAATTTAAAGAACAGGTATTCTAAATTCATCAGGAGCAGTGTAGTTATTGTGAGAGCTCTAGAGAGGATGTGATCTTTCTGAGGAGGATATGAGGACCGTTCAAGGAAGGGGGCCTTCAGGTGGACCTACAGGAGAGATGCACTCTTTTCCTGTGTCCAGTGGAAACCTGAGACTCTGGAAGCTGTTTCCTTCCCAAGTCCTTTTGAATAGAAACCTTGCCTTTCATGTGGAATCAGCTGTTTTCTCCAAGTAGCTGACCAAGGTTGCATCTTACTTTCTACAGAAGAGGAGTCTTTGTGCTTCCTTTGGGCAGCAGTAGGTGTGGGAGATGAGCATTTCAGAAGGTAGCATAGGATGGGAATGGCTGTCATGCAGATCTGTCCAGCCCTTCCAGCTGTCTCTCTAGCTGCAGGGATGGAGAGTCCTGTTTTAACCTCTGTGGGATCAGGGTAAAGGGAAGGGATGCAAGAAGCAGTGGTGCTGTTGGTTCTGGAGAGTACTGGATTTCTCTAGGGGTACTTTTATACACTTGCAAGCTTCATGACAAAACTGTCTTCCCATCAGGGTCCTCAGCACTGTAGTACTCTGTTGTTGATAAACACACTCTCCACCATTTTTTATCTGCCCTGGCTATGTCCCCTGAACTGCAGTTATGGCCGCTTAACTAATTTAGTTTACTTTCCTCCCTTTCTCCCTTCCTTTCTTCTCCCTCCCTCCCTCCCTTCATCCCTCCCTCCCTCCCTCTCTCCTCCCTTCCTCCCTCCCATCTTCCCTTTCCCTCTTTCTGTTTCTTTCATTTTTCTTTCTTTCTTTGTTGTTTGTTTGTTCCTTCCTTCCTTCCTTCCTTGATAGTTATGAGACAGGCTCTTATGTATCCCAAACTGGCTTCAAACTCACTATGTAGCAAAAGATGACCTTGAACTTCTTTTACGTTTGTGTTCACATGATTGCATTTGTGTGTACATTCTCGCAGAAGTCAGGGATCAACCTCAGATGTCACACCCCTGGAGCCATCCACATTGTTTTTGAGACAAAGTCTCTCACTGGCCAGGGTTTGGCAAGTAGGCTAAGCAGGCTAACCAGTGACTGCAGAGATATGTCTGCCTCTACCTTCCCAGTACTGGGATTCAAATGCACCCCAATGTCTGAATCTTATATGTTGGTTCTGGGTGTTTTAGGTCTTAGGTATGAAGACTTAGGTCTTCATGTTTGCATGGCAAGCACTTTATTGTGTGAATCATCTCCTTAGACTGACTCTGAACTTCTGATCCTCTTGCTTCTATCTCCAGAGTGCTTGTATGGCACATGTGTGTGCCACCATACCTAATTTTGAGCTGCTTCCTTTTTTGATATGCTTGCCCCTGGTGGCAGCATCCAGAGTCAGCTCATGGGACCCTGTGTCACCACAACAAGCTGAAAGACAGATGTGCCGTCAGACTGATGCTCTCTGGGTCTTCTGGGACACCCTAATCAGACACTATTTTTTAGTTTTCTTTCCCAAAGGACCCAACTTCCAGGCATGATGTGTCCAGTTGTCTTAGGTGTAGCCATTAGGGCAGGTGGTCTTCCCCAAGCCAGACTACTCATTGGGATGTCCTATAGTCTTCTTCCTTAGCTTGGGGTGAGAATATAGGAGTACAGAAGGAATTTCTTGAGGGGAAAGGAGAAGATATGCTCTGAATACTTCTAAGAAGAAAGATACCACAAACTGTCTTTCCCAGTGTTCAGTGGGCCAAATGGGTAGTGAATTAAGCCACCTAAAAGCTCAGGGAGAGGGAGTTCCCTTCAAACTTTGAGTTTCTTTTGACATGTTTGGTTGAGTTTGCACTTGAATCATAACAAGAGAGTCTCTATTGTCAGAAGAAACTGCCTTTGATCCATTGTTTGGCAGCTGCTCCACAACTCTCTGATCTGGTGTGCCCACAGGCTTCCCTTGGTCAGAGAACAGGACATGCTAGAGAGATGAAATACTCAGCAGAGCTGAGTTCCAAGGGAAGTCCTGGTCATTAGAGAGAAAATGGCCCTCCGGAAGGATGCCAAGTTCCTCGTAAGGCACAAAGCTTCTTTGATGTTATTTTTTTTCTTTTAATTGGGATCAGTGTGAAGGCACAAGGGTGGACTTGGTGAACCTCTGAACTTCTGCTGCACACCTGGGCAGTCAGAGGAAGCCCATGGGTGTAAGCAGCAGGTAGGAAGCCAAGGAACTATTGCTCTATTATCAGGTGTCCCAACACAGAGTTGGAATTGACTTGTCTCCGAAGATGTATCAACATCTTTGTACCAACAGAGTCCATGCTGTTTGAATCTTTAATGAATGTGACCTTCTTTCTTGCTCACCTGATTAGCTGCCCCTCTTTGCTGGAGTCATGAAGAGGGACGATGAATGTTGAGGTAGGTGCTGCTCTTGTGCAGCATGAAAGACACTGAGAGCTAGAATATTTTCTGGGAGAGGCCAGGGAGGCCCAAACTTAAAAGCTCCATTTGGAGGGTAAGATAAAGCATGGTAGGGTAGGTTCTGGGCATGGAGTGTTTTCAGTTAAGTGATACTCTAGAGTGCTGAAAAAGAATAAACTCTGGGAGCCTGAAAATTCTCTCTGCGTATGTGTGCATGTGAGGGGGTTATGTACGGTGTGTGTGTGTGTGTGTGTGTGTGTGTGTGTTATATACACAGGTGCATGTGAGGGTTCAAAGGCCTGTCATGTTCAGAGCTCAGAGGAGTATGTCATGTGTGATATTCTCTCCATTCCCTCTCTATTCCCTTGAAACAGGGTCTTTCACTGAGCCTGGGGCCAATTGGTAGCCCACAGTCCTAATGATCCTCTTGCCTCTGCCTTGTCCCCACATTGCTGGGTGAGTGGCTGTGCCTGACCATTTACATGGGGGGGGGGGGTTAAACTCATATCCTCATACTCATGAAGGAATGGCTTTTACCTCATGAGCCATCTCCCCAGACCCAACAATTCTGCACACAGTGCAGAGCTTGGCAATACTTCATCTTCTCCACAACCGTCTTCCAAAGCTTGGAAACTTTGGGTCACCCACAAACTTCTTGAACATGATCCAAACTATGCAGCGCCTGGATGTTGCCCTAGGCCTAGGGTTCAGTAAAAAAGGTTTTGTGAACAATGCATTTGCTAAAGAATGAAGGACTGTGGTGAACTTCATCACATAGAGACCCATGACCTGGCTACCTGGCTCTGAAGTAACTTCTTGGGAATGGCCTGACATTCCTTCAGGGCCAGAACAAAAACTCTACTCAAGTCTCCAAATTTGGAATAATTTATTCTACTGCTAGATTACTTGTGAGTGTGTGTGTGTGTGTGTGTGTGTGTGTGTGTGTGTGTGTGATTTGTAGGAGGAGGGAGGAAGACTACAAATTCTCTAAGAGTGTAGTGTGTGTACATGCTTGCAAGTGGGCTGGGATAGTGCAGGATTAGGACTCTTAGAGCCGGCCAGTGTTTTCTTCCCTTTTCCTTCTTTCTGTTTGGACAAAGCGTCTCCGCTTTGAAGACCTGCTTTGCCATTACTTCAAAAACTCCGTCTGCTGCCGTGTGATCCACACAGACGTTCAGGGGATGGTTCTGACCCTGCGTGTGCCAGCAACTTGGGCCAACTGCAACAGCGGAAACCAAGACAGCTCTGGAAAAATATTTGTTTAATTAGCAGAAATGATCTGTGATCTGGATCCATGTTTAACTGCCTGGCCCGCTGCCAAGGCTGATGAATTCTCCTTCAGGACTTTGTTTGGTTTTGAATTGAGTAGTAGTGTTAGGCTCTATGGCTTGTACCCTGTGGTAGGAGTGCTTGGTTCTGCTCGGAAATGAGATGTTTTCCTGACAGGCAGTTCCAGGCACACATGAGGAAATGGAAGGGTGGGCTAGTTGGTGTCAGCTCCCCTCACTGCCATGAGGATTTAGTTCTGCCATGACAGGTGATTCCTCATGAGGGTGCAGGCATGTTGCATTGTGGGTGTGTGAGGGCATCTTGGGAAGAAAAGAGCATAAGAAAGAAACAGCTTGTGGGAATGGTGAATCTTATAAATGGGGTTGTGTGACTTCTGTCTCTTCCTGTGTTATAGGAGAAGGGACCCCTGGGCTCCTTAGAGAACTCACTAGCGTAGCAGTGAAATGGACTGAGAAGAATAGATGGTCTCAGGGAAACACCTCAAATTTGATTGTAAACCAAAGCAACCTATGAAAATGCAAAGGATGAGCCAAGAATATTTCAGAGAGGGAGAATTAGGACAAGTTCTGAGCAGCCCTGGGGTGTTCCCAGCCTGGGCTTGTTCTGAGGACACTAGAGCTTTAGAACAATCTACCTCCATTCTCGTCAAACTACCTGGTACCCCAGGATTCCTCCTAGGAATCCTGGCCTGCACCTGGGTCTACTCAAGCTATTGTGGGTAGGAGCTCCTTGGAGATGCTTTGGAGGTGGAATTTGAAAGTGGCTAGCTTCGAGTTGCCCCACATACCCTGGGAGCCCTCCTGTTGTTTCCTATGTTATCCTGTTTCCTCCCTTCTACCCTGGATGTTGGGATGGGCCCTACCCACTCTGACTGTGCTTGGGAAAGCCCATGGTGAAGCCCCCAGGAGGGGGGGTGTGAGGTACTAATGTCTCCTTGTTCCTTTTCTTGTCTACACTCTTTGCATTTCTCTTCTCCCTTCTCTTCCACATTCAGAGACCACTCCTTACCTGCATTTCTTTAGGTGCTTGAATTCAATATAGACTGTCTCCAGAGACCCTCCTGCTTTCCCTGTGCTCTGTCCCCTCATTGCAGCTCACTCTTTGATTGTCCCATTTTGCATTACCCAATGAGACTTGGCACTGTCTCCTGTTGAGTACTTGACTGACAAAGTAGAAACTGCCTTTTCTGACTTCGCTGTAAAGTTTCAACAATTTTATATTCTGAGAATAGAGTTCCGCAAAGATATATGCTAAAGAACAAAAGGTCGATAAGGAAGTGAAAAAAAAATCTGAGAGTGTACAAATGCCTCTAGTACTAAGGAGTACTTGGCCTGAGATGTGAAGTAGTTAGGCCTGGTGACCTTGTAAGAAATAGTTGATTTGATGATAGTAGAACCTTAAATCAAAATGGAAGTTCTCAACAGAGTGTGGTGACACACACCTTGCTCAGTCACTCAGGAGACCTGGCCAGGAGGCTCAAGACATCTAGGTTGGCTTGGGGCAACTTAGAGAGAGACCTTGTCTCAAAAATAAAATGAACAAAAAGGGGGGGCTGGGTTTATCTTAGTGGAAGTTTGCTTGGTTAGTACATGCCAAGGCCCTAGGTTTAAGTACCAGTACCTCAAAGAGGAAAAAGGAGACAGAGAGAAGAGAAATGAAAGACAAACAGAAGAAGAAGAGAGGAAAAGGGAAGGGAGTGAAGGAGTGAGGGAGAAAGAGGAACAAAGAGGAGGGTATGGAAGGCTGGGGGAAGAAGGAATAAAAGGGAAGGTGAGAGAAGGGAGAGTAGGGGAGCAAAGGCAAGGGGTGAGGAAGGGAAGGGAGGGAAGGGAATTCTTTTTGCCTCCTTGGATTCCTCATTAAATTCTGGGAACTGGATGCAGATTCTGTCTCAAACACTCAAGAGATTTATTACATTAAAAATCCCCTATCATGCCTCCATTCCAGGTGTGTGTAAGACACAAGATAGATCCCACAGATAGGCAGCAAAAGCTGAAAGAATGAGAGTAAGGTCAAAGGTCGGAGTTGGGTCTCCTTAGGAGGAACTCTTTTTCATCCTCTGCAGGGTTGGTGAAGACCCAGGATGAGAGAACCAGGGAGTGACAGCTCTCCTTTGAGTGTGAATGTAAGTTGTGCTTTTCTAAGGAGTCCATAAAGACACTCAGAATCATAGAGGCTGAGAGTTAGGATGGGACACTGCAGTGAAGGACAATTTTTGCATGGTTATTGTTTCCCTGTACAGAGGTTCCAGGTAAATAGATGTCTGGGAGAAACTGGCCCTATGTAATCTTAGGAATGAGGACATTGCACATGCAGAGAAGCTCATGGGAACAGAGGGGCCGAGAACCATTCCAGTTCAGTCAGTTCAGGATGCATAGGTTCTCTTTGGAGATGAACCAAGACAGTTTGTCTGGAGATTCACACCCATCCCAAGATCAGTCCAGATGTCAAACTTACTTTCCTCCCCTCCTGAAGACACATGCTAGCCATGTTGTCTCGCTCTGGCAGCAGAGCCTGAATCCATGCTGCAGTTTCCCAGAACATATAAAAGTAATTCCATGATGCCTCACTTCAGAACTTCCCAGCAGCCAAGTTCCCTTCCTTCTAGGTTGAGGGCCTGGCTCTCATCTCTAATTTTTAAATTAAATGTTATTTTGTGTTTATTTAGATGATGTATGTCAGTGGTTCATGTGCTCATGTGCAAGTGTGCATTTATGAAGGCATTCTTTAGATACCTTCTAAGTATCTTGTTTCTTTGTTTTTTTTTTCTCTTGTTCTTGTGCTTCCTCCTCCTCTGCCTCCTTCTTCTCTTCCTTCTCCTCTTCTTCTTCTTTTGTGTCTGTGTGTACAGTATCCTTGCATTTGTGTATAGCTTCTGATTGCATGTGTGGATGTGCATGCACACATGTGTACCTATGTGTAGAGGCCCCCACTTGACATCAGATATCTTACTCCTTCATGCTCTACCTTACATATTTAGGCAGGATATCTTATTTGAACCTAGAGCTCAATGATTGGGATAATCCATCCAGCCAACTTGGTCTCTGCTTCCTGAGTCCTAGGATTGCAGATGGGCCACCATGCTTTCCTGGCTTTTATGTGGGTGTTGAGGATCCCAACTTCAGTCCTCATTCTTTCACTGCAAGGACCGATTTGCTGAGCCATCTCCTCAGTCTCCAATTTGTTTTTTGAGACAATCTCTCATAGTCCTAGAGCTCTATTAGGCTCGGGACAGGCCAGCAAACCTCAGGGATGGGCCTGTCTCTGCTTCCCCAACTTTGGGATGACAATTTGCCACTGTGGCAGGCTTCTTTATATGGATCTTGGGGGTTGAACTCAGGCCCTTATGCTTTGCTGATTGTGCCATCTCTCCAACCCTCAAGTGTTCTTATTTTAACATTCATTGTTTCTTCCCTTAGCTATTTCAGTCTTAGGGTATTTTTGTTTTTATTTTTTTTTAATCATTTCAAGTATCAGTTTTCTACCCATGAGAAGCTTTACATGAAATCCTCTCAGCTCAATGGAGGTAGCTTTGTCTTCCATCTAGACTACTTCACTCCTCTACTTCCTCCTTTCCTGTCCTGAGAGGAGAGGGAGAGAGAGGAGAATAAGAGAGAGCGAGAGAGACAGAGAGAACATAGAGAGAGACAGAGGGACAGAGAGACACAGAAAGACACACAGATAGAAATAGATAGGTAGGTATCTAGGTACATAGATAGAATTGATTTGGGGGTTAGCCTGTGGAGACAGGAGGATGTGATCAGCCAAGAGGAGCCAATGAGGAGGATGCGTGGGTGGTGGTGGTGGGGTAATGGGGAGGTGGCTATAGGGAAGGGACTCTGAGAACAGTTCTCTGAGTCACTTGCTGCCTTGGGAACTTAACATGAGACCAAGTGCACACCAGGGAATGTGGGTAGTGTTGGTGGGTAGAGGAATGAGGGAGAGGAATCTTCTAAGACTGTGAAGTTCCAGGGAATGCGTATGTGCAGTTTCATTCTTGTCTCTCTGGCTCCAACTTACCTTGCTAACGCCCCTGCAAAGAGCCACCTCTCCAGCACTTACAGAGCCCTAGGCAGTTGTTTACAGGATCGATGTCCCGTCTGTTGTGAGGCCCCACTATTGTCTGTTCCTTGTCAGGGGGAGAAACTGAGGTGACATATATCAGGTCTGGCAGATTTCCTCACCCCCTGTGTCATTCTGCCCTCAGGATGAGTCTTCAGTCTCTCACAAGTGGACTTCTCTCCAGTTGAATCACAAGACAAACTCACACTTCTACTGGGCTATAGAGGGCCTAGGCCCAAGGTGTAACTCCTGTCCCTCCTCCCCCCACACCCCTCCACACCAGAAAGTCTAGCAGTTTCTGGGAAAGCCAGGGCCTCTTGGTTACAAGGCCAGTGTGCAGGCTTCCGGTCATGGATTCACTGACCTTTTGATATTGCAAAACGTTGTTATCATCTACAAAGTTCACTCTTGAGAATCTAGCCATTGAGTTACAAAAATCAAGGCCCATACACTCATACACACTTATTCACGGTGTTATAAGTAAGTTCAGAATTTCATGTTGGGCTGCAGCTTGGACTCACCTCGAAAACATGCCCATCCTCCCCTTAGTTCATAAGGTGAAGTCTGAAGTCCTAATCCACAGTACCTTGGAACATGACTTTATGGGTCACAGGTTTTTTATAGAGGTAATTAAGTTAAAATGAGGGCAGATGAATGGGCCCCAGTCCCCTCTGACCAGTGTCTTCTTCAGAGTTTAGAGCAGCCTGTAGTGGCAGCTGTGCAAGGCAACAGGCACATGGGGGAGAAACAAGAGAGTCTGTCTGCAGACCAAGGAGAGACATCGTAGAGGGACGTCATTCTGTCAGCCCTTGATCTAGGACTCCCAACATCCACAACTGTGAAAACCTCTGCTATTTAAGGTGCCTGGTCTAGGCTTTCTTGCTATGACTGACCTAGATGATACATGCTGCCCCTAATACCTTCTCTGGGTTATTAGATCCTGCTCTTCTGACTTGCTCAACCATACAATTATTGGCTTAACAATTGTATCCTTCTATATTTTTGAGGTCAGAAATCCCAACCAAGAGGGATGGCAAGAAGGCTTAGTGCTTAAAGCTTGGCTATCTGAGTTTAAGTCTTGGAACATGTAAAGGAGGAAGAGAACTGTCTCCATATTGTTGTACACTGTGGCAGGTGCACACCCATACCCAAGTATTATTCTCTCTCTCTTTCTCTCTCTCTCTCTCTCTCTCTCTCTCACACACACACACACACACACACACACATTAATGATGATGGTAATTGATGATAATAACAACCACAACAACAATAATAAATTTAACAGAAGATGGCCCATATATTAAGGTCTGAACAGGGCTGTATTTGGAGATAGGTCCTTTGGAGGCTTCAGAGGTGACTCTGTTCTTGTTTAGCTCTAGAATCTGCTTACTTCTTTGGCTATGGCCTTTCCTTCACATTTTTCCTCTCTCCTCTTCTAACGCTGATCCCTACCTGCACTTTAGGAGGATTCACAGTAACCCAAGGTCATGTTGAAATCTCAAGAGCCCTCATTTAATTACACCCTCAGTTTCTTTAGCCATTCTTCCAGATCTAGAAGATGAAGTCAACCAATCCCCTCTCCACCCACCAGGGCATATACCTTGCAGATCCCCTGAGACCACTTGGAAAATGGGAGGGCAGATGGAAGGTAAGGATGTCTTTTACTTCCCACCTTCCTGTCACTCTTGCCCAACTCAACATTGAATGTCAAGCTGTGGAGAAGGAAAAGAAGATGAAAAAGAGGCTTCAGGCTGAGAGGACAAGTACAAGGCAAGGCACAGTGGACAGGGGTAAAGGACTTGGTTTTGTGGCAAGAAAAAGCTGCTTGTGGGTTTGGCTCTTCGCTTGTTCTGGAAACATTTTTTTTTCCATTTTTTTCTCATCTAGAGAGTGGGGGTGATGGTACTCTAAATTAAACACAATTGACCCAAAAACCCATGCTTCTGTATTCTGAGTCCTTCTGGACTCAGCAAGCAAATTTGATAGTAAGTCAACCAAAGCCTAGCTCTGTGGAGTTTCCTTTGATAAGAAGGAGCTGAGTCTCAGCCAATCACAGCAGCCCATCTTGGGCCACACACAACAGGCAACTGATACAACTGTGTTCAAATAAGGCAAACATGGAGCTGGAACCAGTCAAGCTGCATCTATGCCTTACTTCTGCTTCGTCTCCACTTCCACTTCCCAGAGCCTCTTCTGGTTCTGTGCTGTCTGATTCAACCACCTGTCTTTGCTCAACTTGAACTCTGTTAAATTGAATGCTGCAGTTTTTAGTGTTAGTGGGCTCTCCCTTCCTTGTTGGGTTGTGAAAGTTAAGTAGAAACTTTTGTTTTTCAGTGGAAAGATGTTAGTATGGTATTAGGCAGTCTGTAAATGCTGTTTCTTATGATAGCGGTGTCTCTGCCTGTCTCTTCAGTATTATGGTGACTAGTGCCTAGGAGCTGCAAGTCAGTATGTGTGTGTGTGTGTGTGTGTGTGCGCGTGCGCATGTGTGTTTATGGTGTTGCGTGGGTATAAAGTTGGTAGGTCTGATGGAGGTTGGTACAGTTGACAGTTACCAGCCAAGAAAAAGTCACAAAACATTGCATCAAACATGGGCATAAAGACCATGCTTCCTGGGCTAGAGAGATGGCTCAGTGGTTAGGAACACTTGTTGCTCTTGCAGAGGACCTAAGTACAGTTCCCAGAACCCATTTGGAGGGTCACAACAGTTTATCAGTCCAGTTCCTGGTCTTCTGACCTCTGGAGGCACAAGACAAGCATGTGGTACACACATCCCTGTCAATAATACAGCCACACTCATAAAACAATATCAATCAATAAAAAAATACTGCCCTTCCCTCCTCCTTATTTCTAGGTAACCCATTGATAGGAAATTGCATTAAACTGACCTCATGCCTCCACCCTAACACCCCCAGTCACCCTCAGAGTTTACACCCATCATTAGTCACCCTGGGTGAACTGGGAGTTGTGTATAGACCAGATATCACCCTAGGATAGAGCTCTTTGGCCCCTGGGAAGTGCGTGTGTGGGTTTTAGCTGCCTTGCACAATAAGGATAGCATGCGCGTCTGCCTGAGTGTGTCTGTGTAGTCGTGTATGTGTGTACATTCCTGTGTAGAATAGGGGGAGTAAAGGTTGGAGGTCTCTTTTCAGGCTCTTGGAGTGAATCCTACTTGAGGTCATAGAGATGATCCATGCTTCAGCTGGAAATGGGACCTCAGGCCTGGCTATTCAACTGCCTACTTGACAGATACTGACTCTGGGGACAGAAAAAGGAAACATGGAGGTAGGCAGAGGAAGATAGAAGGGCAAAGACTTTGCAGTCCTTCCCCTGTTTGTGTGGCCTCCGGCATAGTGCTCTGTCTCATGGGGTCTCCATCTTTTCATCCTGGAAAGGGGTCTTTTTTTCCTTGGCCAGAGGATTGTGATTGAGCTTAATAAGCTAATAGAGTGAAGGGCTCTGAACAGGACTGGGGCCTCCTTGACACCTAGTGTGATTCAGCCACAGCAAATGCCACGTGAGTGATGGGTATGGCCCTGCCACACCAGTTCTCCTTCCTTTCTCATTCTACGTTTCTCTCTTCTTCCTGCTCCTCCTCTTCCTGCATTTACAGCAGACCTAGGGGTGAGCCTTTAGAAAGCTAATTTGCTAGGGTAGTGCCACCCAGGTTACTATTTGCGGAAGCCAAAGGCTGTGAGCCCTTTAAAGGAACGTGACAACCCCTGACAGAAACGTCCCTCCTCCCTCTTCTCTCTCCCTCTCCCCCTCCTCTCTCATTATTCTTCTCATATGAAAGGTGGGTAAGTCAGGTCCTATTAAACTCACAAAACCCCTTTTGTTCTTGCCTGACATAGAATGAAACAAAGAAATAAACAACAACAACAACAACCCAGAAGCAGGAGAAGGGTTGGTGATTGCTTCCCTGTTCTTAAAGTGTTTGGGTGAGCTTTGCGTAACCTGCATCTTCCTTTCCCATTCCCAGCACTAGATCATCCTCCAGGCACAGTCCTAACTTTTACAACCAGAGGTGACTTCTACGGTTTTTGACTCTAAGCAAATTATTATTTTTTTTTTTAAATTTTAAAACAGTGATTCATGAGTTTGGGAAGATGAGTCAGTCAATAAAGTACATGCTATGAAAGCACAAGTAGCCTGGTTTGGATCTCCAGTGTCTATCTGAGAACCTGCATGTGGTCCCATGACCTTGTGGTCCTTGTGCTGGCACGGGGAAGGTGGGAGACTCCCTGGGGTTCCTGTCAGCTAGCCTGTCCTGGTGAGCTGTTAAATTTGAGGCCAGTGGGAGACTCTGGCTCAAAAAAAAAAATATCAAGGTGCATGCTGCTAGAGGTGTGACACAGGGGTCTGTCTTCTGGCACCTGAACACATTCTCATGTGCGTGTATACACATCTACATGAGCACACACACTCAAAATCCAATAAAATATTGATTCATATTATTTAAATCTTAAAAGTACTTCTAACTATGTGATATATGATGTTGGGAAGGTGTGACTATGCTGCTGGCTGAAGGCCAAACAGCTAGTTCGTGGCTGAACTAGACCTAGAACTAGGTCATTTGCTTCTCAGGTCAAGCTTGAACTGGTTGTCACTCACTGTCACCTCTGGCACGGGCTGTAGATGAGTCTGCTTGTTTCTCTCCTTTTGTCTATAATGCAAAGAGATTTCTGTTAAGGGCTGTTTATCTTATGACATCATTAAGGTCACAGCGACTCTCCAGGCAGAGATCTCTGTGGGACTATGAAGTTGTGCAGGGCTTGCCCTGTGACACGGAACATGGCAACCTTGTTTCCAGGGTTAACCCAGTATTATTGATTCATTCCTCCAGAAAGAGTGATGAAATGGTTCCCCTAGGGAGAAATTAGGTCTCTGCTTCCAAACTTGGTGGTCCCGGACTGGTAAGACAGCTCCAAGGATAAAGACACTTGCTGTAAAACCTGATAATCTGAGTTTGATCTCTGGAATGGAAGGAGAAAACTGGCTCCAGACTCGGTGCCGATAATCTGGTATAACCAAATCTAGAAAGCATTGACAATTAAAAAAGTTAGGCAGAGGCCTGTGTATTGCCATGAGGATGAATTGGCAGCTGTGGGCATATGGGCAGGGGACTAGGTCCTCACACAAGTGCTACTGGGAGCTCCAATGGAGCAGCACTAACCCACCAGGCCAGTCCTAGACCTTAGGCAGCCAGAGGGGGATGAACGTCAGTTACATGTTTCTGCCTTGACTCAACAGTGACGTAGTGAAAGTTTACCAGCCTTTCTCTCTGGCTGTATTTCCTTATCTGTTAAAAACAAAACAAAACAAAACAAAACAAAACAAAACAAAACAAAACAAAACAGGCTGAGCAGGCCCAGCTTGTACTTGCTTATAAGGGCAGCTAGAACAAAAAGGAGCAGAATGATTGTGAAATATCTCTGGGGCATTGTGTGATGTCAAGAGCACAGGGTGGCATGATGCCCAGATGCTTCTGTGAGGGCAAATGGTGTGAGACAAGATGAAGGAAAAAACTCTCTGCCCTCCACCAACAAAGGCATGTGCTGGGCTCTCTGCACATACCATTCTTTTGAAGATATGTTGTTAATCATGACTTTTCCTTTGGGAGTAAGAAAGCCCTGAGTTAGAATCTTTCCTTCCTTCCTTCCTTCCTTCCTTCCTTCCTTCCTTCCTTCCTTCCTTCCTTCCTTCCTTCCTTCCTTCATCTTTTCTTTTGTAAAACACTGTTGAATTATCATATAGCAAATGGCCCGTGTTAGTCACTTTTCCCACTACTGTGACAAAATACCTAACAAAAGCAAGTTAAGGAAGCATGGTTTATTCTGGTTCACATGGGAGGATCAGGAAGCTGGTCAGGTCACCGTTTCCTCCTTATTCAGTTAGAACTTCAGTCTGTGGGATGATATCACCCACATTTAGGATAAGTTTTCTTATCATAGTTAGCCCAGTCTAGAAACTCCTCACAGAAAATCCTGGAGATTTTTCTCTTAGGTAGTAGAGATTCTGTCCAGTCGACAGTGTTTACCATCAAATGGCCCAGATAAAGAGTAGACAACTTAGGTATCTTCTCAGCAAAGAGTCAGTGAGTTAGTCTCATAAAAGTCAATAACTTGCTAAATTTCCACGTGTGAAAACACACTGGAACCATCACTGGACATGCAACAATGAGTGGCATTATCATCCCAAGAAGATCCCTCATTGTCTTTGTACCCTTTCTTCCTCCCCATGCTCTCACCCACACCCAGTCAACCACGGCTGATGTTGCCTTAAAGCCATTTTCTTCAAGATCTAGGGAGATGGAAGCAGGAGGACCACAAGTTTCTGGCCAGTTTGAGCTATTTGCTGAGCTCATATCAGAAGTCAGAAAAGCTGAAGATGGGAGAGCATGGCACCAAGTGAGCAGGGGGCTAGATTATGCTGCATAGCAAGACCCTGTCTCAGACAGCAGCAGCTGCCAACAGCCTGCCCCCTTCAATATAAAAATAAAAGTACATGAATATGGTTCCAGTTCTCAGATTGCGATGTCTACAATTTTATTCTTATTCATTTGTTTTGGAACAGGGTCTCCTGCAGGTCAGGTTAAATTCAAACTTACTGTGTGGCTGAGTAAGGTGACCTGAACTTTTGACTATAGGCATGTCCAGCCATACCTGGTTTTATGTGGTGATGAGTATAGGGTTCAGGGCTTCATGCCTGCTATTCTAGCAACTGGGCTACATCCCTAGCCTAGAGATATTTTAAAAAATATTTACTTTTATTTTGTGCGTATGAGTGTCTGTCTGTATGCATGTATGTGTACCATATGTATACCCCAACAGGCCAGAAGAGACCATTGCATTCTCTGAAATTTGAGTTTCAGAAAGTTGTGAGTCACCATGTGGGTGCTGGGAACTGAACCTAGGTCTTCTGCAAGAGCAGTAAGTGTCCTTTACCTCTGAGGCCTCTCTCCTGCTTTAGCCCAGAGATTTTTGAAATATGAAAGCTAAAAGGCATGTCTCAGAATCCACAAGATAGTTCCTGTCAGTGCTTACTGTGGGCAGATGTACACTGCATCTAGAGACTAAGGGTCTGAGCTGGATAGGAGGATGGCACAGACCAAAGAAAACTGCTAGCCATGGCAGGTCTAAAGTTCACGTTCAAGCTTTGTGGGCTCCGCAGTCTCTGCTCATGTGACCGCCTCAAACTATCTTTGCTAACTGGGTACAGTGAAGTCATGGACTTGCTTATCATTCAAAGGGCTGACCTGGACCTCTGAATAAGAATGAGAGGCAGGATCAGCATCCAGAGCCTTTCAGGGACATTTCTGAGGCTCCAGCGCATCCTTTACAACTAGAAAAGGAGACCTATGGGAAGACGTCAGACAAGTTGGAGCCTGCCATGGCATCCACATAGCTCTGCTGTGTAATCTGTACCTAGGTACTGGGAAATAAGCTTCACGAGGATGGATTTGCTCTGTTTCTCGTGGTACCTTAGTGCACAGCATGTTGCTTTTCATGATGAAGAGGTTGAAAAGGAAGTATGCCATGGACAAAGAACACTCAATGGTGACACATGCAGCTCTGTCTTCCTAGAGTTTGAACAGGCTTCAGGATGCCCTCTAAGGGAACTCAGAGCTTGACTTTTCCAGTGCTGCAAAAAGGCTCTGAGGCTTAGCCCAGGAGCAGCTTTGCTAGTCATCCCTCTCCTGTCCTGGGCTCTGGCTATTCTCCTGCAATAGCCATTAGGCAGTGTCCTTTGGCTAATGACGTATTTGCCCTCAAGGAATGAGACTTTGATGACCTGTCCCCAGAAATTCCTCATTTCTGTTCTGCTTGTGGTCTAACGCGAGTCTCCTTTTCTGGGAACTAACCTTCCAGTCGTACACAAAAAGAGTGACTTTGGCGTAGATGGACCAGACGTTCCTGTGAAGGTCTTTGCTGGTGACCCCAGAATTGCTGGTGTCTGGACAACCCTAGAAGCTGCCAGATCTGCAGATCTATCCTCTGGCATGTCTTCCCCACTCCTTGAGACACCGCTTTGGGGGAATGACTCATAACTAATTCATCCTGTCAACAAAAACAAATATCCAGAGAGATCCCCACGGGCCCTCACCACTGACACCATTCTTGAAATTGAACTAGATGGGAAAACCCTCTTACACAAAGGCCTTTGTAGGGAAATTGCAAAGGAGTGGAGCCAGAATAAACACAGGATGATCCAAAGGACCTGGGCCTTGGGGATGGACTCTCCCCAGATCTGTTGCCTCATGAAGCAGTGCTTGCTTCTTTCCTACTATGGACATTCGAGCCTGTGTTTTTGGGCACAGAGCTCAGCAGGGTCGGTCCTTGGCCCAGACGTACAATTTCTTCATTTCTTCTCTTCTCTTCTCTTCTCTTCTCTTCTCTTCTCTTCTCTTCTCTTCTCTTCTCTTCTCTTCTCTTCTTTCTTTTCTCTTCTTCTTTTCTTTTTGTATTATCACCTAGATAGACTATCTAGTATCTAGATAGATAGTATCCAGGCCACATACTGATGTCATTATGAATTATTGCCTTAAGAATTGAGCAGATCTGACTACTTTGCCTTTTTTGTGTATTTTAAACACATGAAACCACCTAATATGTGGCTTTTTGTGGCTGGTTTCTTTCTCTTAGCCTAGTTTCTTTAAGCATTATTCATGTTGCAGCTTCTATTTACAGTCATTCCCTTTTATTGTCAAATGATATTTGACTATATAGATATGCCATATTTTATTTATTCAGTGATGGATTAATAATATACTGAATTTGAGTTATGGTTTTATGGCTCAGGTGACTTTCTTAACATTGCTGACTCTCAGTTCTTTCTTTTAAAAATGTTTATTTTTGTGTATGTGTTTCAGTGTATAAACACATTAAAACATATATTTGCAGGTATGTGTGCACGGAGATGAAAAGATTGCCTTTTTTGTCACTTTCCACTTATTTGTTTGAAACAGAGTCTCTCCGCGACCCTGAAGCTTGTGTTTTCTTGGTTAGGCTGGCGGCTAGCAACCTCCAGCAATCATTCTGTCTCTGCCTCTAGAACTGGGGTTGTAGGCATGCGCCCAGCACACCCAGCTTATTACATGGGCACTGTGAACCAAGTTCCCACCCTCTTGATTATCAGTAAGTGTTCTCAACTGCCAAGCCATCTCTCTAGCTCCCTCAGCTCTTTATCTGTAGCATGGTTACAAAGTTCACCTTAGAAGATTGCCATGAGATTTACAATAAATATGCAGTTCGAAAATACAGGAAGTCCCTTCAGCTAAAGGCTAATCCAACTTAGTTTAACATCACCATCTTTCAAATGAGCCTTCTGGGTCTAGTGAAAGGAAGGTGAGTGGAATCCAGAATTCTCCTGTGGACACCATGTCTTCTTGAGGCACAGAGAGCATCCGTTTAGCCTCATCTGTCCAGCAGCCCCACAACCCAGTTTCATAAATCATTCTTCTCTTACGGAGTCTCATTTCCAGGCCACAGGCCAGATGCCTGCTTGACTAAAGCAAGCCCATGCTCCTAAATTCCAGGCCCCAGTTTATTCATCATCACAGCAATGCCTGTTTTGTGCATACCACCCTAAAGTTAGTCAGGTTCACCCACAAACAAATGGGTACGTTTCCAGAGGTCTGGACACTGGCATGCCGTTCCAGGAGCAAACACTGTTTCCCTTGGGTATAGTTTGAGGGCTCTCGGCTAGCCAGGCAGAGGAGCAGAACCCACTGTTCTCTGGGCCTCAAAAGACAAAGCTGGGCTTATAAAAAGAATCTTAAAATAGGAATCTTAGTTCTCACCATGGTGGCACATGCCTGTAATCCCAACTCCTAAGTGGAGGAGGCAAGAGGGTTACAACTTCTCCGCCAGCTTTGGCTATGTAGCCAAGAGCCTGTCCTCCCACCTTTCTACAAGAACAAAGAAAGAAAACTCATCTTATTATGCGGTTATCTGTCTGACAGCAGGGTAGACAACTGAATCTAGAGAGGTACATTCCATTTCGGTGAGATGGAGAACCTCCCCCATCTTCAGTAACAAAGCCTTTACTACTGAAATGTGCGTTTGCAGTGTCCCCTCCCCCCCATTTGCACTGAAGGAAGAGAGTGAAGAGAGAAAGACAGAAAAAGACAGACAGACAAGGTGGTTGTTTGGTAATACACTCAGATCACACAGTACAATGAAATCGGTGTTAGAAAAATGTAGGTTGTTGGTCCTAAGTTCTATTACTGTAGTTAAATCCATATCAACCACTAGTGGCATGTTGAACTCATCCAAATAGTGACACACTTTATAGATAAACCATCAGTGCTTCTTAGAATAGGAGTTCCTTGGATAAAACTTATTTCTGTTTGGGTGTGTTCACATTATAAAAGTCTCCAGACAGGACAAGGATATATTGATTTTCAAGGATAAATGGGGACAGCAGGATGAGTTTCATCTTCCTTTTGATGGCCTTTATCTCTCTATGTAGCCAAGGATGACTTTGTGTTTCTAATCCTCCTGCCTCCACTTCCTGAGCACTAAGATTACAGGAATGTGTTACTACCACACTTGACTTGTGCTGTTTTGGGGACTAGACCCAAAGCCTCATACATGCTAGGGAAATGCCATACCAAAAAGCTATATCCCAAGCCTGGTACTCCCAAGAAACTCTCCCCTTCCTGTTGGGTTTATGATTACTGCTCAAAGCTGGTGATTCTAATTGGTTTCTTAAGAAGTAGGTCATCCATTTTACAACCCCAATTTTTCTACTGCAGGAATGGAGTTGGACTTGCAGGGTGTTGTCAGGGAAAGGGGTTTCCACATGACTATGTTTCCTCCTGTATCACTTGAGAATCATTTTATTTCCTGGCCTGTGATTCTTATCTGTTGTTAAGTTGGCTTGGGCAATTTCCCCAGTCCATCATGGTTGGTCTACTCCTCCCTCACCAGTAACCACAGTCATGGTTTCAGGGAGGGCCCTTGCTTTTCATTTGTGTGATATTCTCTCCCCAAACTACTTTATTCTCCATGGATGGAGTCATCTTGACCAGAAAGGCATGGTCCAAGATCTTCCATGGTAATTCCAGGGAGCCTAGGATCTGTCAATGGACTCTTGGCTATAGCTGAGGACCCAGTGTAACACCATCTTTCTCAGGATTCCCTGTTTGTTCCATATGCAGCATTGGTGACAAATTAGCACTTGATAGCAGCTAGTTGCTCCTTCCTCTGTGGTCTTAAGGGCTTAAGTGTGCATGCCCCAACTGTGTAACCATCACCTCATCAACCATTCATTTCCAGAATTTTCTCATCCTCCTACACAGGAAAACTCTACATATTTACTGATAGTCCTTTTTGCCTATATATCTTCCCTCTTCTATTTGAGGACCGTTTTCTTGCATAAGTCTAGGCAGGACATAGTGTTTTCATGCCCTCAGAGTTATGTTCCTATCAACTCTCTTGATATTTTGTAGAAACATAAATATTTTTAAAGCTAAAACAACCAAAGGATTAGATGCTTAACATCTAATGTACTTTAAAGTTCATTAGAGTACGTTAAAGTTCTTAGGTTAAACTATGCTCAAGAATGAAATTCTGTCTTTTGCGTGAGCATGGCCAGAATTGGAGGTTATTAGTTAAACACAATAAGCCGGGCACAGAAGATAAGTGCCACACACTCTCACTCATTTGTGCACGTTAGTGTGTTGATCTTGCAGAAGAATAAGATGGAATGGGGATCATCAGAGACTAGGAAGACCACAAGATTGAGGGGACAACAAAGAGAAGTTCAATTAAGAGGGGAAAAAAAAACAGGCAAAATCATTTTTTTTCTATATCAGAGGAGGTTTACGAATAACTAAAATATTCTTTAATATATTTCATAATGACTAGGAAAATATGAAGTTTTCCACACCTAAAAACAATGTTTAAATGTAGAGAAATGTTTATTATTTTGATCTGATTATCACACATGACTTGCATATGTCAAATCATCATAAGCTACCTCATAAAAATGTATACACAATCTGATAGGCCTGCTCCTTGATCACCTCCCCCTGAGGGGAGAGCAGTCTTACCAGGCCACAGAAGATGACAATGCAGCCACTCCTGATGTGATCTGATAGACTAAGATCAGAAGGAAGGAGAGGAGGACCTCCCCTATCACTGTACTTGGGGAGGGGCAGCATGAAGAAGGGGTAGGGAGGGTGGGACCCGGAGGGGAGGAGGGAGGGGCTTATGGGGGGATACAAAGTGAATAAAGTGTAAAAAAATAATAATAATAAAGAAAAAAATGTATAAGCATATCTCAAAAATGTCTTTTAAAGAAATACTCTAATTCTCATTGTGAGGAGATCTCTCCTTTCTGGACTACAGAATTCTACAATCTGTGATATCAGTTCTCATTAAATTAAGTTCATCTGATAATATGTATAGTTAGGTGAATGTAATGCAAGCTAAAGCACTGAGTTCATTCCCTTGAGAGTGCCCACAACCTAGAGTAGGGGTGATAAGAATGTCCTTCTTATATAACATGTCTTTGTAGGGCTTTGAAATTATGGTTTTAATTATGGTGAGTAAAGCAATGAAACACAATGCTTGAAACTTCTCAAAGGCAGACCCAGAAAGCTTATTCCTTTTAAATTTAATTTTATTTTTTTTTACAATTTATTCCCTCAACTCCTTTCAGTTCCACCCTCCCTTCATCTTCCCCCCTATTCCCTTTCCCTAGTCCACTGAAAGGGGGCATTCTCCTCCTTTGCCACCTGCCCATAGCTTATCAAGTCTCATCAGGACTCCATGGATCCTCTTCCTTTGTAGCCTGGCAATACAGACATTGCCAGAAGCAAGTGATCAAAGAGCAGGCAGCTGAGTTCATGACAAAGGCATCCCCTGCTCCCCTTACTCAGGAAACCACATGGAGACTGCCAAAGCTTATTCTTATAGAGAGATGAGATACAGAACCGTCAGTGCAAAGCATTCAATATCTATCTTAAAACAGTAAGAGCAGGTCTCTGAATATCAAATGGACAGGGGCTCTCTTCAATCTAGCCTTCTACTTAGCAGTAATCATTTATGATTTAGACTCTTGAGAGAGGCTTAGTTGGGTATGTGTAACTCAGGATTTCTTATTAGTTTCCAGTCAACTTATCATCAAGAGCTAACATCACATGGAGAGCACTTCAGGTTCACTTACGTGATTACTGGCAGGTGTGAGCTAGTATTGGCTGTTAGCCAGTGATCTCTGCTCCTTACCAAATGACCTCTTCAGAGTATGCTGGAAGTTCTCATCAGTGTGGCAATTGGCTTTCCCCAAAACAAATTATCCAAGAGAAAGAAAAAGAGCTCAAAACAGAAGCCATACTTTTTGAACCCAACCTCAGAAGTTACATATCAGTACTGATACATTCTGTTGGCAACACAGATAAACTCTGGTCCATGTGGGAAAGAGCTACAAATGGGTTTGAATAGCAGGAAACTGAGATCACTAGGGACCGCATTGGAGGCTGTTTATCATAGACCTTAGCTTTCTGCTCAATCAAATCTTACCTTGTCAAGGTCATCAACAATGCTCATGTGTCCAACTCCAGTGGCTTATTCTGTCTTCAGTTTGTAAGACCAAAGGCTCTTGCTTCCTAAAAGATGGTTTTCTTAGTGTCATAATTGCAATACTCTTTCTAAAGCTCGTGTTGAGCTTTAACTGCCCATATGGCAGAAGTAAAAGGCATTGGACAGCAATTAGGTCTTGGAGCTACTGCTCTCCTGAAAGGTCTAAGTTCATTATGGCAGGAGAGTTAGTTATTGTGCAAGTGGCAAACTCCTCATAAAAGCCTCATTAGAAGGATGACTCTGTTTTGATTCCCTTTATCTTGGTGTATACTGCCTTCTTTGTTGTCTTGTTATGACACAAAACAAAGAGCCTCACCAGAGACTGCTACCATATTCTCATATTTTCTGATCACCAGAACCATGAGCCAAATAAATTGTATCTCTTACAAATCACCCAATCTTAGCTATTTTGCTACAGCAGTGGAAAAAGAAATACCAGATTTTCAGTCCTTCAGGCTTAATTCCTCCTTTTTCTTATATACTTTATTTATGCTAACTATATCATGTATAGCTAAGTTCTATAAGAGCATTTTTTTCCTGTTTTTCTCTGCTACTATATCTATCCTTGAGAAGACAGGTGTGCAGCAATGGTAGGCTGGATTCTCCCCAGGAAGATAAAGTAGTTCCAAAACTTAGAACAAACATTGCAACTTGAGAAAGGATTCTTTTTGGACAATGTGATTTTGTTTTCAGTTTTGTGTGCCTACATTTTGAATTTTCTATGTGTGAGTCTGGATGTTTGGCATTTTCCCCACTCCCCTGAGGGACAGAAATTCACACTCAGCTGAGTCCTTATCCCCACTGAGATGGCTTCTGGGGGCCTCAGTTCAGGCTGGGTTGTGCTCTTGATATTCTCATCACCTAGACCAGGGTGCTTCAGCCATGCAGGATCTGGACCACCTACAGTTTACTCAGAGAGAACCAAGAAAATCCTAGGTAGTGAGACAGCTTCATCAGCTTCCCTTCCTCTTGGGTATAGGCCAGAAGTAAGATGTGAGTGTCCCCAGAAAGTATGAGGAAAGGAGGGCATGCATGGCTGTGAAACATGTGTAGGCATGTATACACTTGTGTGGAGAAGGCCAGAGGTCAGCGTGAGGCATTGGTACTCAAGTACCATCTCCCTTGAGTTAGAGTCTCTCACTTGGTTTGGAATTTGTCAATTTGATGAGGCTAGATGGCCCATAAGCCCCAAAGATTGCCTGTATTTGCTTTCCTGGTGCAGGGATTACAAGTACACACCACCACACTTGTTTTTTCCATATAGTCTCTTGAAGTCAAACTCAGGCCCTTGTGTTTGCTTAGCAACACCTTAGAGACCGAACTGTCTCCCCAGCCTCAACTCCTCAACTTTGTGGATGGATGGGTCTCTGCTATGAATTGAATGTGTATGTTTCCCTAGATTCACATCTTTTAGCCCTAACTCCATTGTGAATGTATTTAGTGGCTTTATAGAGGTAATCAAGGTTCATTGACAATGATAAGGATGGCGCTCTAATCCAAAAAGGTTAATTACCTTACAAGACACAAAATGAGACTTTGTTTTATGTTTGCTCCCAAAAGCAAGGTCAAACAACAGTGGTCTGCAGGTCAGGCAGACAGTTTTGACAGGCAACCAAATTCTCTGGTACCTTAATCTTGGATGTGTCAACTTTCCGAACTGTGAGAAATGCAAGTCCACTGTTTAACCTGCCTACTCCATGGCATTTTATTCAGCAACTTGCTCATACTGAGACAGGCCTGATGCCTTCCACTTCACGTGAACTCCCACTACCTGCCTGTCTTGGCTGAATGTAAGTGTCTGGACACATGCTCTCCTCACCATCCTTAGACCATTTTGGCATGACCTCAAGGTTCTGACTTTGTCACACTCATTATTTTTGATGCCTTTTTTCTCTCTTCTGGTTCTGTTAAATCCACTCTCCCTCTATTGACAGTCCAGCCCCTGCTCTTTTGCAAAGAATTCAATGCTGTAGGCTCTCCCTCCTCTGATCTGGCACATTCATCATAGTAAAACATCATCTGTTTTATTACTTGCATGTGATCTTTTTGTCTGCAATGACAGCTTTATGTCCATAAACTCTAGAGAAAGAATTTGTTTGAGGACAAGTTCTTTGCTTTATTTGTTATAGTAAATCAAAGTTAGGTAGAAGTAATTAACACGGTAATAAATATGCAGGTTACACATTTCTGCAGAAAGACAGAAAAAGATAAAATCCTTGTGCCCTGGTCAGCCGCATGAAAGGAAAAGGTCCACAAAAGCCTTTTAAAGTTATGGAAAGTATGGGGAATAGACAGAATCAAAGGAAAGAGAAGCAACAAGGAGACACACAAGGAACAAAAACACGAAGAGAGATTTGGCAATGAATGAGCCCACAAGGAGAAGTGGGTGGGGAGAAGAGCAAAAAACATGAGAGAGGGGAGCAAAAGAGAAAGAAAGAGAAAGGCAGAGATTCTGATATAAAGAGAGGAGAAAGGAGAGGAAGAGAGAGAGAGAAAGGCAAGAAATGATATGGATGGAGTACCAGGGAGAGGAAGGAGAGGAAGATGAAAGAGGAAAACACAAGGAAAGTGGATCGTGGATAGAAAGCATTGGGAGCATTTAGTTGAAGATTATGGGACTCAGACCAAGGGTGGCATGCAATGGCAGAGGAGGAGACTCAAAGCAGTAAGGAACATAGGAAGGACAATTCTAAGGAGGACGGAAAGGAAGGTGGGCCTGAATACAGAATAGAGGATTAGCATCTTAGCATCTTTTACTGCAACTTCTGAAGAATCCTGACTTAAGTTTGCATTTATGAGTCTTGGACATAAACCTGCTCTAGCCTCTGTTCTCCCAAGGCAAAAATGTGAGTCAAGACTATGCAAGGGTCTAGTAAAGTGGTCAAAGTATTCAGCCTTTCTCTGATCAGAATGAGAACTCATCCAGGGAGGTTGAGGAAGAATGGTATCTCCCAAGGCCATGTATATATATTCACTCATATACTTTTAAAATTATTTTGCTGAACCAATTCGCTGCTATCATCATAAAGGAAGACTGTCTCTTCTTTCTTTTAGGTGGATTTTAGTCACTTCTCTTCAGTTAAATTATCTTCAGTTGTCCTATTATAGACATGGCTTCCTCCTGAGTTACGTCAACTACCATCTGGCATTGTGACTTGAGGATTCAGAGCTTCGTATGTGGTTGTTCTACGGGTGTTTCCATAGTTCTGTCTTCAGAAGGATGAGGAAGCAAAAGAGAAGATGTTTGTAATGTGCTGAGCCAGAAGCTGGTCTGTAGGAAAGACAATCATCATGTGTGTAACAGCGTGAAGAATTTCCTTCCTGAGAAGGCTCAGGGGCAAATGTAGTTCTTGTCTAACAATAACACATATGATAACGAGGCTTATACAATTAATTACAAATGTGCCATAAGTCTTTTTCATCCTCTTTTAAATTTTACATCTAGTACCCTCACCCCTTCCTCCTTCCCACCCTTCCTCCCTTTCTTTTTTCTTTCTTTTCTCTTTTGTGTATCTGTGAATCTGTGTACAGGTACGTGTGTGTGTGTGTGTGTGTGTGTGTGTGTGTGTATACATGTATGTGTGTGTGGGTGCTAATCTAATGCACATGTCTGAAGGTCAGATAACAGTTTATGGGAGTCAGTTCTCTATGTCCATCATGTGGGGCTGAGGATGGAGGAGCTTAGGTAGTCAGGCTTGGTGGCCAGCTCCTTTATCTCACCAGCCAAAGGGTTTTGGTTGAGACAGGTCTCCCAATGACCTGGAGCTTGTCAAATAGGCCATGCCTACCTGTGCCAAAAAGATCCACCTTCCTCCAGCTTCCCATTTTTGGGATTATAAGCATGTGTCATTATGCCTCGCTTTTCTACATGGGCTCTAGAAGTTCTAACTCAGTCTAAGGCAAGCATTTTTCTGATTGTGCTATCACTCCTGCCCTGTGCTGGAGAGATGTGTGGGTTACATCTGTGTGTGTTTGTATGGACATTAGAACATTAGTTATCTGAAGTCAAGGAACTCTGTCCTTAGTTCCTGATACCTATCAGGTGTTCAACAAATAACTTTAAGATCTGAATGCATGCATGAATGAATGCATGAAATGCACATTGAAACAATCATCTGATTGCTCATTTTATAAAAACCATCAATATAGCATCAATATAGCTTTGCCGTCACTATAGTAAAAAAATCCTTGACAGCAAAGACAGCATTGCTCCTGAGAGAAACGTCTTTCCCTACTTTTTCCCTAGGTCAGTGCCAGATGGCAATGTGAAAGGTACAAACATGATGTTCTACTAGCCTTGGAGATGCCTATGTTCTAGGTTGAAGAAATTTGTCTTAGCTGTCCTTTCGGCTTTCCTGGTATACCCAAAGCTTATTTTAAAATGCAGGGCTCATTCATTGCCAAATCTCTCTTCGTGTTTTTGTTCCTTTTCAGTGGAAACTTCAGTTTGTCAGCAGAGCTGAAGTTTCCTCATAGGCTTCAGATTACAAATGAAGGCTTGCTCTGTCCCCCTGAGACTCCTTTGGGAAACTTGCCTTATTTAACTTTTTTAAAGTTGTTGCTGTGCTGAACTGGTACTTGCACAAGGCTACCAAGACTCCAGACTGAAAACCCAACAATTTCCTTTTAAATTTAGGTAGACAAGTTTGACCCAGGATTTTTATTTGGATAGCCTAGTTCTTGGAAGTGCAGCTGGTATCTCCTGGGACCATTTCTAGTCTAAAACAGCTTTCTTGTATAACTCTCCTGTAAGCCTTAATAGAGAGCACTTCCCATGTAAAGCGCTATGGTAGGGACCTCAGGAAGCACAAAGGTGCTTTTATTTTACTCCAGCAAGGCCTCAGCGAGGGGTAATTTGCTCCAGTTTGGTTTCCCCGGTAGCTGCCTCACAATCTGAGCCATTGCGGCATTCTTCTGCATGCCTAATCTAAATCTCACCTGTTTCAGACAACTCTTTTGTTTGTTTAGGACCATTTAGTGCTTTCTGGGAAAGAAGAATTATTGCCTACTTTACACCTAATCTCTTTTTCTGAATTAAAAAACCCTAGCCCAATCACTATGAAGTATTTTTGTAACTGTCTGGAAAGACGCGGAGACATCTGGTACTTGGTCTTGACCAAAAGACTGAGAAGAAATTAGGATTAAGGTAGTTTAAACAGACACTTGTGCCTTCTCCTCTGGTCTATCAGATCACTGAAACAATGGACTTTAAGAAAATGGAATTGTCCTAGGAATTCTCCCATGCTGAAAGAGAGAGAAAAGTGTGAGGGAACCTGGTGTCCATGAGAAGGGAAGCTTGTCTCCCAGAAAAAGACTGGCAGCTTGTCAGATTACTTGGCAGGCAGACTAGATTCAAACAATGATGGGTCAATGATGGTCAAGACCACACCTTGACCAGGACTGCTTAGTTATGTATACATCCTGTTCTCTACTTAAAGAGTTATTTATTAGTTTGTTTAAGACAGGGTCTCACTATATAGCTCTGGATGACCTGAAACTTGCTATATAGATCAGACTGGCATCAGAGATCTGCCTGCCTCTGCCTACTGAGTACTGGGTTTAAAGGCATGGACCACTACAGTAGGTCTCTCTCTCTGTCTCTCAGTCAGTCTCTCTCTCTCTCTCTCTCTCTCTCTCTCTCTCTCTCTCTCTCTCTGTGTGTACATATGCCAAAGGAGGCCAGAGGAGAGTGTTGTGTCTCCACTGGACTGGAGTTACATGTGGTTGTCACTTGGTGTAGGTGACACTTGATCCAAGTGTGTGTGTGTGTAACCTCTGAACCACCTTCCAGCCCAGTCTTGATGTCTATTTAAGTAACCGTTTTACCAGTGCCCCAAAGGACTTGGGCTTGGAGTAAGAGTTAATGGACTTCTTTGTTCCTCTTCCCAAAGTGGCTGCATTGACTAAAATACCTTTTCTGCATTTCACTATCACTTATCTCTTTAATTAGCCTATGGAAGACAGGTGGTCCAGACTAGGTTGTTAATGAACTCAGGTGCTGATGCTAACAACTCTAGGAACATTTTACTTCCTGTGCAACTTAACCACTGTCCTTTAACCTGAGCTCTTACCTGCTCCTTCCTTTCTTGGTGTTGGTGGCTAGGGGACAGTTTAAAGTCTCTGGCCAGGATGATTTCACATTCTGGATCATTAGAACTTTGTTCCCAGCTGTAGCTGTATTCTTGTCTGTAGTAGTCCAGGGAAAAGTATGTAGTTCCAAGCCTGCTATGAGCAGGGACAGCCCTGAGGCCAGATTGAGTCGAGTCTAATCTGTCTAACCAGTCCTGTAGGTGTTGGGAAGTATGACACCGTATTTGGATTCTCTTAAGTTCCCAAGTGATATCAATAGCCATCGGTCATTCCCATTCAGAGTGTGATGTGTCAGTGCTCTCTGGATTAAAAGAAGGGAGGAGGCTGTAACTTGTGTTCATGTGCTGGGTAAAAATTAAGACTGGCCCATCAGTAAAGGTCTGCTTGAAAACGGAGAGCTCTAATGGAGGCAGGCATTCGATATTGTGGAATGTCCTTTTCCTAGAGCTGAGGCCACAAGAGTGAGCAGGGATGGCTTCATACCTCATTGACTGCAGCTCAAAGAGTAACTGCAGAGACCATTCATTCTTTGAGACAATAACAGCAGAGCCTTAAAAGACCCATGGCCTTCTCTATGAATGGACTCTATGTAAGCAAGGTAGAAGAACCCAGCCTACAGTTTCATTTTTGCTCCCTTGACACACTCCCTGACATGCATCATTGATTCTTCCAGCTTTACGTACACTGATGTCTCCCCAGATCACCCAGCCATTACTCTTGACCTTACACTTCTGTCTGTAAGTGCTAGCACCTGGAAGCCAACAAGACCAAAACTCAGATTTGCCATCTTGTCCTTCCTTCCAAGTTTTTGAACCACAAAAACACTCCTCTCTTTCTCAATTTTTACTTTTAGAGATTGACACTATCAAGACATTTGCCTGAACCTTTCTTGCCTCTTCTCTCCCTGAGTTTTCCAGGATTTTCTAGCTTTTAATATATTTGGATAATGGCGCTCTTTCTGGCATTATTCGCTTATTGCTACATCCCTGCTCCAAACCCACTGGGGTTTGCTTTTTACTTGGGTTATTTCCCCAAGTGTCCTGTCTAGTCTGCTGTATTCCCCAATGTCTGCCCTTAATCTCCCAATAGCCACTATTGTGTTTTCTTTATCTAAATCAATCCAAGACTCTCCATTGCCTCCAGTATGGACCTCTGAGTCCTGAAAATGATAGGGAAATCTCTTCCTAACCTCTCATCTTTCTACCCTCACCACTAACATGTCTAAACAAACCATACTCAGCTGCTCTTTTTGCCCCCAATCAACTGTCTTACTTTAATAACAACTCTAAGCTGAGTTCTTTGCTGCTTATTTGGCCGTGAAGATGACTAGCTAGAGAAGCAAATGATTCACTGAGAGGAAGATGTCGAACACACAGATCACGACAACAGGATAGAGGGTTGAGTTTATGGAGAACGAGTCTCTACTCTATCCTGGGGCTGAATTTGGGGCCACTATAAAGTCAGGGGAGGGCTGGAGAGATGGCTCAGTGGTTACGAGCATTGTCTGTTCTTCCAAAGGACCCGGGTTCAATTCCCAGCACCCACATGGCAGCTCACAACTGTCTGTACCACCAATTCCAAGGAATCTGACACCTTCACACTAACACACATAAAATAAAATTAAATAAATTAAAAAAAAAAAGAAAAGAAGAAAAAAAAGAAAGTCAGGGGAAGTTTCTCAGTATTTCCGGCATCAGAATGAAATGCATAAGGATTTGGAGGAAATGACCACCCAAAGAGGCAGCCCTGTACTTCTGAATTTTCATGTTTTTGTTTTGGTTAGTCCATCCCTGACTCCCTCATCTGCTCAGCTGCCTTCAAGATATAATTTGTAGATCACTCGTCAAGTCTTTTCAGGGGCCTTCCTTCTCATTTTGAAACTGGCATATCTTCCTCTCTGCTTCCAACGCACCACTTCCTTTTTGCCTCTTACAACCACATATCTATTGATCCATTTATCCATATGTTTCTTATTGCTTGCATCCATCATAGGTCCATATGTTTGAACACTTGATTGCCATATAGTGGCACTGTTTTGAGAAGGCTGTGGAATCTTTAGTACCCAGGGCTAGCTGGAAGAGATGAGTCTCTGGGGGCAAGTCTCTGAGGGTAACAGCTAGATTCTGCTTCTGATCCTGTTCTTTGTCACCAGGTCTGTAGCCCAGATGTGGACAAGTCTCTGTCACATGTTCATGCTGACACTGAGCCTTTTCACCATGCTTCCCACCATGGTGGACTGAAGTCCCCTGAAACCGTGAGCCAACACCTCTCATTGCATCACTTTGTTGGGTAGTCCAGAAGAGCAGTTAGAAAACTGCTAATAGACTCTTATCTTCATGTCTTCCAAAGGCCTCACATGTGTGTGCATACATACTTAACAACATTTATTGAGTAAATGCTACATCATCTGAGCACAAGTCTGTGCTGGGCCAGTAGCTTTTATTCTTTAAAGTGTTATGTTCAGGACAGGCAGGAGAAGTTCCTTCACTATGGATACTGCTTAAATTTTCCTGGAGGGGGATGGAGAAATGGCTCAGTGGTAAAGAGTGCTGTCTGCTCTTCCAAAGGACCCGGGTTCAATTTCTAGCACTCACATGGCAGTTCACAACTGTCTGTAATGCCAATTTCAAGGGATCTGACACCTTCACACTAAATGCACATAAAATTAAAAAAATTAAATAAATTAAAAAATTTTTCCTGGAAGCCTGAGATCTATCAAGAAACATTTGGAAAACTAACAGGTGTACAGAGCTGAACAAGAGATATAGCAAGAGGGCCTGAGTACTATTGTCTAAGAAAATCATGAGGAAATGAAGGCTCTTCAGTCTGGAGAAAATGCAGTGGGAAGAACGACATCATCTACAATACTAGAGTCACCAGCACATGGCCAAGGGGCTCTTCTCTTTTTATTCAGGCCAATCAAAGGAAAAGCCTCTTAAGGTTAAGAATTATCCATTACTGGGATGGACACAATGTTTCTACTATAGCTAGATGAATCACCTCTCAAGGATACTGTGTCTCTTAAGCTTTTTGTCTATAGTGGGACATTGAACCAAATGACCTTTACAATGTACAAATATAAGACTCTATAAAACTAAACTTTAAATCTCAACCTGATATTTGTGTAAGCCCATGCTCCATGATCATAATGCCAAGCTGCCTGTTTGTGTGGGGAAAGAAAGAATGCATCTTAAACTGCTCCACTCTGTGTGCTAAGCAGATTTGAATACCTTGGTACTTCCTTGGAAGGGCTGAGGAAGAGAGAGCTCAAGTTTTCTCATGGTTGTTAAGTGGGTCCTCAGCAGGGTCAGCCTTTGGGTAACTTAGAACTGATAATCTAGTCTGGAATCTAGAGCCTGGGGAATTTCATTAGGCTTTATCCCAAGGTTTGTTTTGTTTGTTTGTTTTTGCATAGGAGGGTAAATCTTTATTCCCCTCCCTTTGGATAGTCTCCGGAGTCTAAAAGTTATGAATCTCTTCATTATTCATATGAAATCAGAGCTTGACAAAAAAAGGACAGCTTCGGAACAAGTCTCCAGCTAACGGGAGTGGACCTGGGAATGAGAAAAATAGACTAAGAGTACCTCTCAACATCTTTTAGAGTGACTGTGTTAGTTTTCTTAGGCTGCTGTATCAAAGTGCTGTAGTTGGGCTTCTTAAAAAAGAAAAGAAAAAAAGAAATGTATCCTTAAAGTCTTAGAGTCTGGATGTTCAAGATTCCTTGAGGAGGAGGGCTGTAAGGGAGAATTTGTTCTAAGTTTTTATCTATGGCTTATAGATGGCCAACTTTTTGCATATTTACAATGTATTCTCTGAATGCATGTGTTCGTCTAAATTTCTTTTGCTTATAAGGACACCATTACTATTAGATTGGGACTAATTCTAAGGACGTCATTTCAACTTGGCTACTTCTGCACAGACCCTACCTCCAAATGAACTCACACTCTATAGTGTCACCTCATGACGTTTGGGAAACAGTTCCCTTGCAGTGGGAACAGGACCATTATCTGGAACCTCGTGACATGTGTTCTTGTGGGAGTCAGGTTCCTCCTTCTACTTGGGAAGCTGAGAAGCCAAAGTGCCTATCAGTTGCTTGACAACAATGACCATGGCTTACACTTTTCTTTAGCTCCTCTCCGATTCCTGATCTCAGGCTTTACTGTGGAGGTCTCTTCTATAGTGCCCTTATTTGAGCTCACAGCCTCTGTTAGATTTGCTCTCAGGCTGTTTGTTCTTGGGGCTTGTTTTTGGCACAGTGTATAGGATATGAACATAGGAGCCATTCTGATGGAAGATAAAACTCCAACATAAGTTGCATGAATTTGAGTAAACTTATTTAAAGGCTTGAAGTCTCAATCTTCTTTAAAATAAGTGAATCAAAAAGTTTTTGTATCAGCTTACTTTGAGGATTTGGTGATGCTGGTTTGTGTCAGTAAAAGCTCTACTTCTATCATGAAGACTAGAATCTTTGTGGCTTTTTGTGGGCGATAGATAAAATCAGCTAGGTTGGTGACTATGGAAAGTAAGTGTCTCTTGTGGACTGGCAAGGGCTGCATGTAGTTGGACTTGATCCAACTCTAGACAATCAAACCCTCTGGTGTGAACATGGCAGCCCTCATACTGAGTAAGATAGCCTGGGCCTCCCTGATATTTAACTGTCAGAGACTTCTGTGCATAATGCTTTTTTTGCCCTCCTGGGTACTCTAGGAAGAAGTGAAGGACTTCAAGAAGGTGTGTAGGTAACACTGATTGTTTCCATATTATATCTTCTGAATATGGAAGCTGTGTCATCATTCCTAGGTCCACTTCAATGCCCTTCTCTTTCATGCAGGAAACTGGACTAGCCTATTTCACACCCAGCACCTGTCAACCAAACTTGTCATGGAAGTGGCTTAAGGGCTTCTTTATATTTCCTTTTCTCAGAGTCCTAGCTGAGGACTTGTTGCTATGGAAACAATCGAGAAGCTTGATGATGGAGATGTTGACATGTGGGTTGGGTCTAAAGCCTTTCTCAGAGAGAGTTTTAGAATCAGTATTATTTTGTTTTGTCCTTCCCCCCCTTTCCTATCTCCCTCTCTCCCTTCCCCCATCTCTCTCTCCTCAGCACCACTTTTCCCTCCCTCCCTGCTTCAACCTGTCCCTCCCTCCCTTCCTTAAAAGAAAGAAAGAAACAAAACGTCATTTTCACCCATTTCTTCACTCTGCATGGAACACTTTCATCCAGTATGTGAGTTTTCATGTTATATTTCTCCAGCAAGAGCAATGGGCCATTTTTAGCTGTTTGGTTCTTAGAGTCTTTAAACTGGCCTCTGGAATCTGTAAGGATAAACAGGAGCCTGTGTTTGATTTAAAATTGGAAAGCCAGGAGTCAGAGGCGAGCTTTATATATCTGGGAGTGTGGGAGCCTTGCAGGCTGATTTATGAGGGAGCTCAGTGAAAGCACATGAAAGTTGAGGTAATATTTATAAATTCTTTCCTCCAAAGATAGATGGAATGTTCTGCAGAGCTGGAGTCAGATAACACCTGCGGGGGGGGGGAGGCTTTAAAAATCTGGTTATTCAGTGTCTTAAAGGGAAGGGCAGTGTTAGATGTTGGGTACCTGCTCCAGAATCCGCCAAAGAAGAAAATAGGATGGAGCCTTCTTTTGCTCCCCACACACTGGTGACTACTTGGTGGCTCCTTCTGGCTACCTGCTAAACACAACCCTTTGTTTACCTTCACTCAATGGGCAAAATCCTAATCGGAATTATGGTGATCACATTTTAGTAAAATAAGTAAAAATAACTGTGTTGCCTTCTTTCTTTAATCAAACAAATAAACAAACAGCATTTCCCCCTATTACTCTAGTTATTGGACCGGGCCGATTCCCTGGAGGTCCTAGCCATGGTGGGGAGGAAGAGGAGGGAAGGAAAATAAAGTTGTGGGAGTGTGGAGAAGGATGATGATGCACTCTAGCTGCTAAGGTTACTGTGTGAGGGGGTTCATTGTTCTGGGTAAACTGAGTCACAGTAGCTGATGCTTAGCTGTAATAATTGCCATTACCAGGCTTGGTAAGAGCCTTGGGAACCAGTTCGGGGGAGACCCAGGTATCATGGCTCTTTGAGTGAGGGGCAGATCAGAGCAGCAGCCTGGCCTTAATTTATGTTGTGGGATTCTGGCCTCTGAGCATAACAGCCATCATTGTCTTGATCACAGGAGCTGTTGCTGCCTGCAAGAAACCTCAAGACTGGATCTGGTGATGTTCTCTCATAGAAGAGAGAGAAAGAGAGAGAGAGTGTGTGTGTGTGTGTGGTGTGTAGGGGTGTCAATAGACTCTCATCTGAAATCTCAGGAACTTCTTCCTGCATCTTTTCCTAGCTGTATGTGATTCTGCCCCCGGATCCCTTCATACAGTGGGTGAAGTGGGTACTAGAGTACACAGAAGAAGGAGGGATTTCATCTGTCCACCTATGGGGAACTAGTTATCTATGCTTACGGTGGGACTTTTTATAGATGTGCCTGGAGAAAATGTTTCTTTAAGAAATCCCACACTCATGCTCCTATACATCCAATAACCTCATTGGTTCACTGAGGCAGACTTGAAATTGTTATTAAGTTGGTCTGTCATTGGTGCTCTGTCTGGAGTGAGTAGACTTTGGTCACATCTCCCTGGGAAATGTAGCTTCAACTATATTCTTCACTCTAAACCCCACAGGCTGGAGAGAGGGGCCAGCTATGTACTCAAGCAGCAGGTGCTTACTGCTAGATAGCCCCGAGTCTTCAGGACAAGAAGCTGCAGAAACAGTTTAAGTAGATAGTGACTGGGAAGGTAAATACTAATCGGCAGACCAGGCACAGTTTGCTCATCGTAGGGTTAGCCAGCTTTGACCTTGGTGCCTCAGAGTTTCCAAGACAGGAGGAAGCACACACCCCAAGCCTCAGTTTTAATTACCATGTGCTTCTGAGTGATCTGCCTGTTTGGAAGCTCAGGGCCTGTCAGTTCTTGGCTGAGAGCAAGCAGGGGCCTTTCCATCTTACCTGCCAGTTCCTGCCCTGGTGGAAGAATTCTGCATGAAAGGCTCTGAGGCTTGAAAAACGTTTAAATATGAGTAGTTTCAGGGTAGTGTGTGGATCACAAATAGAAGGGTTGCTTTAGCTGTACTGCCAGGAACTGGCAGAGAAATAAAATAAATAAATAAATAAAAGAGCCCTTCCTAGCTAAACTTTTAGCAGCATGAGTGATTTTAAGTACTTCATGTAACTTACGCCTCAGGACGTTAGGATGCGGTGTCAGCGCTCCAGCCAGGCCATCTATAGGAACCGGAAAGAGCCCTGGGGACCCCTGCTTCTCCCTTGACTGCAGAATTTAGGATATCTGACAAAGCTCTTGGAGGTCTGAGTTATGTTTGCCTTCTTCTGGAAGACAGCTCTGTGAGCCATACCCCCACCCCAATCCGAGCGCTTCTGTTCCAAAGATTCCAGGCAGCTGCTATCCAGTTCCATGTGCATGCTGTGTCCCTCGTGCTTCAGAGACTCACCCCCAAATCCCTACATGGCAATGTCCAGACAACCCTGACTCTTAGCAAAGCCAGAGGTTAGTCAGCCCAGTCTGAAACTTCCTCCTCCTCTCCTGATGGGAGACTGACAGTGACCTTGTACCAGGGCCAGTTCTTACCTGAGATTCTGCAAGAAGGCACAGAAAACCTTTTATTGCTTCCTCTCTGCTCTTGACGCTTGAGCTCCTTTGAGAGTGACAAGCCATGTTGACAGGATCCTTAGGTGTGGTAATATCAGGTATCATTTATCAAGGGCCCTCCCTGTGCACTTAAGGGACCTACTCCCTTAATGATGGCTATATTGAGACTGTTATTCTTGGGCTGATGACATGGCTCAGCATGCAAAAGTGCTTGCTGTGTAGTTCAGAACCTGCATGGGGGAATGAGGGAAACGACCCCACAAAGTTGTCTTCTGACCTCCCACATGTGTACCACAACCCAGGAACTCTCCTATACCCATCATGCGCACAGAATAACAATAAATACAAATTTAAAAATGTTATTTGTTGGCTGAGACTACAGCTCAGTGGTAGAGTGCTTACTTAGAGTGTATAAGGCCCTGGGTCCAATCACCAGCACTGAAAAAAAAAAAAAAAAAGAAAGAAAGAAAATGACTGTTCTTATGATCCTTGCCAATGTGGAGGAAGGCCAGCGTTATCATTGCAGTGAAGGCAAAGGGGTCATGCTCACCCAAGAGGAAGAGCAAGCCTAGGACATATACTCAGGTTCCTTAGTTGTGAGATGAGGAAGTAAAGAATGGTGGCTGCCCTATAGGATAGTTTTGAGTTCCTGTACGACTAAGTAAGTACTGCTCCCTTAGCAAGGACAGTGTGTGGGTCCTGATACGCAAAGGGACTCAGTCATGGGATAACAGAAACTCAGAGTCGCGGCCCCAGGCTGTCCCTGTCCCACTCACTGCAGAGCCCACCCTCATTATCTTATAAATAAGGAAACACTCTGGGATGGGGGGGAGGGACAAGGAACATTCAACATTGCACTTCCATCCCTCTTGGCACACAAAGGATGACTGAGGAGGCCCCTCAGCCTCTGGACAACCTGATGCAACTTCTGGATATGGCTGGTGTGAACAGAGATAACAGTCTCTGAAAGTCTCTGAACTGGTGTTGCACCTTGGCTAGAGCCATCTTAGAATGTCTAATGCTTCAGAACCTTCCAATACTAGATACTTGACAACGAGAGTGGCCATCGGAAAGCAGTGGAAATAACCGGGATCCTTCTCTACTGTAATTGACTCCGTTTTCTAAAATTGGGATTTTCCAGCACATGTTGGCCTCCAGCTCCTGAGGACAACCTTGAACTTGTGATCCCGCTGCCTCCCGAAGGCTGGTATCACAGATAGTGCTACCATGCCTAGTTTAAGTGGGGTTGGGAATATGGATTAAGAACCTAGGGCTTCATGCTTGCAAGGTAAGGATTTTATCAGTGAGCTATGTCCAGCCCTGAACTTGGATGTCCAATTGTTCTTCGATACCAATGTAGTCATAACATTGAGAGATTTATTGCATCCAGGCTTTTTCTATACATACCAATACAGGAATTTATTGCATTTACAAAAAGAACACACCAGAAAAAAAAAAAAAACCTGGTTGCTATCTTGGAGATAAACCAGTTAGCAACCTGGACTTTGGAAATAGTGTTTTACTTAGAAGCAGAAAAAGAAACAAAACAGGAACATAGATATCTTATTTATTCCCCTGCAGCTTCCCTCTATTTCTCTTTCATTCAAATTTCTCTCCTTCTAGATGAATACATATATGTTACAATGACCTTCAGATTTACTCCCAGTTCAAAACAATTAGAATAGAGAAAAGAAAGAAAAAAAAAAAGAAATTACAGAGGTTTGGACAAGACAGAAAGGAACAAACAAGCTTTGCATGGAAGAGAAGTGAAATGTTTTCCAGAGGGCCTGGCCTCAGCCATCAAAATCTCCATCACTGCCTTTCACTCCGATGCCAAGATGCTTTCTAAATCCAGCAGCAGATGAAGTTTAGTGTAAGACCTCATCTGCTGGATTTAGAAAGCAGGAACTATGATGTGCCCAACAGCTACAGGCCATCTTGACGCCAAGCATTGGGCCACTTAGGGACCCTACCCAGGAGTTTTTGATGCTTCCAGGCTAGGCAGACCTCTGTTTTTGCTACACTCTTACACACACACACACACACACACACACACACACACACACACACACACGGAGATTCCTGCCTTCCCGCCTGAAGTATGCCCTGGAGTTAATGAACATTTCTGTTGAAAAAGGAAAGGAAGAAAAAGAAAGAAAGAAAGAAAGAAAGAAAGAAAGAAAGAAAGAGAGAGAGAGAGAAAGGAAGGAAGAGAAAGAAAGAAAACAAAAACAAAATAGGAGCATGGTCCTTTGGCTCATTGCCCATGCAGAGATGGGCCATTCTGCTTCAGCTCTTGAGGACTGGGAGGAGTTGATGCTAGTCTCAGCCTGAGGCGGTCTCCATCAGGGGGAATGGACAGGTGGAAAGTTGGCAGAAAAGGAGATGCAGAAAGTGAAATGCAGACTGGTGGATACAGTACATTCAGCCCGGAGGAAGCTGGGAAACAGGGAAAGACGACTAAATTCTGGGTAATGTTCTCACCACAGTGAGGGTAGCCATTGTCCAGACAAAATTGCCTCCCAGGAGCCCGATGGGCACCTAGCTACAGCAGTCTCTGGTGCAGTCTCACTTGGACACTAGCATGTGCACAAACTCCTCGTAGTTCACTTGCCCATCACCGTCTGTATCTGCTGCCCGTATCATTTCCTCCACCTCCTCATCACTCAGCTTCTCCCCCAGCCTGGTCATCACGTGCCTCAGCTCGGCTGCGCTCACGTAGCCGTTGCCGTCCTTGTCGAACACTCGGAAGGCCTCCCGGATCTCCTCTTCGCTGTCAGTGTCTTTCATCTTCCTGGACATCATGCTCAGGAACTCAGGGAAGTCCACAGTACCGTTTCCATCCTTGTCAATTTCATTGACCATGCCCTGGAGCTCAGCCTCTGTGGGGTTCTGACCCAGGGACCGCATGACGGTGCCCAGTTCCTGGGTGGTGATGCAGCCATCGCCATCCTTGTCAAACAGAGAGAAGGCCTCCTTGAACTCAGCGATTTGCTCCTCGGTCAGCTGGTTGGCCATGTTAGCAGATCGTGGGTGATGTGGCAGAAGCGGCCAGGCTGGTCTGTGCTTCCAAGCACTAACTGCAGGCTGGGCTCCTTTCCCAGCTCCGTAAAGACAGGTAGAGACTGCAAGGGGCGGCTGTCTGTCTGGCTTTCTAGCCCTGGCTTGACTGGCTGGAGCTTAAGAAAGGAGAAGGGTCCACCCCCATCGTTGGTCTGGTAGGATTGGGCTGCCCTCCACAGACGCCCCCGCCCCTGTGGTTGCCTGAAGGCCAGGTCCTGTTTAGACAAGAGTCCACGAGCCGCAACCAGGCTGGCCTGCTAATTGAGCTGACGCCAGCTCTTGTGTGTGAAAGGCAGCTTTCCTCACCAAACACTAGCAGGGTTAGCAGCAGCCATGGCAACACCCTTCATTCAGGTGTAGGAAAACCCTTTCAATAATAATAATAATAAATCCTGTTTGCCTTTCTGAATGAAGATTGAGCATCTTACCCAGGGTCTCCTTCTTGATTAACTTTCTTAGGTGTACAGATTTTAGTATGATTATCCTGTATTATATGTCTAATATCCACTTATAAGTGAGTATACAGGGAACAGGACAGGAGCCTACCACAGAGGGCCTCTGAAAGACTCTACCCAGCAGGGTATCAAAACATATGCTGAGACTCATAGCCAAACTCTGGGCAGAGTACAGGAAATCTTATGAAAGAAGGGGGTGATAGAAAGACCTGGAAGGGACAGGAGCTCCACAAGGAGAGCAACAGAACCAAAAAATTGGGCACAGGGGTCTTTTGTGAGAATGATACTCCAAACAAGAACCATGAATGGAGATAAACCTAGAACCCCTGCACAGATCTAGCCCATGGCAGCTCAGTGTCCAAGAGGGTTCCCCAGTAATAGGAACCATCTCTGACATGAACTCATTAGCTGGCTCTTTGATCACCTCCCCCTGAGGGGAGAGCAGCCTTACCAGTATATAGAGGAAGACAATGCAGCCAGTCCTGATGAGACCTGATAGACTAGGGTCAGATGGAATGGGAGGAGGACCGCCCATCATTTAACTGGGGGAGGGGCATTGGAGAAGAAGAGGGAGGGAGGGTGCGATTGGGAGGGGATAGGGGAATGGGGCTACAGCTGGGATACAAGGTGAATAAACTGTAATTAATAAAAATAAAATTAAAATTAAAAAAGTAAAACAGACAAAAACGACCTGGTCTTCTGGCCTTGAGTTTTCCTTTTTGTTTTCTCCATTTTGCATCCAACCCCAACCCAACCTTCTGCCCTACTCTCAATAAAACAACCATTCTCCTTTCTTCCATGGAGCTAGAGTTTTCTGTAGATAAAGTGGAAATTCTCTGCAAGTTTCTTGTGTTTGATTTCTAAACTTGATGACAGGCCTGGTGGTTTTTCTTCAGAAGAGACTGCTAAGCATTCCTCCTCTGCCATCCCTAACTACCTGGCTGCTTGTGGAGGGGCTAGGCTGTAGCTGGACATGTGGCCAGGGCTTATGTCACTGGAAAAACAATTAACATGCAGCAGACAATCCCTTGGAAGATGAGGAGTCTGGGTGGGACAATCCTCCTTCAAGAGGACACAGGTAGCTTTGGTTTTCTGGTTTCTGGTGTATGTTTTTGTGGGCCAAACAGCCAGTCTTTGGCCAATTGCTTTACAAAAAAAAAAAAAAAAAAAGGGCACATTGAAAGGGAGCTCAGGAAAGACATTAAACAGAATTACTTAGTACCATGACTCACAAAGAACTGCCTTGTGACTGCCACACTGCTACAATTCAAAAACTGGGAAATTACGGCAGCAGGAACATTTCTCATCTCCTGGCTTAATTCTTTCCTCACAGCCCCTCACTTCCAACACTGGCTTCTTTCTCTCCAGAAAAGAAAAAAAAAATTATATGTGACCCTGTAGATGCTCTCACCCTTCCTAACGCTGTGACCCTTTAATACAGTTCTTCATGTTGTGGTGACCCCCAACCGTAAAATTATTTTTGTTGCTACTTCATAACTGTAATTTTTCTACTGTTATGAATTATAGCATAAAAATCTGTGTTTTCCAATGATCTTAGGTGACCCCTGTGAAAGGCTTGTTTGATTCCCAAAGGAGGGTGCGACCCGCAGGTTGAGAACTACTGTTTCACACATTTAAAATTTATGGAGAAATGCATTAAGTACATAATTAAGATGTTATATTGACACTCAATACACAACAGTGTAAATTAAAATTTTAAAAAGGGAGTTTGGGAGATCATTCAATGGGTTAAGAACCTGACATCTACGTGTAAGGATGGAAGTCTGGATCTCCAGAACCCATGTATAGCTAGATACAGCAATGTTAGCCTATAATCCCTGTGCTCCTATGGCAAGATGGGAGGCAGAGACAGGGGACTCTAAAGGAGCTCAAGGGCCAGCTAGACAAATATATGCTGCCACGAATAATCAGGAAGACCCTGTCCAACAAGGTGGAGACAAGGACCAACACCTGATGTTGTCCTCTGACTTCCTCAAGAATGCTGGGGCACGTGTGTCTGCACCCACAAGAACCCACACACGTGTTTTTAAAATTTCATGTGTGGGGGTGTTTTGCCTGCATGTATGTCTACACACTACATTTGTGCGGTGCCCATAGGAGCCAGAAGAATTGTCAAGTCTACTGGAACTGGAGTTACATATGGTTTTAAGCGACCATGAGGGTGCTGGGAATTGCACACCTGTCCTCTGGAAGAGCAGCCACTGCTAAGACATTTCTCCAGATCCAGCAAAGATTTTTTTTTTATAAAGTGTATTTGAAAAGTCATTAAGGGATGCTTGTATGAATATTTACTGGTTTTGAAGGTAAAACTGTGAAACATCCAAATATATGACATATTGACATATAACCTTAAAAATATAAGTGAAAATCCATGGCTTGTTCACACAAGTAACATCTTTTTAATAATAATAATAATAATAATAATAATAATAATAATAATAATAATAACTTTTTTTCTTAAAAAAAACACTTAAGGAAAGCAGTAGCAGTTCCGTGGGTCTCTTCAGTGTCTGGTTTTCCACAGCATATATGCATGTGGAAACATTGTGTACATGATTGTGTAGCAAACATTATTTTGAAGCAAGTGATCACCCAACATCATATAGACAGGCAGATAGGGAGGAGTGGAGCATTTAAATGGCTTTTGGTTTTCTTTCCAGAAGACTGTGTTATTCTTTTTTGATGCCACATCAAAATCTGACAACTAGCTGTTTCTTGCAGTGTGGAATCTGAGACCACATCAGCGAAATGTTCATAGTCTCATATGCAAATCTGTTGGTCTTGCTTGCACTCTGAATGGTTCCCACATGTGATTTTATAATATCATGCATTGGTTGCTTAGAAAATTCTGGTTCATTAGTTCTGCAGGACTTTTAAATGAAACCTCGAGGTATATTGTCGGGTATACCGAGGATCACCAAAAGTCCTTAGACCACTTTCTGGAACCAGACGCTCCCTGATCCCCGACTCCCTAGTCCCCCTCCTCCCTTCAATGACTCAGTGCCAATGGCTGGCCATTACCTGCTGGCAGCTAACGTGACACAGTCCACTATTGCCATATTTTCCCTTTGTGTATGCTCCATACCCGCTGTAAAGTCGGCCATTATGGCCTGTCATTGTCTCCAAGCCCACCCAGAGGCAGCCACTTTGTGCCCCTCCCCAACAAAGCTTTTGCAGGAAGCCTGCTGTGTGTCATGTGATTTTCCTTGGCCCCCAGTCTCTCAGAAAACTCTTTTACCGCAAAACCCTCTCATATTAGCATAGAAGACTCGGAATAATAAATACTACCACCAATCTAAATGATAAAAGCTTAAAGCACTGAAGAGTCTCAAGTTCACAATGGCAAATATCAACAATCCAAACTTTCGATTTTCATGTGGAAGCTCAAATTTATATTGCCAACCAGTCCCACCTAATGTCTGACAAGTGTCGCAGCTGATAGCCAGCGGCTTCTTTGATAAAAATGATTCTATGGAGGAAGAAACATCAACCTGGACTTTTTCAATCAACCACACAAATCTTTTTCTTATGGCAACTGTCACACTTACATGTTCAGCAGATACTCAAAATGTGTACACAAAGCTGGGATTGGTGGACCATGCCTTTAATCCTGGCACTCTGGAAGCAGAGGCAGGAAGATTTCTGTGTGTTTCAGGACAGCCAGGGTTACATAGAGAGATCCTGTCTCAAAAACAAAAACAAAAACAACAACAAAAAAACCAAAAACCAAAAAAACCCAACTGTATACAAGAACACATTAATACAAATGTGTAGTTATCAGCTTCTTCAAATAAAACTGGCTTTTCTTTGTGAGACATTTAGTAGTCCAAAATATAGTCATTTCATGCAAAGAGACTAGCATTTTCTTCATGGGTTCTTTTGACCTTGGTGTAAATGTCAAGACATTGTAAACAGAAGAACACTAGAATTGTTAGGAAAATCTCTTTCTCTCTGTCTCTCTATCTCTCTGTCTCTCTGTCTTCCTATTTGTTCTTCTGTCTGTCTGTCTGTCTGTCTCTCTTACACACACACCCTCTCAAAGGGCCTTGAGGTCATCCTACTGCCCTGTAGAGCTCCAGGGAACAAACATGAGGAGCCGCTGCTGTGGAGGCTGAAGAGCAGAGGGGTGGAGTGGGTGTCAAGCCCTCCAGGCTGCAGTGTCAGATAGATGATGAGGATTCAGCACTCACAGTGGGATAATTTTGGTCCTGTAGAGTATGGTGTTGATGAAGACTCCACAGATACTCTATCAAAGGGATTTACCTGCTGTAATTACTTTTTTTTGAACAGTAGGAATTTGAAAGCTTAACTAATAGAGGCATTCTGTTTTTGCAGTCTGAATTAGAATTAAAAATGATTTTTGTTTAAAAAATGTGTTTACTTTCACCCGTATAGCTTTCTCCAAGCATGCTACACAGCAAGATTTAGATCAAAAATTCTCAGTTTTCAGTATGTCATTCTTGTCATGATGCAAGAAAGGTCATGTATGAGTGACCATGAAACTCTTCTTCTCTTTTATCTTGATAAAACTACCCACTTGCCTAACATTTGTTCATATTTATCCTTTTTCTGCAATATAAACACTAACACCTCTATGAAACACTTATGGATTCATTTACCATCCATTGAGCAATTACTTATATCTGCATATTGCTATGTCTCAATATAGCAGGTGAAAAATGTGAATTAGAGCTAGACAACCGGCTCGTTGAAGGCTTGGACTGCAATCTAGACCTTCTCATTCCTACTCCCTTAGTCAGAATCTTATCCCATTTTCTTTGTATTAGTTACCAGCTTCTAACTTCAAACATTTTTCCAGGAAGTGGAAGAGGGGCTACAAAAGGCAATGATAAGCATACCTGTCTTAGGCACAGGAAAATGACAATCCATTTTGTTAGTACAGTATGTCTTTAGCCTACTTATCCACCAAGCAGCAATCACCAATGCTGTTGATTATTAATATGTATTGTTGATTTATCTTTTAGTTAAACAGTAGTTATTCCTAAACTAGCTGTATACCCAAATCACCACATAGAGACTAGAATTTATTTAATTAACCTAGGACACAATGCTGGGCAATAGTTACTCCATCCTAAACCTCCAAGCCTGCATAGTTTCCTGCCATTCAGATTTCCCACATTATACTTGCTTTTAGTCATATCTTAGGCCAGGTTCATCTCTCCTCATGGTTCCAAGTTCTGTTCTGCCAATCTTTTCTCTCCTACTCCTACTTACTTCCTTCTCCTCTCCTCTGGACCAGGATGTCCCACCCTATTCTCTCCATTGTGCAGCATTGGTTGGTTGTTTTATTGAAATTACAGAGACCAAATGGTGGCGTGTTTACACAAACTTGAGACAGGTGATGCTTAGAATAAACATTACAAGTGCAATGTCTGGATTGAAACCAGATAGTGAGGTAGAGAAATCAGCATTTGAATGAACAAGGGTAAATTGTATACATTCCACAAGAACATTATACCAACACACCAACTTCACACGGCCATTACTGTGCTTAATTAGCACTTGATAATTAATATGATCAAGGGGGAGTTGGTCCTCATTTTCCATCAAATCTGCATCTTCTCCAATTTCCTGATCTCTCCTGAAAATAGTTCACTCAACTATTCAGAGCGAAACCCAAAAGGCATATTCAGTTCTTTCTCTTATACCATCTCTAGACTTTCAGCTCTACCTCCAGGATGTGTTCCAATGCACCTACCTCACCAACCTCATCATCTTGAGGAAGGGCTGGTTAATACTCTTAAAGCAAACGTCCCTTCTGTTGGATCATTCAGTGCCTGTCATGCCTTTTACATACTCTTATAAGGACATCGTTTTGGTTTTTCAGTAAAATCTAAGCTCCCAACAGTGGGGGACTACCTTTGTCTTCCATGACCATTTTCTGCCTTCTTGGTTGTCTCCACATCACTGATCTCCATCACTGTGTTGCAGACCCTGGCCCACTTTCTGTTCCTTTAATGCTTCTCCCCTGCTTCCTGCTTCAGCATGTTTGTATGATCGGCTCCATCTGTCCCCAACCCTTAGGCAGATGACTCTTCTTCTTCCTCTCAGTAGAAATCAATGCCACTTCCAGGTGAGGGCTCCTTGTGACCTACTTTAAGCTGACCCTCTCTTTTAGCACTTTCCCCCACTTTTTTTGTTTTCATATTTATCACTTCTTATTTATATTGATCATTTGTTTTCTTCCTTATTTTGTTTCTTCCAATAGATGAGGCTGTTTCTAGTTTCTTTTATCAAGCTGCTCTGTGAGGTAGGGCAGGCCCTCTGGCTAGCAAGGAGACAGTCAATGTTTGCTGAATGACACAAGAAGGCTACATCATAAATAGCAACTTTACTTTCAGCTACATGAGAAGGATTGCTCCTGCCTTATCTTCCGCTCAAGTTACTGTTCAAAACCTCCATGGTAAGTCTCAAAAATTGTCTTTCCAAAACATCAGTTGTATTAATCTTACAAAGTTTTACACTTTGTCCTGTTTTGTTTGTAAGTTTGTGTATGGCTCCATGGTAACAAGTGACCTCGGTGTCAGTCCTTGGGAGCAGCTGCTGATGCCCCACACCTGTACACATCTGCCCCAAGGCTTTTCCTGTCACAGCTTTCTGCAGTGACGAAAGGAAACCTTTCCTCCATAGCACACATCATATCTGCAGCCTAAGCTCAAGGCTTGCGTTTATTCTCCCAGCTTCCTGCAAGCACTCTGGTCATGTGGCACTTTTATTGGCCTAGTTTTTTATTCTGGTTCCTACCCAGGGAATCAGACATGGAGTCTCTAAGGACAGATCAAGGACAGTTGAAGTAATAAGTACAGATTTATGCTTGAAGTGGGAGTTTCCTTCTCAATAAAGAAGCCATAAAGGTGATAGAAAAGAGACTCCAGGCAAAGCAGAATTTGAGAGTTAGACTGATGGGACAACCAGAGTTGATGAAGAGTGCTTAAGGAAGGAGATGATGTGGGGAATTTAGTATTGAGTGTAAAGGAACTGAAGATATAGCCTATTATGGCCTAGTATATATTAGGAGAGTCCTTGCCTACTGTGCTTGAATCTCTGGGTTTAATTCCCAGACAATAAAACTGGGCATGGTAGTACATGCCTGCAACCCCAGCATTTGGAAAGTGGAGTAGGAGGATTAAAAGCTCAAGATTGTCCTCAATAACATTGTGAACTCAAAGCCAACCAGGGATACATGAAACCCTGTCTCAAAAACCAAAACAACTGAGTGAGGAGAAGACTTGGGGAGGTCTACAGAGCACTGGATTCCAAACTTTACATACAGTGAGTTGGACACTCTTTGAATGATGATGGAAAATCATGCAAGTAGATTCATGAAAGACTTTTCTGAGTTCCTCTGATTCTCAGCCATATAGCATATAGAAAGATAGATAGATAGATAGATAGATAGATAGATAGATAGATAGATAGATAGATAAGTTCTGTGGCTACTTCTACCATGGGACTGTCTTTTTACTTTCTTACCTGGTACATGGCATGGGGAGAGTTTGAGGCTTTTTGGCTTCAGTCCTCCAAATTTTCACCAGTGACGATCTATCAGAAGAATTCTATAAGTATTCCTTAAGTAATCACGCAAGGATGAGTTTGTAGGGGATGCATGTTTTTGTTATTGACCTGGGACCTTTGCATTTCATCCTAAAATATACCAAAACAATGTTATAGACAAATACACAAAGGACATAATTATGAGATATTAAAGATGTTGACCAAACTTGTGCAGGGCTAACAGGCATCATGCTGTATCCTTAGTAAAGGCCAGCTACTTCTGTTGGTTTGTGAGGCCAGGATTGATCCAATAATAATAAATACTTACATTTATATTATATATTCTCACTAATTTTGACATAGAACAAAACAATATTTTCTCAGCCATCCTTGCCTGCTATGCTAGGGTCCTCTCAAAAGATGTGTTGGAAGGGAGAGAGTTCCTTGAGAATCAGGAAATTTATTTATTTCAGATTTCTTGTGTGACCCACATTGTTGGGAGGCTTTTGGTCAGTCTTGTGTGAATTATCGAGACTCCTACAAGGCTTCATGGTGGGCTGAATTTCTGATGTCATCTCTCGGAGCACCTCAGGCAGCATGTTACAGGGAATTATAAGGGACACAAAGGGACCTGTGGTTAATTTCCAATAATAGGTTTTGAAAAAATTAGAAGTGAATGATCATCCCAAACACAAACAAATTTGTAATGGGCCTCATGTGAAAAATTCCAAGTAAGTAAAAATCCTATTTTAGACCTCTTACTTTCCATGGAAAGGCTGTTTATTTTGTGACATTTGTCCAGAGAGGAACTTTCCTAGGTAAGCTGACATGAAAGCACTTGCTATCGCCTCCTGTACTGGGGTGACCAGCAAAAGCTGATGGAGGAAGTGTGGACAGACAGGAGGTAAAATCAGAGGAAGGAGAGAAATAGCAGGCTTTGGCAGCATTTCGTGTATGTGAACTACTAGCCTTTCAAAACTGATGTTTGATTTAAAGAAACATAAACTATTAACTAGACTTATATATATTATTGGGCCTTGGAGCTACTACTCATCTTTTTTTCCAAAGTTTTTTTTTTCTTTTTTAAAACAGGGTCTCATGTAGCCCAGGCTAGTCTTGAACTCTCACTATAGCTGTAGATGATATTAAACTCCTAATCCCCCTCTTATAACCTTTTGGTTTCTGAGCTTGTAGGTCATGCCACACCCAGGTGTTAAGGATTAACACAGGGCTCTCTGAGTGCAAGGCAAGCACTCTACCAGCAGAGATACGCCCCAGCTCCTGATGCATCTGCTAACTGGGGTAAGTGGGACTGCCCTTTGATGTAAGCCTCTACAGCCCAAAGATAATTGCCACCAAGAAAACGAGCTGCTCTTCCCTGAGGCAGATGGTTTGCAAAGAGCTCATGTTCTGACACTGCAAGACTTTGAAGTTTATAGTTGTGACAAACATTTTAGCATTTATTTCAAGATGCATATGTATATGTTTCTATGTATGTGCACATGTGCATGCAATCCTGCGTGGTTCAATTGTCCATGTGAGAACGTGTTTGCTTGAGGTAAACATGTTGATGTGGGCAAGAAACAGAAGTATAGGGCACAAACACACTGCCTGGGTGAGGGTATGGAGGAGGCAAAGTGATTCAACTAAGTGCTCATTTTACCAGCACTCACCACAGCCAGGGGTTTTCAACCATGTTCTTTGAAACCACGGAACTCAGTAGAGATCCTTTAGTAAGGACAGAAGCCAAAAGTTCACTCTACTTGCCTCTCCTCACATCCACCTCAGTGAAGCTCTGATTTTCACCAAAGTAACAGTCACAAGGGCAGCACACAGGCCACAGGGTAATGTGCACTGAGACATGGAGCTCAGAAGAACTGCTGAGCCACTAGCATAGTAAGAGCTCAAGGAATATGGATTCTTGTTTTCAAATACTAGTGATTTGTTTTCATGTGAAGAGTTGTTTTCATGGAGCCACACTTTCCTGATCTCATCTCATCCTAATACACATTCTCAAAAGGCTCATTTCTGAATACTCTTACCTTAAGGATGAGAGTTTCACTGTATGATTTCAGAGGAAGTACAATCTAGCCCCTGGTGTCTATAGAAAACTCGTTGGCGTTTTGTGTGCCATTTTCTACATTTACAATGCAAAGAAAGCAGACCGTTTCTGACTTCATCTCTGAAGCAATAGGAGATGATAGGAAAGGGCCTGACCCAAGACTGCACATTATGTGCTGACAGCAGGCCAAATTTGGTGATTCAGAGAAGGGGTGCCTCTAGGAGGGGAGGCAGTTACTCAAGTGGTGGAAAGGGCAAAGACAGGGCAGGAGAAAAAAATGGCATGAGAAAAGCAAAGAAGCAGGAGTGGACCCTGAGAGGAGAGGGTAAGGAGGGAGGGAAGGAGGGTTTAGTTTTAGTTCTTGGTAGTCAAGGGAACACAATGAAGGACTACAGAGTGATAGAATCTGGGGGAAAATGAGGGTGTCTGGGCGGCAGACATCTGAGAAGTATCCTTAGATTAGTCAAGGATATACCACGGTGTGTCTCAGCAGCAGAAGAGGTTAGGGGAGGAGGGGTAAATAGAGTGAGAAAGAAAGGAGGAAAGAGAAAGGGAGGGAGCGGCCAATAGTTTTCAGAGGGAGCTGGCCACACTGTCTCCTCTAATGTCTGCCTCAGATGAGGAACAAAGAGAAATCACACACTGCTTTTCTAAGAACAAGGAACTAGTGACACGTCCACAGAGACCCTACCATGAATCTCACTGAGATGGGTCCAGGCCTAGACTCAGAGAGCCATATTCTTGTAGAGAAGATTTATGTGTATATCAATCAACAAAGAAAGGGAATTTAATAAGCACATGGAATCACGTTGGGTTAAAAAAATACTCAATACCTCAGAACTTTGCATTAACATATTCATTCACTCCCTTCTCTATCCATGTATTTGTTGTCGTTTACTAGGTTACTTTGTACTGTGAGACATTGGCCATCTTCATTTATGTTCTTAGGACATCCAGGTAGTTTCAACAAAGTTCCCACTATCGAGGGACTAAGGGGCTAGCCATCCATCCATACACAGTGCCTACAAAAACTGTGTGTTTACAGGAGGGAGAGTTGACACTAGGGAGGAATCCGGAAAGGAAACTTGTATTTGAGGTCTGTGAAAATACTAACATATCCATTCGTGAGGTCTTGAGTTACAAGATGGATGTTCTGGAAGCTAGTGTGTCTTTTCAACATGCTCGGCAGGGCAGCCAAAACTGGCGCTCCCGGTGAAGCTGGCCTTTGAGCAGCTCCTGACTTCTACACCAGACAGGGAAAAGCAACTTCTGTCTCTACCAGAGGAAGATCTCAGAGAAGATCCTGATACTATCATATGAGATGGCCATGGAAAATATAGAACAGGTCAAAGCTGGGTTTGAGCTCATTACCCCGCCCTTCCCTTCCGATGACTTTCATTAAGCAAGTAGGAACCTGCAAACCTGTGGATCCTGTCTCTATAAAGAATGCTTTGCGGAAGAAATTTCACATGCTTTTTTGGGAAAACACTATGGTCTAAGGAAACCACTGAATCCACATATTTAAAATTGATTTGGATGCTCAAGTTGTACAAGCTTATTTCCCTATAAATGACAACAGCTTAGAATGTATTGACAAAGGGGAATCAAACTGGAATAAATCATGGTGCTATTGGAAAGAAAAAAGAACATGTCATGGGTAAAAGCAAGACATCTGTCTTTTCTGAGCATGGAACAGACATAGACTGGAGCTGATGTTTAGGGTTGGGATGAGGGTGTGGTGGGGGGGGATTGGGTTGAGTAGGATGGGAACATTCCCATCAGATTAGAAAGTTATTAGAACAGAGAACCAATTCTTCTTGAAGGAGAACTGGGCATGGGCAAGGTGGTATATACCTGTGATCCCAACACTTGGAAAGCAGAGGCAGAAGGATCAAGGCCATATGAAGCTACCTCGAAAATTCAAGGCAACCCTGGTGTAATACCTTGTCTCAGTGTTTCAGAGCAGATGCTGAGACTTTTTAACCAAACTTTGGGCAGAGTGCAGGGACTCTAATGAAAGAAGGGGGAGATAGTAAGATCTGGAGAGGACAGGAGCTCCACAAGGAGAGCAACAGAACCAAAATATCTGGGCTCAGGGGGTCTTTTCTGAGACTGATATTCCAACCAAGGACCATGCATGGAGATAACCTAGAACCCCTGCTCAGATGTAACCTGTGGCAGCTCAGTATCCAAGTGAGTTCCCTAGTACTGAGAACAGGGACTGTCTCTGACATGAACTCAGTGGCTGGCTCTTTGGCCGCCCCCTAAGGGGGAAGTAGCCATGCCAGGCCACAGAGGAGGACACTGTAGCCAGTCCTGATGAGACCTGATAAGTTAGGGTCAGATGGAAGGGGAGGAGGACCTCCTCTATCAGTGGACTTTTAGAGGGACAGGAAGGAGATGAGGGAGGGAGGGTGAGATTGGGAGGGAATGAGAAAGGGGGCTACAGCTGGGATAAAAAGTGAATAAACTGTAATTAATATAAAAATTAAATTTTTAAAAAAGCAAAAAAAAAAGAAAGGTGGGTTTGGGGGGGATAAAAGCTGCTGTCTTTTAAGATAAAGAAAAATCTCTCTTAAAGAATCATTTTTGGGCTGGAGAGATGGTTCAGTGAGTAAGAGCATGTGTTGCTCTTGCAGAGGACCCAGGTTTGGTCCCAGCTCTCACATGGTGTCTGACAACCATCCCTCTCTGCAGTTCCAGGGGATCCTATACCCTCTTCTGAATTCCCAAGGCACCAGGAATGTAAATGGTACACATATGTAAATGCAGACATAATATTCATACGTATAAGACAAAATAAATCTAAAAGATTTCAATCAAAACAAGAAAAAAAATCCAAAGTTCTCCAGGAACCAATTATTGTTTTAACAGCACAGACACTAAAAACAAAACAAAACAAAAAAAAACAAAAAAAAAACAAATGTAAAGAATATGGAATAAGAGTAAAGTGAAAAATAAATCACAAAGAGATTTGTAACTGAGCATGGCTTAGTTGTCAAGAAGAGAAGACCCAACAAGTATCCATGGTGGCTTCTCACAGAACGTTCTAGATACATTCAGACTGATGATAGTTGATGATGAAGTGATATTACAAGTGGTAAAGTTCTTTATTTCTCAGAAAAATTATTTTAGGAGACAAGCTTTCTATAATACTGTAATACTGTATATAATACTGAAATAATTAATAATACTATAATAATGTAATACTGATTGGTCTGGAACCCCCTATCTAGTTTGAGCTGACCTTGGACTCACAGAGATATGCCTGCCTCTGCCTCCCCATGCTGGGACTAAAGGTATGCCCCATGGCATCCAGCAAATGATAAAGTTCTTGATGAAAACGCCTCCGAAGATTGCATAGAGGTGTTTTGAGAACCTTCTGCCTACTGACTGTATTTACTAGCTCACTGAATTTAAACTATGAATCTGGCTCTAAACATGGCATTGCCAAAGCCATGTATGTAATGGTTGGGAGGCAAAGCTGAGACCACGTGGTATCCCCACATCCTAGCATTTTATCATCTCTCCACAGCCACAACCTACAAATTTCTGACGAGGGCCAGAGAGGTGCAAGTGACTAGGGGACAGTGGCTACTTGTCCACAGGGAAAGGAAGCTTTGTTGCCAGGTCTTATCAAGTCTCTAGGAGTGTCTTGTCTGTCTTCAGTGGGTTAAGAAGGAAGCTGAAGTTATAAGATGAACAGGCATTGCAGCCATGCTCAAGAGACTGGATTCAATTCTTCAGGTTACCACAAACTAGTTTTGAGACACCAACAGCATCCTCTGTAAAACAAGAGTAAACAAAGAGGACACAATGGGGTCACACACAGACCACTTAGCACAGCAGCTGGCACACAGAGAGTGTGCTCACTCCACCTCTCTTTCAAGTAGATGGGGCAGCAGTGACATCAGTGTGGCCCTGCCCAGTTCAGTCAATGAGGTGTTGCCAGGCTGGAATGGATATTTAGCTAAAGGATAAAGTGGTGGCAGCTCAGACTCTGAAACACAGGCTCAAAAGATTTCCAGGTACCCACTATGAAGGGTATCATGAATACTAGGGACCATGTTTACATGAGGCCCAGAGTTTCCTGTCGCTATCACTTATTTATGACAAACTAGAGTTGACCTGAAGCTCCAGGACAAGCAAGAGTCACTTCCCCAAAGAAGGAAGTAAGAAAGAGAAACAGCTCTGATTGTAGGTGGCTGGGCAAAACTGTGGGATGACAGGGGAGGCCAGCTGAGGATTCACAGCAAGAGCTCTGAAAGTTATATTATGTGGGAAATAGGAAAAGGTGCTCTGACCAAGCTTGCACATAAAGCTCAGATTCTCTGGGCAGCGGAAATAGGGACGTTCTTGAGGGTGTAAACTGGTTAATGGGATAAGCAGGTAGAGTAGAAGGAGGTGGGGAGAAAGAAAATGAAAGGACAAAACAGATGAGGTGGTGACAAAGGATATTTGGATTTTTTAGATTTATTTTTATTGTGTGTTTGTGCTCACATGCACGTGTGCACAGTGTGTAGGTGCCCATGGATCCCCTGGAGTTGGAGTCACAGGGGGCTATGAGTTGCCTGACATCACGCTGAGAAACAAGCTGGAATCTTCTGATGAGCAGCAAGCACTTCAAACTGAGGGGCCAGTTTCCAACAATTAGCATTTGGGTTTAAAAGAAAGCAATTCAGAGCCCTTTGGAAAATTTTAGTTGTGGGTAAAAATTGACAAACATGTGACATATTGTTCATGATTGTTCTGGCTTGGTTTATGTTGCTGTGATAAAACATTGTGTTAGGATTTTATTGCTGTGAGGAGACACCATGACCATGGGAACTCTGATATAAAGGAAAACATTTAATCGGGACTGGCTGACAGTTGAGAGATTTAGTGCATTAACATTATGGCAGAAAACATGGTAGCATTCAAGCAGATGTGATGCTGAAGAAGTAGCTGAGAGTTCTACATCTTGAGTGGAAGGAGACTGTGTGCCACACTGGGCATATCTTGAGAATAGGGGACCTCAAAGCCCACCCCCACAGTGACACACTTCCTCCAACAAGGCTGAACTTCCTGATAGTGCCATTACTTATGGGCCAAACATTCAAACACATGAGTCTATGGGGGCCGTTCCTATTCAAACCACCACAAACATCTTGAGGAGGAAAGGTTTTATTTGGGTTACAGATTATAGACTATTGTCAAGGGAAACCAGGGTAGGAACCAATACAGAGATAACAGAGGGGTGCTTCTTATTGGCTTGTTCCACCATGGTGTGCTTAGTCTGCATTCTTCTACAACCCATGAGCACTAGCCCAGGGTGGCACTACTCACAGTGGTCTGGACCTTCCCACATCAATCACTAATCAAGAACTTCCCTATAGACATGATCATAAAACAATCTGATGGGGCATCAACTTGACTGAAAACTAACCAGTACAGTAGTTAAACACCTATCCAACACTGGGGAAAATCTAAAAGATCTGGGAGAAAATGTGCAGAGGAATATAGCCTTCTGAAGTAGGACTTTAAGGAAGCCCACAGCAATGACCATCAATGTTGAGAATAACAAGGTGGGAGATAGGCGGGTATCCAGGCAGCTATTCAATATTTGGGTAGGATAGGAGACTTGAGCACATTAGAAAGCTATTATACCCAATGGAGAGTTTGGCATATGACAAATGTTAAGTAAGTTTACATTATACCTATTTAAATTATGGTCTTCTCATTGAGGAGTGGGTTTTTTTCTCTGCTTCTCAGTTTCTCAGTCTTTGAAATGGGGCTAACATGATTACTCCCTGGATCTGGAGGAAAGGCTCATTCACAGAGGGACATTAGGCATGCCCTTGTGAAGTGATAGAGGCCATACTCAAAAAAAGCAGATTTCTCCCCTTCAGCTAAGCCATCGCAAAGAGTAAAGAAAGACTGGGGATCCCTACAAACCAGTGATATGGATTGGGAATCCTTAGCTGTAAACAAGGGCCCCATTTTCTACATGTGTTTTTCTTGCTGCTATCCCTAGAGCTGCAGGCTCAGTTCCATCAAGTTCAGGTGCACCCAGCCTCTGGTAGGCTTAGGGATGGCTCTGCTTTGAATCCGGTTAGGTTAGCTGGTTGATTGACTTGATCCTATGAAGCATCATCCATGACAAGGCGAGCCCCTAACTACATTAACAGGATTGCAAAGGTAATGCCCGTCTGTCATTACTACCAAACCGAGGGCCTACCATGTGGTGAATACAACTGCTAACCTCAAACCTGGTCTGTGTATGGATGCTTGCACAGGAAATGAGGCAGAAAATGGCCTGGCAAAAGCTTGGAGACAGAAGTAAGGTTTCAGTTCCATGGGTAGGAAGGGGATACTGGGAGGAGAGAGTACAGAGGGAGGGAAGGTGACAGAGAACTTGTCTTCAGAGGCAGCATTCTTTCTTTAGGATGGGTCTAGTCTTTACATCCTCACAGGATGTTATCACAGGCTGAGCCTGAGCTCATTGGCCTCTTGTTGGGGCACATCTTGTCCCTACTTTATAAACCTATAAACTTGTGGCCAGACCTGTTAACTATCTCTATTTCTTGGTTCTAAGCTGATCTCAGAGAGGAATCTTTAAGGCCAAGTACATCTCTTGTTCTTCCCCTCCTTTGGGGTGGCCCATCTCCCCTATCTAGGAAAGACTGTACTAGCTAGCGGTCCCAGGACCTGCTCTGCTCTCTCTGAGTACGCAGGGAGCAGCTACCCAAGTTAGAAGCATGTTGATCTGGCTGAATAGGCTGAGGAGGTTTGCATAGGAACACTATCTATGCCAGCCCCTTCCTCCACTGAAGGTCCTTTTGTTATAGCTGCACTGTGCCATCCCTTCTGCTCCTGGCCACATGACCATGCTCTCCATTTTCCTGAACCAGTACTAAATCTTGGGGTCATTCTCTCTTTGCACTGTCCATAATAGAATCAAGTACTGGACAGTGATCAAAGAAGCCTCCATTGCATCATCCATTCATTCCACAGTCGACTCCGAGCACTTCTTGCAACTATTGGGAGGAAGGAAGGTCTAAAGAAGTTTGATCTAAAGGTGAATATAGTAAATTGCCATTTCACCTTTGTACCATGAATTACAACTACATAGGGTTGCCATAGTATGTTTCAATTCATCTTTTTTTTTCATAATGGCTCCATAATTTATAAAGGCTGAAGATTATTGGCCTCTTTTTCAGTTGCTGTAACTAAGGCTTCAAGAAAGGTCATTTCTCCTTGGCCCAAAGCCATAAGGTCAAATTATTATCAAATCACTGACTCCTGGTCAGGGGTTGTTGGAGGCACCTGCTGGTTGAGGTTGTAGTTCTCGCCTTGTCCACTTGTCCGGATAACCATTTTGAGCTTGCAATTAAAAGGCAAGACTCCTCCTCTCGGCAGGGTACCCTACTCTCTGCCTGACTTGATCTCAAGAGTGTCTTTAGATACAGACTCCCCTAACCACATTTGAGATATGGCCTCTGACCCAGCTCTTTACTAGCTCTCCCCTCTCTGCCTATATGTTAATTAGGTATTGTGTTTTCATTCATATGAAAAGAATCTGCTGTATAATGCATATCAAGCATCCTTAAAGTGCATAGTTCCAACCAATTATGTACACCGATTCTGGCATCCCTCCCACTCTGCAAAGGGTATATAACCTTTATTCTCTGGAATTAAAGTTGAATTTGCCATCAGCTGTTCCAGGGGTGTGTGGTGCTTCTCTTCTCGTGCCCCTCCCGAATTCGTGGGCTGTTGGGAGACAGCCCCCAGGCAGGAGGAGAACTACAAGGGATCATTCTTGAAGACTGGGGAAATGGCTCTGTTGGTATATGCTTGCCATAAAAGCATGAGGACCCAAGTTTAAAAAAACATCCAGATCTGGTGGCACAACAGCAAGGTGCTATGGCTCCTGAGAAATGACACCTAAGGTTTTCTTTTGACCTCTGCATGCACACATATGTGTACATGCACCCTCGAACACACACATTTGCATTCACATACACATGTAAACATACACCAAACAAGCAAAAGCAAACAAACAAACAATAAATATCTTTCCCTGGGATCCAGACTTGTGGAAGTTCAGGCAGTTTAGCTTCCTGAACACCTCCTACTCTCCTTTTCTAACCTTTATTCTCTTTGGGGAAAGCTATCGGTGCCATCCTCCATGGCCCTGCTGTACATCTCTGGCTGTGAGTGAGTTCCTTGGTCAGAAGTAATGCTATGTGGAATAGCAAGCAGATCTGCCTTCAACTTCCTGCCTTGACTTTCCCCAGTGATGGACTGTGACCTGGAACTGTAAGCTCAACAACCCCCTTCCTCCCTTCAGTTGCCTTTTGGTCAGGGAACTTGTCAAAGCAATGGAGATGACACCAGGAAAGAAATTGTTTTGCCATCTTTTCTGGGTGGGGTTGTTGTTTTTTGTTGTTGGTGGCGGCAGCGGGGTCTGCTCCCCATTTTTCATGTTTGAACAAGTAAAGGATCAGAAGCGTCTCCAACTGGGTTGGGCTAGTTGTAGTGGAAGGGAAGGCCTTGGAAAGAAAGGCTACTCTTTTGTTTGTCTCTCAGTCCGGCCGCAGCAACCTTGAGGGTGAAGAAGATAGACTGCCACCTCCCCAACTTAACTGAACTGTTTCTAATATGGAGCTTTAAAAAAAAATGCCCATGTTTGGGGCCTCCTCTTCTCCCCACAGCAGCTGTGTAGCTCAACCACATAGTCTCTTCTCAGCTAAGTCTTGAGTCCATCCTAGCACAAACACAACAAGCAACATGGTGCCATTTCATGGAAACCTGTGTCTTCTAAGCTGGGTTCATGAATTCTGAGACCTTGGAAATGTGACAAAATTTTGGGGCTGCTATGTTATCAACAGACTGGAAGGCCAGACAACTTCTCACACGCCTGTGTTGGACACACATAGTCTACACTTTGTCCCTTTAGTAGAACAAGAATTTCCCCAACGTGAGCGTATTGGCTGACTTAACTTTTGTGAAGTTCCTGTGATGTGTTTGTTTTTTAAAATATGTAATAAAAATTGCTAAAATTGACTTATTATCCATAGTGGGCTCTTTCTGTGATTCTCTACCCCAAGATATCAAAATATAATGATGACTGTGTGCTTTCTATAAAATAGTGTTAGATATGTATATATAATTCAAATGTGTCTCCTGTGTTTTTATTTATTTAAAAAATTTTGAAGACAGGGACTTACTGAGTCATTATGGCTGGCCTGAAACTCACTTTGTAGATCACTTTGGCTTTAAACTTGTAGGTCCTCCTGCCTAGGGCTCCAAAGTATGTATAGCACACCCAAAATTTCAGATTTCCTTATTTTACATAGTACAATGTAAAATGTACTATGATAGCCAGCTGTTATGAGTCAAATGTGTTAATAGTTTTTATCCCACATTATTTTGGAAATAAGGTCAGGAAAAAAAATCTGTAAATATTAAGTACAAATGTAATTTTTAAAGAGATATTTCTCGGCCAAGGGTGGAGGTGGGTGATCAAGGGTGCTTCATTCAGGACTGAGTACTCAGTATTTTAGCAGTTTGACTAGTTCTATGCCTGAATTGACTACTGTCCACAGCTTCTTATAAGGAGATAGTGGCATTTGGTAGCTCCTGGGGAAAGGGAAAGTCATTCTTTTTTGAATGTGTTTCCATGTGTTTCCACAGCCATGCATACTCAGTAAGCACAATTTAGGCTTAGTAGGTTTTTTTTTGTTTGTTTTTTTTTTTTTTTTTTTTTTTTTTTTTTTCAGAAACACACACACACATGAATTTAGGAAGAAAACCTGTTGGGGAGGATCTTTGGAACTGAAAAGAAGAAAATGGGGGTGGTGGATATGGTCATAGTTCATTGTGAATATATTTATATATATATAAAATTATCAAGAATAAGAAAAGTTATAATTATGAAATACTTTCTCTTTTCAGTTGGCTGAAGCCACAGGTGAAATGAGCCTGTTATGTAGTGTCAGAGGTGTTAGTCTTTTCTTCTGACATCTGGGTTCCCAGCTACTTAAGTCTATTCCCTGCTTACACCTTACTTTCAGTGTCTACTACTTGCATCTAGTTATTTAGATTCAAACTCTCCCAAAGGACCTTTGTATCTGTGTCACAGAAACCAATATGTTCAGAGCATCCCTATCTTTATGTGGTTTGCTCCTGTATGGCAATCTTCATGTTTCTGAATACAATCCAGAATCCAGAATACATCATCTGTTTCTACATCAAAGTATCTGATTTGCAAGCCCTTTGCCTGGAGCTTTGGGTCATGCTTTGAGTTCTACCAAGAGGTGTGAGCCAACAAGAACACAAGGCTTACTGGGAGAAGACCATGGAAGAGGAACAGCTAGCGACCCTCATGATAGCAGGTGGCAACAATCACCTGGAAAAAACAGACAACAGATGAAGACTGCCCCAGGTGTGGCAAACAGACCCCACAAAGGTCTGAAGTGAGACAGAAGTGAGCATGGCTTTAGCTCCTGGGTGCCGATCTACCTGACTCACTTTAAACAACAAGGAATGATGCACAGAATCCACCACAGAAAGAGTTAACCTAGAGCAGAGGTTCTCAGCCTTCTTAATGTGGGACCCTTTAATATAGTCCCTCAGGCTGTGGTGACCCTCAACCATAAGATTATTTTTGTTGCTACTTCGGAACCGTAGTTTTGCTACTTTTATGAATCATAATGTAAATATCTGATTTGGAAGCCCCCAAAGGTGTCATGACCTACAGATTGAGAAACACTGATTTAGGTGATTAGACAAAATACTTCAGTTATTTGAGAAAACCCTTCACTAGGGGCTGGGGGGATGACTCAGTTGACAGAGTCATTTGCCTAGCAGTCATGGCCCTCTGAGTTCAGTCCCCAGCATTGAACAAATGGCATGTGGTGGAGAAGGGCTACAACTAACATTCAGAAATCAAGAGGCAGGGGAAGGAGAGAGTCAGTCATTCTAGTGAGTCTGAGCCCAGCCTGAGTACATAGGACCCTGTGTCAAAATAAATAAGTAAAATGATATAAATATATAGTCAGATAAATATGTTAAAAATCCCTCCAAAAGCTTCTCACAGGAAGTCCTGGAGGACTAGGGGCTGTGTTTGTGGGAGGGGAACTGACACACGGGCCCCGAGTTTGGGACACAAAGCAATGTATGTTCTGCCAAATTCCCAGGTATGTCAATGATGGGTAAGAGTGTAAAGGACGGCTCTCGCCAACTAACCCAACAAGTTTGGGCAAACCTCAAGTACTGAATAAATAGCAGCCCTTACCAGCCCAAGGCTTCTGCTCACCTCAGAACCCTAGCTTTAAGCTCCGTGAGAGCAGAGCCTCAGCCCTCTTCCCAGAGGACTTTGGGTGACATAGTTGTAGCTCAAAAGTCACACTGTTGGTTGACCAACAGTGACCGACAATGAAGCAGGGATTTCAACTTTTAAGTCTTCACCTTGAGATCATTTCCTGTTATCTTTCCAGTTCATTCATTCAACACATGCTCAGCAGGACTGTGGTAAACACTGGGAATGAAGCAGGAAGCACCATCCTTCATATCCGTGAAATTGGGCTGTGATAGGGCTGTCAAAGCTGTGCCCAGTTCTCTCCTATAGATCACGTCCCAGAGAGATGAGGTCACTCCACCCAAACTCCTTTGTTCCCTGTTGTGCTCAGTACCACAGAGGCTCAAGTGTGAGAAGGGTGAATCAGGTTCCTGTAAGTCACAGGACACAGAGGAGTCCCTGCCATGGTCTGTGTTTCCCAACCTGTTAGATGAGTTTCTTCGGAGTGTTTCACACCCAGAAGCCAAGTTTTATGATTCTGCTCCCAAGATGGAGACCTGTGAATGCAGGCATCAACTTTAAGCATTTGTCCTGAATATCTGAGCAGGGGTGTAGCTATTCACATACCTCCACTCAACACCTCTACAGACAACCATACCTACAAATACAAACTCAGCACATGCCTGTGTAAGTAGACACACGTATGTATACAAGGAGCACGTGTGGATACATCCCATACATACCGATCTGGTTTGCTTTCTGTTGCCATGATAAAGACTGTGACCAAAAACAACTTGGGGAGGAAAAGATTTATTGCATCTTATAGTTTATAGTCCGTTTTGGAGGGAAGTCGGGTCAGAACTCAAGGCAGGAACTAAAGCAGAGACCATGGACAAAAGCTGCTTAGTGCCTTGTTCTTGGTGGCTTGCTTTATTTGCTTTCTTATACCTCCCACGCCACCTGCCTAGGGGTAGCACTGTCCACAGTGTGCTGGGTTCTCCAATATCCATCATTAATCAAGAAAATGCCCCCTACAGATTTGTGGGCAGGTCAATCTTATGAAGGTATTTTCTCAATTGAGGCTCCTCTCCCCAGATAATTCTAGCTAGTCTCAAGTTGAGACAACAAAACAAAACAAATTCCAAAACTAGCCAGGTTTCATAACTACACACGTGCACATACAGATGCACACGCACATATAAACACGTGCATATTGGCAGTCGGTGCACATACACACATGTGCGTCTGTGCACATGAACACAGAAGCACATGCCTGTGCACAGGTACACTCACATTCACACAGGGTCTTTGTGCAAGATTGTCCCATGGCCATTTACTTCTCTTTGTGCCCTCAGGGACTGTGCCAGCAGCTTTGGGGAGGTTTTCATCTTTTCTCTGCTACCTGCAGAGGTCTTTAGTTAGCCTCAATGAAGGGCTCACTTCCTATCCAGGGCCAAGAGTTCACGTCTTCTTGAGAAGACAGGATGAGGGGGCATGAGAGGAGATACACCCTAGGAGAGAGTCCACCACCAATACCCGAAGGCAGGAGCCTGCCTGCACACCTGCTCCGGTCTCTCCCTCTGCTAACCACACCCTCTCTCCTTCCTCACTTGGTTCCAGATGCCCCTTATCAGCAAATCTCATGCACTCAGCTTCAGTTCTCTTGAGGCCTCAATACTTGCCCTTTGTCCAGCTCCAGGACCAGCCACCATGCCTGGGATAGAGCTGGTGCTATTTTCCCTTCTCTTGCTGATGTGCCTGAACTTCCTTCTCACATGTCCCCCAGCCATGCGTCAAGGAGCAAGCCCTGTAGCCTTTAACTACTCATGAATGAACAATTTCCATTGTTTCTTTATTAATCAGGAGCCTCATATGAGGTACAGGTGTCTTAGCTACAGGCAGTCACGAAACCATGGCATTTCTAGGTCTCCACCACTCTTTCCCATAACAAATTCACAGCACAGAGCCAGGCTAATGTATTAAACCAGCTAATGAAGAAAGGCCTTGATTGAAGTGGATTTGGGCAGTAAACGGCACATTGTTCTGTTTTTCACCTTTAGTTTGACTCTATGTGATTCCTATGGCATGGTTGTCACTGATGACTTCCACCCTTGGAAGTTAAGCCATGCAGTTGACAGCTCACTTACTGAGGCAGGAGACTGGGGAGGAAGGAGTAAAGAAATTATTTCAGTGTTTATACATGGTGAAGCATGGCCTATTCCAGGAAGCAGAGCCCATATGGAAGCAGAGGAGGGAGAAGCCTTTCCTATGACTCCTCAAGAGTCATAGGTCTTTACTTCTGAAGATTCCGTTTCTTCATTTGGAATATGGAACATGAGTATCACATAATGATTATCTTTTTTTGCTATGTTATCACTCACTAGATTTTTTTCTTGGTAGTACTGGGGGTGGAAGTTGGGGCACTCTCCCACTGCCCAACTAGATTCCTTCCTTTATCCCTCCCTCAACTCTTCTTTATCTGTATGCTGTTTGTGTGTGTGTGTCCACATGTGTTCTTATTCATGTGAAGTTCAGAGGTTGATGTCAGTGTCTTCCTCTATTGCTCTATTGCTTCCTCTGTTATCTTACTGTTGGAGGTAGGGTCTCTTGATGAACCTGGTGCTCATGGATTTGGCTAGACTATCTGCCCAGCAATCTCTAGTGATCCTTTTATATCTACCTCTCCAATGGTGGGACTATAAACATGTGCCTGGCTTTTTAAGAGGGTCCTGTACTTGAATCACAAGCACTTGGACAATGGAGGCATCCCAGCTTCACATATTTCTTTCTCAATATGTTCCCTTTTTACATGAAATGACATTATTTAGCCAGATGGTGGTGGTGGTGTCTTTAATCCTTGCACTTGGGAGGCAGAGGCAGGTGGATCTTTGAGTTCAAAAGCCAGCCTGGTCTACAAAGTGAGTTCCAGGACAGCCAGGACTCCATGGAGAGATCCTGTCTGTCTCAAAATACAGAAACAAAAACAAAACAAAACAAAACAAAACAAGCAAGCAAACAAACAAAAAAACCCAAAAGAAATGGCATTGGTTAGACATTCAAAATCTGCTAACGAGCATTGGCCTATTTGATTTATGTACAACCTCGAAGTAGATGTAATATTTTTGTTGGTGTTGTTCAATCAAGAAAGATATACATGAGACAGAAAGAGAGAGAGAGAGAAATAGATAATGAAACAGAGTGAGCTCCCATTCAACTAGATATTCTTTGAGGCTTCCACCAAAGGTAAATTAGCTTGTCCTTGAATGTGAGGTTTATATAGAGTAGAAACATCTTTTTTTTTTTTTTTTTTTTTTTGGTCTGAACTTTTTACTTTGGTCATAATTAATCTCCTTAGATACAGTAGATGCATCTTCTTTGTTTATAGATGGAAATATTGGGACATATTTGGCCAGATCAGCAACGAATCCAGAACCAGATCCAGAAAATCTCCTAACATTGAATTCAAAGTATTAATTAACCAAAGAACATAATAACACAATGATTATTAAGTATTTGGGTTTTAATCACAGGCTCTGCTAACAAGATGAGAAGAAAAGGAAATTTCAGATATAGATGGATATCTTCAAATATTCTTTAAAAAATAAACAAAAGAGCTTGACTGAAGCCTGTTATTAAAAGCCCCACCTTTCCTGTGTCTCTCACCAAGCAGGGTGCTTCCTTACTCTGCTGTCCAGGTTGCAATGGCGTTCTCCACCCAGAACGGGTTGTCAGCTTCATTGAGAAATTGTTGCTTAAGTATTTATTGAGGCCTCTGTATTTTTCCATCACGAAGAAGAGATTGCAATTCTTCTTCAAGAGGTTTTCAGGAAGAAAATTACCTAACTTGAGCCTTTTTTCTTTTCATGCCTCTCTACATTTGAGGCTCTCTAAACACAGGGTGGGAGTCAGGGTGGAATGCCAAAGGGTCTGGGTATTTTTCTTTTCTTTTTTTTTTTATTTTTATTTTATTTTTCTTTTTAGTTACATTTTGTTAACTCTGTGTCCCAGCTGTATCCCGCTCCCTCATTCCCTCCCCAACCCCACACTCCCTCCCTGGTCTCCTCCCTGCCCCTTTCCAAGTCCCCTGATAGGGGAGGACCTCCTCCCCTTTCATCTGACCCTGTTTTATCAGGTATTTTTCTAGAAGCACTTTAGAGATGCATTTGACTGGTTGAATCAGAGACAGGTGGAATTTGGTGAGTTTCTCAGGAAGAGAATAAAGCAGCTTGCTTCTAAGGTATGATAAGGGTGGAGGAAGGAAGAGGAATCTTTAGAGATCAAAAGGGGGCTTACTTGAAATTCATCTTGGACACCTTATGGCAAATGTCCACTCACAAGCATTGTTCCCACCCCTGTGAAGCCTCAAAGGCTACCCCATAGGGTTGAGGTCTTGGTCTAAATGCTACTGCTCCAGGTTGTGCATGGATAGGTTTTATTCCAGAGGGTAGGCCACATTCAGAAGGCCATGGCTTGGGTGTGCCAGGTGGATTAGTATGGTTAGGGCTGATACAGAAAATCCAAAAAGGTTAAGTTCCTATCACAGCTGTCCTATCCTTGGACTTTTCGGGGCACATTGTCTTCCAGTGCCAAAGTGGCACCCAGGCAGGACTCTTCGATCTCAGTTGTTTTCCTCCCTGTGAGTGGAATGAACATCTCTCATCTCCAATGGAGACTTCCCAGAGAGCATTGGACTTAGCTGCGGAATTGTGGGACTCACTAGGGGAGATAAGAAGCCTTTCCTCTCACCTGTAAAATCACGCTTCACAAATTTGTTTTTATAAACAATGCCTCAGCAGCTGCATGACAGCCAGAGCTTACTATCTGGATTCTAAAGACAGTCTCATCATCTCTCCTTGCCCTGGACTATGCGTGGAATGAAGGCTACGGCTAAATCCAGGAAGACTTGGTGCTTCTACTTCCCCCTTTCCATCAACCTCACTCTTAGGGCAGTGCTAATCCGAATCCCCTTAAAAATTGCAGAGCGCCCCAAGGTAGCTTCAACACCTCTGTCTCTCCTCAGTGAATTTCTGTGAAGTTGGGGAAGCTGGGAAATCACCAGCTTGCTCAAAGCCTCTATGAAAAGCAGCCACGGGGAAAATGTGCCCTAGGCAGGTGTCCATGCAGTGGGGTGGTCTGGTCATCAGGACCAGGAGAGGCTGGTAGGCTTTGTCCCGTGCCCTCCATGCTACTTCCTATCGATTTACCCACAGGGCTTCTCACCCATTGACATTACTTCATTTCTCGTCTGCATCTGTCCTTCCCTGGGAGGAGCATCTTGCCTGAGGGCAGGTAGAGGGTGGGGAGCCTCCTCCCTTTGCTCCAACTGCAGAAAAGGAGGGGGTTCCCATGCCAGGGCAAGGCTACCTATAGCTCAGCCCTCCAACAGACACAGCCTCAGATCCCGGCAGCAGCCTTGAGCTCTGGACCAGAAGCAGTAGATTGACATCCGATTGACAGCAAGCTCAGAAGCTCTGTGTGGTACAGAGAAAGGACAGCCATGTCTCACGGGTTTTCTGAGGAGCAGGTGCAGGAGTTCCATGCAGCCTTTGATAGCGTTGACAAGAACAAAGATGGCAAAATCAGCAAGGAGGAGCTGGGTGATGTGATGAAAAAGATGGGCAAGCACCTCACAGAGGAAGAACTGAAGATGCTCATCTCCAAGCTGGACTCAGATGGTGACGGTGCCATCAACTTTGAAGAATTCCTGGCGGCAATGAAGAAGTTTAAGGACGGGAGCACAGAGCAGGAGATGCGGGCTGTGTTCAGTGTCTTTGACCAGAATGGTGACGGCCACATCACCTTGGACGAGCTCAAGCAAGCCATGGCCCAGCTGGGAGAGAAGCTTTCAGATGAGGAGCTGAATGCCATGATTCGTGAGGCCGATGTAAACGAGGATGGGAAGGTGAACTATGAGGAGTTTGTGCGCATCCTCACTGAGAAGTGAGACCGCCAACGTGCAAGCTCCACCCAGTCTCTTATCTGCCTGACTCTGGCTGGGACAAACCCCTGTGCCTTCTTGTCGGGTTCTGCTTTTGTGGTGGGGTTATAAAGGAGAAGTCTGTGTTGGTGTATGGGAAACTACCTCATAAATGAGGAGGACTTTACTAGTTCTAGATGCTGTGCCATCTGGGGCTGCCCACTAGTTCCCTTTCTGCCTGCTGAGACTCTGGGCAAAGGATGATCTCCTGGGGTTGGCCTTTCCTCTCCCTCTTGCTGTGGAATGGGTACTTTCTACCTCCCAGGGCTCTTGTAATGGTTTAAATAAAAGGAATGCAAATTCTGTGTGCTTGGTGTTTAATTAAAGAAGGGAATCTCGAGGGTTTCCAAAAACACATTCTTTGGAGCTGCAATGCCTTTCATAGAACTGCTGAAAGAGCTGATCTGAGAGGCCCTTTGGTATACCTCTTGCTCTCTCTAGTTTCCAAGGAGGAGGAAAGGTGAGTAGTGGTATATGGTGAGGGGAGGGCAGATGGAGGAAGCAGCTTTAAGAACTGCCTGAGACACTGGGTACCGGTACCTGGCCTGGGGTGAGCAGAACCAGATGTACTCTCACAGAGCCTGTTGTGCATTAACCTCAAATAAAAAGGAGGTGAAATTTTTTTCTGTATTTGTGCCCCTGGGCATGTCTATGTCTTTCGGCATAAGCCTGTCTATGTGTGTTTTGTATGTATGTGTTTGTATTGTCTCTGTATGTTCACATGGGTTTATAGGTGTGTGCCTATATGTGTGTATAGTGTGCATGTAGCTGCATGCATGTGTCCCTGTGTGTATATGTATGTATGTATGTGTTTCTGTGTATATATTTTGTGCATATATTCTGTATCTGAAATATATCATTCTACAGATTTTTTAAAATCTGTATCCATGTTATATTAAAAAAAATGACAGATATGTAGCCTGATGAGAAGTGATCAGGGCACATATATGATGGACAAAGGTGGGAAGTGGCACTGGAAGAGGAGGCAATGGCTGTTATAAGCAGAAGGTAGAGATACCAAAAAGGGGTTTCCAAAACTGATAGCAGGACATTCATGTCCCCACAGGATAGAATTCTACTGGCTCAGACTTCTGACTGTGGCTCCCTCTTGGCCTGGTGAGGCTCTGATGTTTCTTTCAAGGTTTCAGCTTCAGAGGTTCATTCCAGATAGAAGATGGGGAAGAACACTGATGGCTGAATGGTCTCTCCCATCTGCATCTGAGACAAGCAAGGTCACTATTTGAACTTGGGTGGGGATGCTGTTGCCTGGTTTTGAACACTATACAAACAGTCTTGCTTGCTATTCAATAAGCCAAGGTTTCGGCTTTCTCCTCCATGAAATGGGATTTCTCTCTCTCTCTCTGTCTCTCTCTCTCTCTTTCTCTTTCTCTTTATGAGCGAAATTTAAGCTCAAATCATCCATGATATTGCTCTTATCTTGTCTCATCTGTGCTAAGTCAGTGGCTCTCATCCAGGGTGGGGAGAGAGACAGAGCCAGCTTCTCTGAAGTGCTATTGCAAAATGCTGCAGCCAGCCATTCCTTCCACCCCCTCATCCTGGCACACCTGCGTGACACCTGTGGTTGTGAGTGGCAGAGCCTGCTTTATTCCAGTTTGAGCACAGAGCTAGTGGGGTGAGGGACCGGTCAAGTTCAGGAAGGGAAGTCTGCCATATCTATGAGGTTTCTTCGATTTCCCTCTGGTGGGATTACTCTGGGTTTACTCCAGTCTCATTGCTCTTTACACATTGCTACCTTGTCCTGCCCCACTCTGTCAGTAGATATCTGGCCTCTTTGAATACCTTCTAGCCAGCTGGGTGGAGGCCTGGTTTACAGGAGAGGGAAAGGCCTGCAGCTGGCATGAGGTGGTGCTGGGTGGGTGGAGTGGGCTGGAGAGGTCAGAAGCAGACTCCAGCCTCTCCCACTGTGCTTCGGAGCATGGGAGGGAAGTACTATGGGCAGAAGGGCATGAGAAGCTCTGGTGGAAGGTTGAGGCAGGGAAATGGGTCAGAGACAACCACAGGCTGACTGTCTAAAGTAGGGATTACTCTCTGGTCAAAGAGGAAATATTGCAAGGTTTTTGTGGCAAGATAAAATTAAGTATTAATAGACAAAATGGGCTGCAGATGTACTTGTCAGGAAAGCACTGTGTAGCATGGAGGAGGCCCTGGTTTTGATTCCCAGCACTGGATAAAATCCTGTGTGGTGGCATAGGGCTGCAAGCCCAACACTTGGGAGGCAGATACAGGAGGATTAGAAATTCAGAATCATCCCTGGCTACAGAGTAAGTTTCAGGCCAGCTTGGGCTGTATGAGACTGTTTCAAAATAAATGAAAACAGAAGAGAAGCTAGAGAAAAGCTTTGCATTCATTCAGTTTTTGTTCAAAACTCTGAGAATCTGCTGTTCCTGTGTTTTCAGTGTTGAATGTCTCTTCTGTCAGGAAGTTGTCATGATGCTAGAGGGTGTTTTGGGGTTTGGATTGGGTTTCTTGTGTCCTCAAATCTATTTTGAAATGTTATTGATCCATGAAGGCTAAATATCTGATAACAACTACTTGAACCTAATAAGGACAAAAATTGATTTTTAAAAAAATCTGCTTTATTCCTCAAATGTGAAGTTTTTTTTGTTTTGTTTTGTTTTTTTGTCTAGTACATGGGACTAATAAAGACAAAATTGAGCACTGCTTTTTCTTCTAGTATGAAGGAGAGTCTTAAGAGAAGGAGTGGGGGAAACACAAGATTTTCCTTAATGTTTTGCTTCCTGGTCTGAGTGTAGGCTATATGGATGTCAATTATTGTATTCTCTAGTCCATTTTAGACTAAAAATAATGCCTGAAGATCATAGAAGATGAGAAATTGTAGGGAGGCACTTAGAAGAAAATCACTCTGCAGCCTAAGCTGTACCTGGAGAGAACTAGATGGTAGTTTTTGTTAACTATCCATGCTCTCCCTGACCCTCATACTGGGAAAGCTAAGTTAATTTTTCAACTCTGAATCTACAACCTGTTGGATGACTGTTGGGGATAAAATGGCTTGGAATTAATTAACTAGGCATCCAGTCTTTGCAAACTGTATAACTAAAGAGCTGGACAGACTCAGGAAGAGCCGAAGAGCAAAAGTCGAGGCATTTGGTACAGCATTTTGCCAGCAGCAGGCGCTAGCCTGTGCTCGCCCAGGCTAAAGCTAGTTTTTTCGTTACAACAGTGACCCAAAGCCCAAACATTTTAACACGAAAACACATTGGAACTGAAATTATTTGGTCTCACAAGAAAATATGTTGGCTCCAGAACCTACCCCATGCTGGAATTGTACACCCACATCGCCACCCATCATTTATACAGTGCTGGGGTCAAACCCTAAGGTCTGTGCACACAAGCTAAACGCTCTACCTACTGGGCTTGGCTCCCAGCTTTTCTACATTTTATCATGCAGTCTGTGTTACGTAGGAGGAAACCTTCCCCTTCTCAGCTTCAGTGGCTGGCATTTATAAATTGTCAGAAGATAGATTAACTGGAAAGGCAATTTACTTTGCATCTATACAAAAGAGTCACCTAAAAAGAAGTAAAAACCCAAAGAAATGTTTAGGCTTGAGAGCTTAAATACTATCTTAACAGAGGGCTGTATATTGGATAAGACAAAGGAAACAAAGTCTGGGGTTCTGAGGAGAGTAGATTGTGGGAAGGTATGTATGTGGGAGAATCACTTATTAAGGTATGTTATGGCATTCAGACTCCACTCTTAGGCAGCCTGACCATGGAGCTGGATTAGTCCGGGTCTTCAGATGAGCAACAGCGAGTGTCCCGTCACAATCCTGGAGTGACATGCAAGTGGCCTAGTGCCATCTCTGCCTTTTGTAGGTAGGTGCTAAGTACTAGCAGTGGGCATTTGTGACAAGCCTTTCAATTGCATAATTACTACCTTGGGTGTTAAGGTGTTAGTCAGCTTTTCACTGTAACAAGAGATCTGTGACAATCAGTTTGAGAGAGGAGATCAAATTAGAAGAGGAACAGTTTATTTTGGGTTATAGAGTCAGAGTTTTCAGTCCATGCTCTCTGGGCCACATGTCTGTGGGCCTGGAGTGGTAAATTACATCATGGCAAAGCTACTTACCTTCCTATAGCCTGAGAGCAAATAACAAACTAGAAGAGGAGGTGAGGGTTCAGATGTCCCTCTAGGGGCACATTCCCCATGGATGGCCTAACTTCCTCCACTAAGCCCCACCTTTTAAAGAGGCAACCACCTCCCAATTGTGCCTTTAGTGCATGGATATCTGGGGAAGACATTTAAGATCTAAACAAGAGAGTGGAATTGGGTTGCACATAAATCCCTGGAGTTTGGGGTCACTCTGGCTCTATCAGAACATGGATCATTTCTTAGGAGTTAATTTGAATTCCCAGAGCCGCAGCCTCCTCTAGCCCTGTAACCTACCTGGTACTAAGGAGGCCCAGTGGCTATCAAAGCCGTGGCCTTGCAGCAGGAGCAGTGGAGGGGGGAGGGCATGACCTCTGTTCATACCTGCCAGCATTCAGGACGTGGAAGCAGAAGAATCAGAAGCTGGAGGTAATCCTCAGCTACACAGCCGCTTTAAGGCCATCCTGGGCTATAAAAAATAAAACTCTATCTTAAAAAGAAAAAATAAAGTATAAGGAATGATAAAATTTATCTTAGAGGAGTTATTTTTGATAGTTATTTGTAAATTTCTTTGAAGTTTTATTTACCCAGTTTAGATTTTTGGCCCGAGTTTAGCAGATTATTTTAACTGTAGTCAACTCACCTAACCATCGTTGCATGACCTGACCGATTAAAGTTTTCTGGATTTTTGTTTATTTGGTTTTGTACTTTGGATCTGTGACTTGGGGAAAGGAGAGCTGCTGGCTCATTTCGATGGATTTGCAATCTTCCTGGCTTCGATTGCTGAAACCTGCAATCGCAGGTGTGGACTCCCCTACCCAGCCCTTAAGGCCTGTCTTAATTTGCAGGTTTTTTTTAAACCTGCTTGATCATTATTTGTAGATTCTCAGTGTCTAAGGTACGGCTCACACACAGGCACCACTGACATTTAGCCGATCAGAACTGACCTGAACAGTCTACTGTAACCGTCTCTGGTGAAACAGCTGTGATGAAAACGAACCTTATTAAACTAAAACAGAATTTCCCCAAACCTTCCAAGCCCTAATTAGTAAACTGATTTGAGATGAACCACTCCGCATGGTTTGAATTCTATGTACTGTTCTCATTGGATTACCCCAGGATTATTCAATCCTCATTATAGGATTATAGGTGTGCTCCACTACACCTACTTTATGCAGAGTAGAGATGAACCCAGGGTTTTGTGTATGCTAAGTGGGCATTCTACCAGCTGACTGAGCTGCACCCCTCGTGTCTACATCTGCTCTTGATAGGCCTGGAGACTCAATTACCATTCAAAATCCCCATCACCCGTATCCTCCTAGCAGCCTTTCCAAGCAGGTTCTGGCACACAGTTGGTCCTGAGTGAGGACCTACTTGTTCCTGTTCCAGGAGCACAAGAAAAATTAAATTCCCAGCATGCAGGTGGCTCAAAATGGACCGCCTAAAGCTCCATCTTTAGGAAATCCATCATCCTCTTCTGGCCTCCTCAGGCACCTGCACATGTGTGGCACACACACATACACACACACACAAATAAAATAAAATAAAATAAAATAAAATAAAATAAAATAAAATAAA